>NC_064853.1:54263521-54563521 GCF_024139225.1 Suncus etruscus
GTCTTTGTCTTTGTTCAGGGCGATGTTTTATTGAGCGTATTAAAACCCTTACCTTTGTGTGCTGCTTTGTAGTAGTATAGTGTTGCATTGTAGGAAACATCCATTTATTTATCCATCCACTGTCTGATGAACACGGGTTGTTTTCAGACTGGCACCAGGGTGAGAAACTATTCTACATACGTTTTTTGAGGGGGTAGGGAATATGTGCTTTCATTTCTCTCAGAGGAAACATCGAGGTGTGATTTCCCGCAGTTTTCCAAAGCACGGTACCGTTTTATATCCCCACCTGCAATATGTGATGTGCCATTGCTCTGCATTTTTGCCTACACTTAGCAGTTGTCAGTATTTTCCTTTTTAAAACGTGCAAGTGGCAGCGAAGTTCGCGCTCATTGTGGCTCTAATAGCGCCGCATCTAACCTGCGGTGAAAGTTCTTTCTATGAGCTGGCAACAAGTCAAACATATGCATTGCACATTACTGTCCCTCAGGCTTTGGCTTGCTTTTCAATTTCTTGAGAGGGCCTTTTGAAGAATAGAAGCTTAAAAATTATGATAAATTTTATGCCTGTTGAATCTAATACAAAACATGGGCTTGTATTTTGTCTAGCCTTGCAAAAATTCAGCCTTTTATTTCCCATGGAGTTGTAAGAAATAATCTGTGTACCCTTCCCCCAGTTTCCTTCAGTAGAAACATCTTGCCAAACATATCACAAGAGAGTTATTGACAATTATGGTCCAGATGCAGAACATTTTCTTCTTTACAAGAATCCCATTTGCTGTTCCAGAATCATTTTTTTTGCCTGTTCTATGGAATTACCAACTCTTCCCTCTCTTTAATCCTTGAAATTACCACTTTGTTTTCTATGTATTTTTTCCTTTGTCATTAGTCTTTATCATTTTGTCATAAGAATAGTCTATAACCAGAGTCACACTGTATATAATCTTTCAAATTTCCCCCCTCAACTCAGCATCATTTGCTGACAAGTTCATGCAAGTAGCCAGGATTTGAATCTTTCAAACCTGTTGCAGTGTTGGCTTTATGGTATGGGTGTACCATGGTTTAACCATTCACTCAATGAAGGACATCTAGATTGTTTCCACTTTCAGACCGTTAGGAATAATGATTCTGTGAGTGTTTGCTTAGAGGTGTTTGTGTGAACTATGCATTTATTTCTCTAGGTGATATAGCAGGAGTGTTATGGGTTGAATGTTAATTGCATGTTTTCAGAAAATGCCAGTCTATTTTGTCCCTCCCAGTTCTTTTTGTTGTTGTAAAGTTCAGGAGCTGGAGTCTAGTGGTCACCCTAGTGCTCACACAGGTGTGTCTGGAGGTCTAAGTCGTGTCCACAGGGTGTACATATTTTCCGTTGTGCTGTTCACACACACCTTGCCAAAGTGCTCTGTAGATCACACAACTGTCAAGAGACCAGGAGTCCCAAATAGCAGAGAAGCTAGGACCCTGTTTGGAGCATGTGGATGGCATGGGGCATAGAACTTGCAGCCTCATGCTGCAAGGTGTCCCTGCTACTGAACCATTACTGGATCTCTGCTGAGTTATTTTTCCAAATCATTTTATATTCCAGCTAGTGAGGTATATGTGATTATTAGTTCGTTCACATTTTCATCATGCTACCTTTTTTTGTTTGTTTTTTTGTTTTTGGGTCACACCCAGTGACACTCGGGTTACTCTTGGCAGGCATGGAGACCATATGGGATGCCGTCCCATATGTCTGTCTTGAATTGGCTGCATGCAAGGCAAACATCCTACCACTGTGCTATCTCTTTGGCTCCACTCTTTGTTTTTTAATACTAATTTCTGAGTAACTAATGGTTATAAGTATTTTTCATATGCTTTCTAGATACCTGCATATCCGTTCTAGTAAAAATGTTGCCCATTTTCTTTCTTAGAAGTACATTCTTTTGTTTTTGTTTTTGGGTCATATCCTGCAGTGTTCAGGGCCTACAACTTTGTAGGAGTTTCTCCTGGCAGTGCTCAGGGGACCAAGCAATGCTGGGGCTCAAACCTGCATTTCTTGCATGCACTCAGATCTTATGAGCTATCTCTCTGTACCTTAGAAGGACTTTGAAAATTATTGAGACTTTTTCCCCAGTCAGAGAGCAAAGGTAGAGTGTCAAACATTGCAAGGTAATTGTTTTATGGATCGGTGAGCAAAATCCTTGGTCTCTAAAGTATTCAGTTATTGATATATCCTAAATGCCTTGTATCTGTTGAATATAAAGTTTGCAAATATATATAGTTTTTGGGAGGCCACACATGGCACGCTCAGCAGTTCTTCCTGGTTGGTTCTACACTCAGGAATCTCACTCCTGGCTGTGCTTAGCAGACCATCTCTAGATCATATAGATCAGATATCAGATCGGGTCAGCTGTTTGCAAGGAAAGCACTCTACCTGCTGTGCTATCTTTCTAGCCACTGAAAATTCACTATTATCTGTAGATTTAACACCCCCCTCGACCCTGTACAGAGCAAACCATTTATTTTGATCTTTCAATTGTGACAAACAGAACAATTGTAGTAGATGTCTTCATCTCTGCATCCTATGAATTTTCCATGATTCCATTTTAAAGGAATCTGGTTGGGATAAAGTTAAAAAGGTGAGATTGTCCCAGGTTGAGCTAAATTTAAATTATAAGAGAGAAGCAGCAGGAGATTCAACCCAGATGGCAAAGAAGCTTCAAGTTCCAGTTCCTTAATGTAAGAACCCGCTAAGGTATTCATTTCTGGTCATTTCTGGTGGCCACCAAAGGGCCAGGAAGAGACAATGCATGCGTTTCCCGTTACAGCCAGCAGAGGGCGCGCCCTCCTTCCGATCTTAACTTTGGTCTATTGATTTCAGAATCTTATTCTCCAGAGAACGCATTTCTATGGTTCGAGACTATTAATTTTGTGAGAGTAGTTTGTTAAAGTCATTCAGAAAACATACATTAATTGACAAGTCTATTATTTTGTGGGCATGGTTTTGGGGTGATGTCTAAGATTTCTTTACATTCTTTACAAATCTTGAACATTTTCTCTTATGTATTTTTCCTGAAAGTTTGATCATTCTTTTATCTAACGTTTCAGGTTAGATAAAACAGTACTAGGGGGGCCGGAGAGATAGCATGGAGGTAAGGCTTTTGCCTTGCATCCAGAAGGACGGTGGTTTGAATCCCGGCATCCCATATGGTCTCCGAGCCTGCCAGGAACGATTTCTGAGTGTAGAGCCAGGAGTAGCCCCTGAGCACTACCAGGTGTGACCCAAAAACCAAAACCAAACCAAAACAAAACAAAACAAAAACACAAAAAAAAACCCCTAAAAAACAAAACAAAACAAAACAAAAAACAGTACTAGGTATTTAGGATATGTCAATAACTCTCCAAACTCAACATTTTAGGGGCCAAGGATGTTGCTCACCTACCCATAAAACATAAACCCATAAAATGCATCAGGTAGAGCAAACTTTGTGCTTGCTTATGAATGTCCTAATGTTCTAGACCCTTTGCTGAAAAAGTCTGCCTTATATCTCATGAATTGCTTTTGCACCTTTGTTGGAAATAATTTGGGTGTAGGGATAGAATGATAGTACAACAGGTAGAATGGACCCAGGTTTGATCCCCAGCATCCCATATAGTCTCCTGAGCCCACAAGGAGTAATTGCTAGAGCTCTGTCGGGTGTGATTCATCCAAGAAAGGAAAAATAAAACATTTGGGCCTATTTGGTGAATGAGGCAGTGTCAGTTTCTGAGTTTTATACCTTGTACATTGATTTCTATCCTTCTATCACTACTAGAAATTGGTCTTCTTACTATATCTCCTTTACAACATTGCTTAGCTTTTCCAAGTCCCCCTTTTTTTAAATATACATTTAAGTAACTATGTCTGTATCCACATAACTTTTTGTGATTTTGATGGAATTTCAATAAATCTGTATATCAATCTGAGGAGAGGGGCATCTTTACTATATTAAAATTTTGAGCCATGAGTCTAATATGTCTGTTTACATTTTTGTTTCTATCATCAGCATTTTGAAAACATTTTTGAGGGGCTATACCTAAAGGGGCTCAAGGCTTACTCCTAGATCTGCACTCAGGGATCAATCCTGGTAGGGCTCAGGGGACTATATGGGATATTGTAGGTTGAACCCTGGTTGGCTGCATATAGGGTAAGCACCCTGCTTGCTGTACTATGGGTTTATACATTTAAGTTTTTATAATTTTAAGCACTTAATTCCTGTATATGCTTGGTTAGATATAAATTTGGATTTTATTTTCTCACTGGATTGATAGTACAAAGGGCAAGACACTTGCCTGACGCATGTTGAACCTGGGTTCAACCCCCAACATCCTACATGGTTCCCTGAACACAGCTAGGAGTATTACCCCTGAGCATTGCTGGTGTGACCCCCCCAAAATATTTTTTCCTTTGGAGTGTCTGTAAATGTTATTATATATGTATATATTGTTTTATGGGCCACAATGGGTGATGTTCAGGGGTTACTCATGACTCTGCACTCAAGACTCACTTCTAGTAGTGCTTGGGGGACCATAAGGAATGCTGAGGATTGAATCCAGGTCGGTGGCGTGCAAGGCAAGCACCCAATCAGCTATACTATTGCTCTGGCCCAAATGCTATTATATTTTTAAGTTTATTATCTATATGTTCATTGTTGGCACATAAAATAACTAGTTTTTGTATGTTAATCTTAAATTCTGTGACCATCAAAATTCTAGTAGACTTTACCCTGGGATAGCTCCCACACCTGACAGTGCTCAGGGCTTATTCCTAGCTCTGTGCTCAACTATTACTCCTGGAAGGACTGGGGAGATTATTTGGGGGGTGTGAGGATCAAACCTGGGTTGACTGTATGCAAAGCAAGTGTCCTACCTGATGTACTATTTCTCCAATCCCAAGTCTATGTTCTTTGTTTTGTTTTTTAGTATTTCTTTGGATTTTCAATATAGATGATTATGTTGTTCACAACTAGAAACAGTTTTGTTTTCCACCTTTCTAATTTAACTTAAATTTAATTTAAAGTTTAATTTATTTTCTTTTGTTTTCTGTCCTTATTTCACTGGCAGTTTTTAATATTATGCTGCTTAAAAGTGGTGACAGTGTTTTTTTATTTCAGCTCTTAGGAGGAATACATTCTGTCCTTTGCATAAAATACAATGTCAGCGGTGGATCTTAGTTTTCTGAAAGTGTTTTTAAAAATCATAGCTGGATTTTCAATTTGGTCATTTTTCCTGCATAATTTGATATCATTGTAATTTTTCTTCTTTAGCTCATTAGCCTGGAAGATTACACTGATTTTTAAGTAATGAGTCCTGAAGGGAATATCTAGGCTAGCAGATAACATGGATAATCTTTATTTCAACCTCTGCTTCCTGTCTAATGGTTGTTTCTCTTGCTCACCCCCCTCACTGACAGCAGAGCTGGGGAGCTGGAGGTGGGGGTGGGAGAAGGAGATCAAATACTCATCACTCACTGCAGGCTTTCCTGGAATTCTGGGGCTCAGCTCTACCTATACCAGCTCCCACCCCCAGAGGGCAGAGTGGCTCCATGGAAGGATGTCTTTCCTCTTTGGTCCATCTGCCTCTGCTCCAGGAACAATAAAGGAGGGACACTGAGTTTCTCAGCCCCTGATGGTCAGCTGGGCATTCTGGCTACTGTTAACCACGTGGTAAGCATGTACCTGTCACAAAGTCTTGTGAAATAAGGGCTGTGAGGCGCTCTCTGCTCGAATCTCAAACTGTTATATAGTCCTCTCAATTTCTATCTCAGACCTCCCCTCAATTTAGGGGTCCCACCTGTCACACCTTGAGGTGACTTCCAACTTAACGTGAGTTTGTTTTCATTTGGAGACCACACCAAATGTGTGAGAAGAGCTCAGGGGTCTGCTCCTGGATCTTCACTTGGGAGTTTTTTCTGGCTTTTGGGGTTCAAACCCAGGCCTCCTGCATGCAGAGCACATGCTCAGACTCTTGCACTCTCTGGTCAGTGTAGCCTGGTTCAGCATGATGCAGCTCAAGCCCTTCGGTGCTAAGATTACCCAGACCACACTTGTGGCATTGGGGCCTACAGGATACACAGACATGTTTCTTGATGTTTGTGGAAGGAATATACCTAAGAATAGCTATTCATTCATAATTTTTTGTTTGTTTCTTTGGCCACACCTGCTGATGTCCAGGGCTTATTCCTGGCTCTGCACTCAGAGATCACTTCTGAAGGGCTTGGGGAATCCTACATGTTGCTGGGCATCGAATCAAGGTCATATGTATGCAAGGCAAATGTCCTACCTGCTGTATGAGCTCTCTGACTCAAGGTTGAGAATTTGATCTCTAGTGCCCCTTGTACATACTGAGCAGAGCTGGCAGCCTGCTGTCTTGTGATTCCCAACACCACAATCCTTCCCAGACACCCCATAGCTTTGGTGTAAGCACCAAAATTGAATGGAGCCATCTTTGGTGAACACCACAACTACAAAAATGTGTGAGCACTCTGGCTGGGAGTGTGACCTCTGGCACGCCTGTGTGTGAGCCCAACAACTAAGGGAGTAAGACTTGTATCCTGGATACAAGCATCACCCCTAGGCCTGCTGAGGTGTTGAGTTCATTGTGACTCAACAAGGAAATGAAGGGGTAACCAAGTTGACACTCCCTCTCCCAAATGTAAGTGTTCACCCAGTCCCAATCCCGATCCATCCCTGGTTTCCTCCTTAGAGCAGGAAGCCTCCTAGTCATGCTTCTTCAAAACCCCAGTGGCGGGGAACCTCTCAGCACCTTTGTTCTCCAGGGAACTGCTGGGGGAAAAAAACACTAAATCCAAGCAATCGTTTTTACAATTCACATTTATTTTGGAAAAAAAAATGTTCTGCTAAAAATACTCCTACAAAGGCATTGGAGTAACAGAGTCAGGGGTGCTCGTGGACATGGCTGGTGAATTTCCTTGGTCACAGCAGTGGGCTAGGTGTGGAAGAGCTGGGAATGGCCCTCACCCTGTGGCACCCCAGCCTTGTTATTCCCCAACTCCCCCCGCCCCCAACCCCAGTCAGGGAAGCCTGTCTTTATGACCAGAGGAAAACGAGGCTCACAGAAACTCTGGTGTGGAGGCTTCTGGCTGGCATGACCCCAGCTGGAGGGGGCACCTCAAAGGGGACTCCAGGTGCTGGGAGGACACAGGCAAACAGGTGGGAGTGGTCCTCAGCAAATCCGCCCCCAGCAGGAGTCTGGTGTTTGACCAGCAGAGGCTCTGACAGTGACCATGGAGAGGGCCTGGGTGTGGGGGGATGGCAGGCAGCAGCACAGGGTCTGGGGAGCAGGTATAGGGCTCAGACTGCCAACTGCATGGCTAGAGAAAGCCACTATGCCACATTTCTGATGCCCTGATCTTCGGCAGGGGAGAGGAAGTGTCCCTGTCCCCAAGGCAGGGCTGGGGAGCACACTCGACACTGTATAAAAAGGTAAGCACAGCGCCTGGCACATTGTTGGCACTCAAGAAATAGCAGCTATGATTCAAGTTTGGGGTGGGGCGTGGGCCTCCAGAAATGGCCTTTCTCTGGAGTCCAGGGAGGCTGGTTTTGAGTGAGTCTCTCCCGCCCTGGCCAGCCTCGGATGCCTGACTATATGCCCCATTCCCCAGCTCCCACCTCCCAAGGAGGGGTGGGCAGAGGGAGAACAGGCAGATGACAGCTCCGAGTTTCAGCAGCACTTCCTTAGGCTGTGGTTCCCCTGGAAAGTGGGGAAGAGTCCTTGGAAGGGGCAGGGCCTCTGAGGCCAAGGAAGCTGCACCCCCAGTGCCAGAGTGAAGGAATGTGGCACTGGGGTTTTGCACTGACCACAGCCATCACCTGCCTTCAGATTGGTTCTTAGCAGGAGACTGGCAGGCCTGGAGAGTCCTCAGCAAATCCCTGGTCCTGGAGCAGCATTCTAGCTTGGGGTGGGGTACCCCGATGAGTCCTTCCCCAAATCCAGCCAGTTTCCTCAGGCCTCTCCTTGGCTTCTGAGCTGAGCTGTCTTGCCCACCAGTCATTGGGCACTGGGCCCACTTGGGAAGGACAGGAAGCGCCCATGTTCCCCAGGAAGAGAAGGGTTGGGACCATTGTCACCGAACTAGGGATGGAACTGTAAACTCTCACCCAGAGGGTCCCTGCACCTTCCTCTGCTTCATATCAGACTCAGATTTGGGGGAGCCATTTTTCCAGTTGTGTCCCTAACCATCTCTTTCTCTCTTGCATTTTTTCTCTTTGTGCTTTGTCTCTGATTGGGCCCATGATTGGTTGGGTCCTCTGATTGGGGACCACAGATGAACAGTGGGGCTTGAAACCTCAAGAATTAGCAGCATGGAACCCTATAACCCTATAAGGATGGAATCTAGAAATCTCAGAAAGCTCATGTTTGAATCTTGCAGTGATGAGCATTTGCAGTCATAGACTCCTTTACCCATGGAATGTTCAAATTCTGGATGCGTGTTCTCAGCAGGAAGCCCTGAGAGTTTGTGGTCCTGGCTCTGAGCCACCCCTGCCTGCTCATTCCAGCATGCTTAGTCTCCTGTAGTCAGATCATCAACCCTTTCCCTGCTCCAGGGAAACACCCTATCTCAGGCTGGATGGGGCTAAGGGAACACCTGAGCTTCAGGTTTAGCTAGAAGCTGCCCTTGCTCACTATAGCCTGGTCCACGTGACCAGGTGTTGTGCAAACAGACCTGCACTGTAGCCTTGTGGGTGTGGGCTCTCGGGGTGAAGGAGGAGGTTCCTGCTGCCACTTGCTGAACCAGTGTCTCAGAGGCAGCCTTCAAGCTCTGAGGCATACTCTAGGTCCAGAGGGTCTTCCTCATTCATTTCTGAGAGCTCCCTTTGGGATGAACACTTCCCCTTCCCCGGACCAGTCCTAACCCTCCTTCCAAGGTCCTAATCCATGCTGGAGTTGAGGTATCTTATCTGGTCACGTCTTCATTTTCCCTACTTCCTATCTCTGCCAGCTGCCCTCTCTGCAGCCATCAGGGTACAGTGGGTCATGAGGAAGCCATGAGCATCTCTCAGCTTCTAAGGACCTTCCAGGAGGATTTGAAAAATGGGAGGTCTGGGCCAGATATTGGGATTCTCACATAGGGTGGGCATGACATCCAGGACCAACACACTGAATAGTCCAATATTATTTCATTCAGGTGGGCCAAGGACACATTTGCAAAATCTGGGGTGAGGAAGGAACAGCAATTAGGAACAGCAGATTAGGGCTGTAAAATTCTCAGAGGATCTGTTTCCTGCATCCTACAGCCCCCACCTGGGGAGAGCAGTCCGGTGTCACCTCCTCAGGCTGTCTCCAGGGGTATCCCTGAGCCTGCCTGTGGCACAAAGGCTGTCATTTCCTGAGACCCACAAAAGACCCCCTTCAGTTTTGTCCAAGTTTGGGTGCAGACTGGAGGGGTGTTCATACATGTGATGGGGGTCCCTAATGCTGCTCAGATGGTCTCAGCATCCCTTGCTCCCTAAACCCTTTCCAGCTTGCTTTGGTGCTCTCCCCTGGGTTTGCAGTCTTCTCCTTCCCCAGCCCCTACCCACCAGCATCTTCTTTCCCATGGGGAGAACTCTGCTTGCCCTCTCCCATCGCAGCCTTACAAATCTACTGCAAGAGAAGGGGTGGGGCTCTGTGCAGTGCCAGATACAGAATCAGGTAGTACAGAATCCCACCCTGCTGTTCTGAGCAGCTGAAATGACTCTTTGGATTATCTGCATCAGTGGGTGAAGATGGGAAGTGGTGGAGTGGATGTACTCCTGGAGGGTGGGATGGGGGCTCTTTCCTCTGGGAGCTGAGGTGTCTGTCATGCACCCTAGAGGATGGCCACACTGACTACTCCTGCAACCCAGGTCCTCTTCTGCTAGAGCCCCTGCTGTGGCTGTACCCCAACTTGCATCCAGACTGACTCGATGACCCCTAAAGCAGCCTCAAGCTTCTGGCCCTTTCATCTTTGGTACCTCTCCACCTTCCACCTGGGCGTGCCTTTCCCTCCACTTTGTCATCTTTCTAGCCTGCTGCTCCTTGGCCTCCTCTAGCCCAGAGGGACCTCCCCTTTCTTAGGCACTGACCTGACATACGCAGGGCTTCTTGTCATTTACTTGAGTCTGGGCAAGTGGGTGTTGGCACAAGAAGCCCCAGCTCTGCTGTGAGATCCTGCCTTTCCTGTCTGAGTCTAACAGACGGAGGGGAGGAAATAGTCTCTCCTCAGAGGGCAGTGGACAGAGTGCTCTGCACATGCGCTAACCTCTTCCATTCCTCTGATCTAACATGGGGGAGAGGGAGGCTCAGTGAAAGAAGGGGCTCACCCAGATCCACAGCTGAGGTCTAAGACAGACCTAGACTGTTCCTACTTGCTCCAGCGACAAGAAAGTGCTAGTTATCACCCCACATCCTGCACTGGGAAGGCATCTATATGACCTCTCTGGGCCAGAGGCTCCCATGTTAGACCTACAGGAGCCTCACCCCTGGATGAGAGCTGGTCTGGGGCCTGGCGCATACTGGGCTCTGGCTAGTTGTGGGTAGAGCTCCCTATTTTCTGGAGTGGAGCCCCTGATCTGAGAGGGGTGCAAGGCTAGTGGCTCACACGAGGGGGCGACAAAGAGCTCCCACAGAGGTCTGGCACCAACCAAGAATGATGTGGAAAGGCCGGCTGAGGCATTGGAAACCAGGAGGCCTTCACTAGTCAGTAAACAGCTAATGCCCAGAGCCCCGGAAGTGCTCCACTCTGCCTTTGGGGCGACCCTCTGGCCTTGTGGCCCACACTGAAACCCTTGCCCATCCTCCCTCGGTTGCCCACGTCTCATCCACTGGGAGAGCTTTTGAGCATCCTTCCCCAGTCTGATATACTCAGGCCTGCTGGGCAGGAACAAAACCAGAGCAGTGGGCACAGGAGCATGGCACAGCTCTCTGCCCCCCCCCCCCCCGCCTGCTCACCACACCCACTCTGAGCAGCTGGTGCCCATTTCCACGGTGCCTGGGCCAGTGTTTCCACAGCAGCTCTCTCCCTGCAGTACCAACTGTGCTGGGCAGCCGGAAGCGCCTCTCACATGGCTGGGCAGGTGGAGGCTGAGCCAGGAAAGGATTAGTAACCAGGCAGCGGGGGCTCTGAGCTGTGTGCCGGGCGAGCGGGCAGTCAATGGAAGACGCTTGGCACAAGGGCATGCCACTCCCTGCCGAGAAGCCGGCGAGGAGCGAGTGGGCGAGCTCCTCAGACAGTGGGGAGAGGGGAGTACCTGCATACAACCCGGATTTGGTTGGTGACGCCTGTCACCCTGGGGAGGAGGCAGAGGGGCCGAACAAGTACCCTTGCTCTAAGAAACGGGCCCATGGAGGCTCAAGACTGCTGAGGACGTGGCCCGGGAGGTGGATGAGCAGACTTGCTGGCGAGAGAACCAGGCCAGCAGCTTAGGAGAGGAAGCCATCTGACGGGATGCACTGAGTGCCAGCCTCCTGGGGAGCCCAGAGTGGCAAGGGACAGGCTGAGGGACAGAGTTAATCTAAAGAGCATCGGAGCAGCTCCCTCCAGAAGGTGACCTTGTGTGCTGGGACAGCTGCCACCCGTGTTGGGCATCTTTGGGGGCACACGGGGCGGCTGGCTGGGCCATGGCTGGCCAGTCTATGGGATATTTGCCAAGGCCTTCCTTGTGGCTTATTTTGCTGTCCCCCAGGGGGCCCACACTCCCCTCTAATCCCTTCCTTCCCTGTCCATCTCAAGCTCTGGCAAACAGGTGAGAGACAGACGCCCAGTTGGTCCAGGCAGGATGCTGCTTGCTCTGCAGCCCAAAGCTCTCCTGGCAGTCAGTCTCCCAGGAACAAAGGAAGAAAGAGGTTCTGAGACAGTATCAGGCCTCCTCGCATCCAGCCAGGCTCCCTTTTCTGCCCTTACGCCCCCCCTGCTGCCACTACCTCCTGCCCGAAGAAGTCAGACCCTCACAGCAGCAGGAGCTGGACACACAGCAGAGCCCAAAGACCTTGGGACCTTTGCTGTCACCCCTCTGGAAGACTGGGGAAGGAAGGGTCTCTTGGGAGGCCAGCCCAGGCCACTGAGCTGGTGCCCAGGGCTTCTCTGAACTTCCATAGCATAGGGCTAGCTTTTGACTGAAGCATTTATTTCCACTCAGTTCTCTAACCATCGTTCTGTGTGGTATTTGCTTTTGCTCATAGGAGGAAAGTCTGGGGCTGGAGACCCGGGCTAATGGTTCTCCAGTGACCAAGGCCTTCAGACTCTGACAGAGGTCTAGTTGGAGGGAAGAAGGTGGGGAGATACACGCTCTGCCCAGGGAGCGTGGGAGCTGGCCTGCACAGTCTGAGGGGTGCTTGGAGGGCTGGGATATCACAGTGAATGATCTGGTCCTGGCCCCTGACCCAGCCCGGGTTAGGCTCCCAGTTGCCCAACTGGGGTGTGGCCACCTGAGGGTGCTCAGGAGCCCGGAAAGGCTGGATTCACAGTGGCCAAAGGAGAGCAGGGCCATGGGTAGAGACACTAGGCCTGACAGTCTCAGAGACCATTCCTGTCTCTATCTGCTCATCCTGGACTGGGCCCCCAAATGCCGTGGCTCTGTCCAGGTATCACCCTGACTCTGAATGGCCCTGAGGGCTGCATGACAGTTGGCTTTGGTGGGGCCTGGCAGCAGATGGGCAGGGGAGGGGGAATAAAAGAGAGGAGGGGTCCATGAAAATCATATAAAATTCCAGCAATGTGCATATAAAACCTCGCCCTTGGTGTATTGCCTAAGTCAGTAAGCAGAAAGCACCTTCTTCCTGGAGAAGGAGCAAGTTCTTGAAAGGTAGGAAATGTCAAAGTGTCATTTCATTGTCATTTAAAAAAAAACAACCAACAGACCCTCCAAGCCAGATCCACCCCTGACCAAAATCCCGCGAGTCCATGACTTGCTGTGAACAAACCCAGACGTGGGGCGTGCGTCCTCCTTGGTGGCAGTCGGAGCTGGTGGCAGTCACTGTGGCTGGATTCTCGGGGGCTGGTGGGTTGTGCATGTGGCACACATGTGTGATGCTGCAGAGCCTCGGGGAAGCTGGTCTTCTGAGGTTCCCAGGTCTCTGACCCTTCTCAGCCCCCAGAAGTGCCAGGAGAAACACTTCTCTCTTGTTGGAGGATCCAAAGATCTTCTCCAAAGAGAAAAAAAATCTTCTGAATGCTTTGTGGCTGCAAGAACAAATCTGCTCAGAGGCGGTCCCTGGGGTGTCGCTCTCACACGTGGTGGCTGCTAAGACCCAGGAGAGCAGCCGGGAGACAGGTGAGAAGGTGGTTCCGGTCAGCTTGATTCAAACAAGTTTTCCTGAAAGTATTTCCTGGACTCTGGTCAGGCCACCTTCCCGAAGAGAGCTGGAGAGATCTGCTTTTTTGGTCTCTGGCCAAGCTTCACGGGTCTCCCAAGCCTTTTCCCCCCAAGAACAATAATCACTTTCCTTATGAGAATCCTCTGAAACTATTCCTCATCTCCCCCGCCCCTCCCAGGATGTCTGCTCACACCCCCATTCCTTCCTTTCCCATCATCCAAGTTGCACATGTTCTTAGTGATGTCTTGAGCCAGGCACGCTGCTATGTTCTTCCTGTGGCCCGTGGCCTCTGGCGGGTGGCGGACCCTGTGGTGAACAGAGAACCAGGGGGGCTGGCACGTGGGAGGAGGGGTGGGCCTGGAGGAAAAGGTGAGCTGAGATAGGTGACCATCAAACCTCCACTGACTGGATCTGGTTCATCTGTGCCCGCATCACCTGGATGCTGTTCAGGATTTTTTTCTGGTGGCCGGCCAAGGTGACCCCAACACGGAGAATGTCTCTGTGGGAGAAAAACATATGTTAGGGAAACACAGGGCTGGTAAGGACTTGGTGCCATAGGGGGTGTTGTGTGTGTGTTGTGTGTGTGTGTGTTTTGTGTGTGGTATTCTGCAAAAGAGAGTAGGGGAGGAAAGAGGTCCTGGCCTTTGACACTGAGTTGGCATTAGAAGCACATAACTGGGGGTTGGTGTGCCAGGGTGTTTTCCCCTTCTCTGGACACCAGCTTGCACCTCTCAAGTACTCATTCACTCACTTTCTCTCTCTCCTTCAATGTTCCTAGCAACTGCCAGTTGATAGCCAGCAGGAGTCCCTTGATATTTTCTTGAGGTCTCCCAGCTCCAAGGCTGCTGCAGACTTGGGGCACCTCAACCACTTTGCCTTTAGGTTCCCCACATCCTAGCTGGAACATCACCTAGTCCTCACCTCCACCCCCCAGGAGTCACTGCTCAGTGGGGTTGGGGTGACCAGGCCTTACTCCATCATCATCTGTGACACAATATCGAAGGATGTGAAGCCTGCATTGGCGAAGCTCTCCTTGTACTGCCCCATCTTGATGGCCTCCAGCCATTCGTCCACCGTGTTAAAGCTGGTGTAGTCAGGAATCGTGCGGTCCAGCAGGGGCAGGTTGATCCTGGGTGGGGAGATACACAATGAAGATGGTCAGGGCACAAACTGCCACAGGGCCAGTTTAGGCCAGTGTAGGCATGGGCATGCCTGTAGGCTGTGTATCTGTGATTTGATAGTCTCTGTGGACTCAGGCATGTATGTACCTGAATTTTCCAGAACTATACATGTGTATGTGGGTATATGGGTGAAGAATGTGTATGCATGGCCCTAAATAGGGCTCCTCAGTCTCTGAAATGTCTCCCAAGAGGTGAGGCATTGAGGAGACTTCTCCATACTGCTGATTAACTTGGTTCCTTATTGGGGGAGGAGCAATTTCCACTGGACTAATTGTCTGACTCTGAGTGGTTTCCTCTCCTAAAGCCCTTTCTTGCCCTATTTGTGTTTATGAATGGGACCAGGTGGGCTCTGTCTCCATAGTTCAAAGTCAGGGCTGCATAAGGGAACAGCTAGGGTTATAAGGCATGAGATGAACCTTGTGAGATTTTTGTTTCAGGAGTGACACGAGTGGGCACTAAGGGCCACCCTGAAGGGCCATAGGGACAGGGAAACAGTAAGCATTCCTGACATGAGGAACTTGGGACTAAAGAGTTCTGGGATACAACCAACCCTAAACCTTAAGAACTGAGGCTGAACACTCTGCAGCAGTCAATCCTGTGTGACAAAGGGGCTCTGAAGAGGAAGGGTCTGGGGTAGGAGACGGGCCTGTGATGGCCACCCAACCATGACATTGGTGGCTATAGGCCTCAGGGACTGCCCTGAGACCATGGAAAGAAAACAAATGGAGGCAATGACTGGAGCTCATGTTCATGGAGTCAGTGGGGACAGTGAACCAGATGTGGGGCCCATGTGTGGGGTGAGGCTATAACAGCATGTGTGAATGTCTATGCATTCATGTGTGTAGGAATGTATTTATGCAAGCATAAATGTGTGTGAGAGAAAATGCATGAATATATGTGTGTATATATGACAATGTGAATTTAGGAGGATGCAAAGGCAGGTTAGGGGGTCGGTCCAGATTTGAATAAGGGGGTAGCTTGAGTAGAAATTCAGTGATGGGGCCGGGCGGTGGCGCTGGAGGTAAGGTGCCTGCCTTGCCTGCGCTAGCCTAGGACGGACCGAGGTTCGATCCCCCGGCGTCCCATATGGTCCCCCAAGAAGCCAGGAGCAACTTCTGAGCGCGTAGCCAGGAGTAACCCCTGAGCGTCACAGGGTGTGGCCCAAAAACCAAAAAAAAAAAAAAAAAAAAAAAAAAGAAATTCAGTGATGAGTTTATTCACCAACCAAGATTCTGATAGTTTTTCTTAAATGTTGTCTCATGTGTGTGTGTGTGTGTCTGTGTGTGTATGTGTATGTGTGTGTGTGTATGTGTATATGTATCCCACATCTAGCTATGCTAAGAACTACTCCCACCTCTGTTTTATGTACTGTACTATGGATGGAGCCAGGGTGAACCACGCACAAGACAACTGCCTTACTCAAAGTAAGGGCCTACTGTCTTCCTCTCTGATGTGCTTTAGGTGTTTCCACCAGCACTCAGAAAACACTTCTTTTTCCTCCCCAGATGGTCTGTCATGTGTCCTCTGCAGCCCAAGGCAAACATTAATGTCACCTTCTGGGAGTTCCATGGGGGGCATTTGCCTAAAGCACAGGAGCTGCTTCGAGTGGGAGGTTACTGGGAGAAAAATGGTGACCAGTGGGGGGTGAAGCAAGGAGGAGTGGGGCAGAGGCATATGTACCCTGAAGAGAGAGGTGCCATGGCTTTGAGGCTGTTGGGGTTGCGGATCATCTTGTCGAGTGTGTTGACAATCTGGCCAAATTTGGGCCGATGGTTGCGATCCTTCTGCCAGCAATCCAGCATGAGTTGGTGCAGGGCACTTGGGCAGTCCATGGGTGGTGGCAGCCTATAGTCCTGCTCTATGGCATTGATGACCTGGGGACAACACAGGAGCATGTTGTATAAGCATGTCTGTCCTCTGGCCTAGATCTTCTTCCCCCAGTACATTGCAGGCCATCTATGGCCACATATGGTTGGCTGTCACAGCAAGTGCTGCTACCTCCTTGTAGCTCTCAGGAATTGGTTCATCTGAATTCTCACCATCTGAGACCTCAGTCTGCCCTGGTAGCTGGGCCTCACCCCCTGTCAAGATGTTTCTTTTTATTTGGTGGTGATGGTGGAGGGTGGAGATGGCCAGGGGTTGGGGCCATATCCAACAGAGCTCAGCAGTGACCCTTTGTGGTGCTTAAAGGATCATAGGCAGTGCAAGGCTAAAACCAGGCTTGGTGGGATGCAGGTGTCATTACCCTATCTTCTTGCTCTGGCCTCAGCCATTTTTTTTAAAGTTCTTCCATGTTCTACAGGGTTGTATATCACAATTCCTCAGGTTGGTTTTTATGCACCCAATACTGAACTACAACTGTGTTTTTGGTCAACTTTCCACAGCCAACATCACTTCTTCAATCCACCTCTGGACTCGGCACAACCAGTAGAAGCACTGAGTCCTGAGCCTACCCTTGTACAAGACAGTCCTAGAGGGCCTGCTGGGATAGTCCTGCTCAGCTTCCCTGCCCTCCACACCTGTGGTGTCTAGGTGAGCTCTTGATAACCATGTTTTGGCCCCCAGCAGGTGGTAAACACCCGAGGGACACAATCTCTTTTGGGGTGGGTGTAAAGCCAGTGCATCTTAAATATGCACTTTTTTTCTTTTATAAACATGTATTGATTTGTGGACAAGGCTGGGGTCAGGGTCAGGGGTTAATTCCCTGGATCATATAGAGACTCATCAGATATTTGGTTCAGCCAATCAGGGGCTGGGAGCTGCCCTGGTTCAGGACTTGAGGTCTTGCTCCTGTTCCCAGGGGTATGGGCAAAAGTCCAGGAGCTCTAAACCTCTCCCCGCCAATTCTTGCTGGCTGGAGAGGCATTTCCTATCACCATGGAGACTTACGTCCTGGTTGGTCATGTCCCAGTAGGGTCGCTCCCCGTAGGACATCACCTCCCACATGACAATCCCATAGCTCCACACATCACTGGCTGAGGTGAACTTTCGGTACTGGATAGCTTCTGGTGCAGTCCAGCGGATGGGGATCTTCCCGCCCTGAGGAACAGAATGAGGATTTATAGGTGTGAAGTTGACCCATCTAGCCTCTGATCTTTGTCTCCTTGCCTGTGTCCTAGGGCACCTAATTTCTCCATCTCACTGTGTGGCTTTAATTAATTTTCATTTTGGGGGCCATAGCCTCTGGTGCTCAGGGATTACTCCTGGCTTTGTGTTTTGAGATTGCTCCTGGCAGGCATGGGGACCATATAGGGTGCTGAGGATCAAATCCAGGCTAGCTGTATGCAAGGCAAATATCCTACCCAATGCACTGTCGTTCAGCCCCTTACCGTGCTGCTTTAGACCTCTGAGCACCTGCACCTGATGCTCCTTTCTCTTGATGCAACACACCTTCCTCCTTTGTCCTTGAAAATCTCATGACCCTTCTCTCAGGCCCCAAGACCCAAAGAACGGGACCGGAGAGATAGCACGGAGGTAGGGCATTTGCTTTGCATCCAGAAGGACAGTGGTTTGAATCCTGGCATCCCATATGGTCCCCCAAGACAGGAGTGATTTCTGATCGAAGAACCAGGAGTAACCCCTGAGCACTGCCGGGTGTAACACCAAAAAAACAAAAACAAAAACAAAAACAAAACAAAACAAAACAAAACAAAAAAAGACCCAAAGAGCTGCCCTGGTCTTCTTCCTCCAGGGATAAGTCTCACCTCTCCCACAGACTTTCACATAAAGCAGTTGCCATCTTGTCTGTTTCTTACTTGCACTAAGCTCTTGAAGGGGAGGGCCTATACCTCATTCCTTTTCTGTTGAAAATTCTCAACTCTAGCTAATTGTTTTAGGAGAGAGGCCTGAGGCCTACCAGGGTCCAAATTTATTCCCACCTCTCAGCAGTACTGCCAATCCTCTCCCTGTGCCCTGCATTCTGGTAACACCCTTCCATGATATATGGCATCTTTTAAGCCCAGACAGGGCCCAGATACCACTGCCTTTCACAAGCCTTCCTCTGCCTCCCCAGGCTGGAGTCCCCACTTTGGGCCCATTACTTCACAGGGGCCTACAATCTGCCAGTCTGAGCTCCCCAAGGGCAGCCATAGCTTAAGTCTCTGTGCCTCCAGGTGCCAGCAGTGTTGGAATTAGAGAGAGATGGGTGATTGCCCAGACCCTGTCCTACTTCCCCTTACCAGGGCACTAGTATAGGTGGGGTCCGAGGTGTCATCCTCCAGAAAGCGGGACAGCCCAAAGTCCGATACTTTGCACACCAGGTTGCTGTTGACCAGGATATTGCGGGCAGCCAGGTCTCGATGCACGTAGTTCATGTCTGCCAGGTACTTCATGCCTGCTGCGATGCCCCTCAGCATGCCCACCAGCTGGATGACTGTGAACTGCCCATCATTTTGCTTGGGGAGGAGTGGGAGAAACAGAGTGAATGGAAAGCAGAATTCTAAGCTCAGCCATTCCCTTGATGAGTGATACGAGTAGGATTCTGCCCTGCAGTTATGGGCACCTTGTTGGAAGTAACCAGATGCTCAGAGACTTAAGAGGGGTCCACTGGAGGCCATGGAGTGGCGGAGAGAACAGAGGGAGATACAGAATGAATCTGCCCCCATTGGTTGTATAATCTTGGGCAAAAGACTTAAACTCTTAAGTTTCTGTTGCCTCATCCAAACAGTAATTAAGTGATACTCCCCTTACAGGGCTAATTTCAAAAGAAGGTACTGGGGGCCTGAAACACAGTGGTGTTTGCCTTGCAAGCAGCCAATCCAGGAGCTATTTCTGAGCAGACAGCCAGGAGTGACCCCTGAGCACTGCCGGGTGTGGCCCAAAAACAAAAAAAACAAAACAAAACAAAACAAAAAAAGAAGGTACTGGGGCCAGCGCAGTAGTGCTAGAGGTAAGGTGTCTGCCTTGCCAGCGCTAGCCTAGGACGGACCTCGGTTCAATCCCCCGGCATCCCATATGGTCCCCCAAGCCAGGAGCGACTTCTGAGCGCATAGCCAGGAGTAACCCCTGAGCGTCACCAGGTGTGGCCCAAAAACCAAAAAAAAAAAAAAAAAGAAGGTACATTACTGGAATGTGCCTGGTAGACACTGGGAACTTAATAAGTATTTGTTAATGGCATAAGTCCACTAACATGCTTCTGGTGCATAGAGGCAAAGCTCTTGCTTGTCTGTTTGGCTGGGACCTCCCAGAAGGCCTAGAAATATTTCTCTCATGGCATTGTGCTCTGAATGCCATCCTGATTTTGCAATAACCAATGCTGGAGAAGTATAAATCAGATAGAAATTCTGGTCTAGAGTAGGCCTGGAATCCTGATTTTTGCTTTGACCTTCAGAATGATCCTGGGAAAACTGTGGTTCTTTGACCCTCAGCTTTCTCTTGTGCATATTGGAAGGCTGGCTAAGATCATGCACCACAAGGGATTCCAGCTGATGAACTGTTTGTGCTCTCCTAGATGGAGAAGGATTCTGAGACTACTTCTGGGCTTAGTGGGAGAGGAGACTGGTATTGATTATCTGTGGCTGCTATGGGTAAAGAAAGAAAAAGTAGCAGCAAACAAGCCACCCCTGACCTGGATCTTCTGCCAAGACCTTTTCCAGCTTCCCAGTAGGGAGTATCTCCCTTTTCTATCCTGCCCCCTTCCCCTGGCATTTCTGACTTTCCCTACCCGCAGGAAGGAGTCTAAGGATCCATTTTCCATGAACTCAGTGATGATCATCACAGGAGTGCTCTTGGTGACCACACCCTCCAGGTGGATGACGTTGGGGTGGTCGAATTGGCCCATAATGGATGCCTCACTCAGAAAGTCCCTGCGCTGCTTCTCTGTATAGCCTGACTTGAGGGTCTTGATGGCCACAAAGATCTCTCTCTTCCCCGGCAGCTTCAGGTGGCCACTGCAAACCTCACCAAACTCCCCTGGAAGAGACACACCAAGAGAGACATGATGTTATTGGCCAGGTAGAAATGCCTGAAACGTTCAGGAGCATTTACTTGCCCTTCCACACAAAGATCCCACTTAGAGTCTTAGAAACACTTGAGAAGATAAGTAAGTGCTTGAAGGCTGTCTTAGGGTGTCTGGCTGAATATGAGGTAAGGATTTAGGGAAGCCTGGGAGATGGGAAGAGGAATCGAGGCTGGATAGCAGGGAGGACAAAGCACAATCTAGCTCAGTTTCTGCCCTGATATGCAAGCACCTTCCCAGACCAATGCCTCAGTTTCCTCATGTCAATGAGGTGATTTTACTAGATAACTGGTGAGTCATTTGGAGCCTTCAGGCCTTGAAGGGTCTGTGTTGACTCCTGCTCCACATCCTTCTCTCTGTCCCAGGGAAAACAAAAGTGTTTTCCCCACCCATGGTTGAGGTCACAGAATCTGGGAGACACCCCAGCCACCTACCTGCTCCAATCACTTGCTCAATTTTGACACAGGAGATGTCAATCTCCTTGGCAAACTCCCGTACTGCCTCGTTGGGGTCTTCGTAGGTGAAAGGGTCGATGTAGATCTTCATGCCTGGCGTAACTGGGGGATAAGACCAATCTCGGTCATATGCACAGACTTATAATGTGAACAAATGGAAAGGTAGGAGCCAGTCCCTCAAAAGAGAGAAAGATATTACCCTGCGGCTCCCTTAAGAGCTGGGCAGCACCCTGCAGATCAATTGATCACTCTGGGACAGTAAGAAGAGTGGCAAGTGAGCTGAGTAGAAGGGAGGAGGAATAGGGAGCTTAAGTAGGGACAACAATATAGACTTTAGCCCTCTGTTCCGACTAGAATTGATTAGCAATGGCTTTCTGAAATAGTGGAAGAGTCTCAGAATTAATTAGCAATGTCCATTGGGGTGAGTCACAAAAGGATAAGGGATAAAAGAAGAGGGAGGTTTTTTTACTTTGTTTTTTTTTTTTTTTTTTTTTTTGTTACAGTCTGCATATTCCTGGGTCTGCACTGAGGAATCACTCCTGGGGAGGCTGAAATGTTATAAGAGGATGGGGGGTGTTATTAAGGTGCTGGGAATCAAACCCGGGTCCTGTGAGGGAATCAAGTGCCTTTACTCACTGGAGTCTCTCTCCAGCATCATAGAGGTAAGTTTGCTACTCCAGTGGTAGGGAATCATGGGATGCAAAGTAAAGGAAGAGGAAATAAAGAGGGAAGAGAGAATTGAAAGCAAAATATAAAGCAGGCAACAGAACATGTTCTGACTTCTACTAAAAAGATATCCTTGTCTTTGAAGCCTAATTTGGGTCGCTTCTCTCCTAAGCTTCCCCATCGGCCCTAGAACCTGCAGTAGCTGTTTCAATCACTAGGAACTGAATCCTGCAGCTCCTGAGACCACTTCCTGGGTACCTCAATGGCCAAGACTTAAATCTTTCTGGATCTAAGTTCCCTGCTAATTGGCACAAGGCTGAACGTTAATTTATTTCCTGATCTGATTATGGATTTTAATTTTTTTTGATAGAGAAAGAGAAAGTATAGGTGAGAGAGAGAGAGAAAGAGAAAGAGAGAGAGAGAAAGAGAGAGAGTTCAAGGGTCTAGCTGCATGTTTCAGATGAAGGAAGCCTAAGTTCAACCCCCAGCACTGCTTATGTTCCTCTGAGCAATGCTAGAATCAACAACAAAACAAGTGCCCCCTCCCCCCAAAAAAAAAACAAAGAAAAGAAAATGAGAACGAGAGAAAGAGGTAATCTGGTTGTCAAAAATCCAATTTCAATTCCAGGTATGAGTCAGCAAGATGCTTTGAAGGGAGAAAGGACCTATACATTAGTATAGCTAATTCTTCCTCACAACTGGCCTTCTATTGTTCCACGTTCTTTCACATTCTATTGTTCCAGGATTATTAGAGGGAAAGCTAGTGCTGAGTTTTCAGGCTTGCTTGGTTGGCTGGTGGGGCCACAAACCCTGGTCAGTTGTGTGATCTTAGGTGGATTAGTTGACCACTTCCAGCTCCCATTTCAGACTTTCCAGGAGTGGAATGAGGCCAGAGGTCAGAATTGGAACTTTGAATACAGGGGCTGGCAATGGGCCGGCTGCCTGTTTGTAATAAAGTTTTACTAGATCACAGCCATGCATATTCAGTTGCCTTGTGGGTGCTTTCAGCTGCTACAGCTTCCACAGCCGAGTTGAGTACTTATAACAGACACCGTATGGCCTGCAAACCCTAAAGCATTTACTATCTGTCCCTTTATAGAAATGTTTGCTCACTGCTGCTTCAGCACATCAGATTTATTTTGGACTATGTGTGTGGGTGTCTGTCTAGCCCTTTTGGTCGGGGTTTCTTAATGTGGGTCTGTGAAATCACTTGGGAGTCCCGGGATGGGTTTTGGGGGAGGAATCTGTTAAGTTTCTGGAAAGGAATTCATTTATTAGTGCCTTTTGGCATGAGAAAAGTAATTCATGTTCCTTGTAAGAAGTCTAAAAAAAAAATTATGGGACTAAACATTGTTCACAGCAAACTTTCTCCAGATTTCAATACTTAGTATAGATTTTCCTATTTTAAAATTAGGGTAAGTAAATCACATTTAAGTCCATTTGTCTACTAAATCAAAACCTTTTTGTGGATCTCAGAAAACCCTGAGCCCCCTTAAGAGGTTGGGAGCCATTATCATATGGGAACCACTCATCATCTATGGCTTAAGGCACTTGCCTGGTAAGTGCAAGGTCATATGCTCAAATCCCCAGTAAAGCCACTGTACTGAGAGGCTAAGGACAGTTCTGTTTGAGTCCTGGAAGATGATTCAGTGCCTTACAAAGTGCCTAGAGCAAGTGTGAGGTCCTGAAGTTGATTCCTGTTGTTGTATATGCACCAAAGTAACTCTGAACGCCCTGGGTTCAGAATTTCTGGTGAGAGCAAAAAGAATTTCTATCCTGGACAGTGGGAGCCATAAAGAATTTCTATCCTGGACAGTGGGAGCCTGGGATTTGGAAAATATCTCATGATCAGAGATATGGGGGCACTGCATAGCATACAGCTTATACATAATAAACACTCTCTATAGAGCAAAGCAAAACCTAGAAGATAGATTAAAAAAAGGTAAGCTGGGGCCTGAAAGATAGCCTGGAGGTAAGGCATTTGCCTTTCATGCAGAAGGTCATTGGTTCGAATGCTGGCACCCCATATGGTCCCCCGAGCCTGCCAGGAGCGATTTCTGAGCATAAAGCCAGGAGTAATCCCTGAGCACTGCTGGGTGTGACCCAAAAAACCAAAACCAAAAAAAAAAAAAAAAAAAAAAAGTAAGCTACTAATGGGGCCGAAGAGATAGCATGGAGGTAAGGTGTTTGCCTTACATGCAGAAGGACGGTGGTTTGAATCCCTGCATCCCATATGGTCCCCCGAGCCTGCCAGGAGCGATTTCTGAGCGAAGAGCCAGGAGTAACCCCTGAGCACCGCCAGGTGTGACCCAACCCCCCCCCCCAAATGTTAGCTACTGATACTTATATACCCTATTTGTATGCCTTACTCTGTGCCAGACTCTAGATGATTATCTTCTCTCATCCTCTAATAAATGTTGGAATCATTCACACTTCATACATGAAGATAGTGCAGTTCAGAGAAGTGAAGTAATCTGCCCAACACCACACAACTAGCAAATGGCTCTACCAGGATTTGTACTAAGGTCTACTAGATGTGAGATAAAGACCAGCACTTTAAACTAAAAAACCAAAGATGCTGCCTCTTTTTTTGTTTTTGTTTTTTTATTTTTGGCCACACCTGGTGAAACTCAGGGGTTACTCCTAGCTATGCACTCAGAAATCACTTCTGACTTTGGGGACCATATAGGATGTTGTGGGATCGAACCACGGTCTGTCCTAGTCTAGAGCTGGCAAAGCAGATGCCTTACCGCTATGTGCCACCACCCCGGGCCCCATTCCTTACTTGCAGAAACTCAGTGGCTGACCTCTGGTTCTTTGCAACTGATTTTCAACTTTTTTCCAAACAGAACTGGGGGAAGTTCTTTCAGTCAGGCCAGCTGGGAAGGTAGGATAGGAATGGGTCTGCTCAGACAACTAAGGAGAAGCACAGCAGTAGCCTAAAGTCCACAAGTTCCTCTCCATGTGGGATATAGCATATCTGAATGTGAGAGTTGTAAATTTTTTTTTGTTTTGGTTTTTGGGTCATACCTGGCAGTGCTCAGGGGTTACTCCTGGCTCTACGCTCAGAAATCACTCCTGGCAGGCTCGGGGGACCATATGGGATGCCGGGATTTTGCAAGGCAAACATACTACCTCTATGCTATCTCTCTGGTCCCTGTAAATTTATTTTTATTTTTTTTTAATTTCTAAAAACTATTTAAGGTTTATTAGTTTGGAGTGATAGCACAGAGGTTGGGACATTTGCTTTACATGTGGCTGACCTAGGTTTGATACCCAGCATCCCATAGGTTCCCTGAGCACCACCAGGAGAGGCCTGTAGGTGTGGTAAATATTTTTTGTTAAGATTTATTATCATCAGGGCCCGGAGAGATAGCACAGCGGCGTTTGCCTTGCAAGCTGCCGATCCAGGACCAAAGGTGGTTGGTTCGAATCCCGGTGTCCCATATGGTTCCCCGTGCCTGCCAGGAGCTATTTCTGAGCAGACAGCCAGGAGTAATCCCTGAGCACTGCCAGGTGTGGCCCAAAAACAAAAAAAACAAAACAAAACAAAAAAAAGATTTATTATCATCAAATGTTAACTTATTTCATATACCTCTATACTCAGGATCATGTAAAGATTCTGGGTGAAAGCGGTGGTGAGTGGAAAGAGTTTAAGGAGCTCTGCTCCCATAAGTTGCCCTGGAGTACATATGTGAAGGTGGTACACTGTAGGTGTACTTGTAGTTATACTTGTAGGTGTACCTGTACTGTAGGTGAACTTAAACACGTGTGACTGTGGCTCCAAACTCATGATCTACCATGGATATACCTCCCTATCATTGTCTCATAATGAATAACATAATTTTCTCACAGTTTATTGTAGTACTGATTCCAGGCCCTATTTTAAGCACTAGGTATTGACCCAATGAATCATCCTAACCAGGTAACTACTCTTATTGGCTAAGCAATGGTCAGCACTGTATGGTTTCCTAGAAACATAGTAAGACCCAATATAATATTATCCCCATTTCTCAGATAAGAAAAAGGAGGCAAAAAATAAAAAAGAGAAAGTACCTGCTGAAGGGACAATTGACATGAGTAAGGAAGGGGCAAAGGTGGTAGGTGAAACTGTTAGGTTGTAGAGTCCATGTGATGGAAGACTCATGGCTCTAAGACCAGGACATTGGAGAGACATGGATCTGGAAGCAAACACTGACTCAGAAAATGATCCACACACACTGAAGGGGTGGTGAAATGGGTTCAGGAATTCCAACATGCAAGCTCCTTCCATACAGAGCTCAGTGGAGGAAAGCAGGAAACACAAAAGAGCATTTTCCTGACACCCAGATTTTTTTTTTTTGGGCCACACCCGTGATGTTCAGGGGTTACTCCTGGCTATGCGCTCAGAAGTGGCTCCTGGCTTGGGGGACCATATGGGACACCAGGGGATCGAACCGCGGTCCATCCAAGGCTAGCGCAGGCAAGGCAGGCACCTTACCTCTAGCGCCACCGCCCGGCCCCAACACCCAGATTTTTATTAGAAAGAATCCAGACCATACCATGAGGTGAATAATAGGGAGAGACTTGTTTAATCCATTAAGTCCATACTTGAAAATTATGAAGCTGCCAGCCTCTCCAGGTGCCTTTCCCACTGTCTCCTGGATTAAGAAGTGAGCTTCTGAGGCCAGAGCCTTCACCAGGTCAGCTCAAAGTGGGGTTCCAGCTAAACTGAAGTTGGCAGCCATCTCTAGAAAACATGGGGCTACTGTTGGTAAAATTCATGACTGCCAGGGCCACTGCTATTATCCCACACTCAAATGATAAACTCAGGATGAGAGGGACAAGAACTGATTTTTAATTCAATGTGTGTCAGTAATAATGGTTATGAATGGGCTGCCTCATTTTGTTTTTGTTTTTGTTTTTGGGCCACACCCGGCGTTGCTCAGGGGTTACTCCTGGCTGTCTGCTCAGAAATAGCTCCTGGCAGGCACGGGGGACCATATGGGACACAGGGATTCGAACTAACCACCTTTGGTTCTGGATCGGCTACTTGCAAGGCAAATGCTGCTGTGCTATGCTGTGCTATCTCTCCGGGCCCTGCCTCATATATATATATATATATATTTTTTTTTTTTTGTGGTTTTTGGATCACACCCAGCAGTGCTCAGGGGTTACTCCTGGCTCCATGCTCAGAAATTGCTCCTGGCAGGCACGAGTGACCATATGGGATGCCGGGACTCGAACCAATGACCTTCTGCATGAAAGGTAAATGCCTTACCTCTATGCTATCTCTCCGGCCCCCCCGCCTCATATTTTGAACCCAGGATCAGGCACTATTGATCCAACTGTGTGCCCTTGGACAAACTACTTAACCTCTCTGTGCCTGTGCCTTACTTTTATTCATTTACAAATGTACCTAATGGAGAGCCTTTTAGAGAGGGGCGGTCAGAGATATTGGAGAGATGACAAAATGTATATTTTCTGGTAATCAGGGGGGGACATATGGTACCTGAAATTGAACTCCAGGTCCTGTGCATCTTAGGTATGTGTGCCAACCTTTTGAACAACTTTAAAGGGAGTTTTTTTCCTTTTCCTTTTCCTTTTTTATTTTGGACTTTGAGTCATTCCCAGCAGCACTCAGGACCTACTTCTGTCTCTCTGCACTCAGGGATCACTTCTGAGAGGTATGGGGAACTATCTGGAATAATGAAGATCAAATCTGGGTTCATTGCATGCAAGGCAAATGCCCTACCACTGGTATTATCTCTGGCCTCAAAGGAAGTCTTGTTTGTTGTTTTTGGACCACATCTGGCAGCACTCAGGCATTACTTTTTGCTCTGTGCTTACCCTTGCTCCTGGCAGGTTTGGGGGACCATATGGGCTGCTGGGGATAGAACCCAGGTCTGTCCTGGGTTGGCCATGTGCAAGGCAAACTCCCTATTGCTGTGCTATTGCTATGGCCCCAAAGGGAGTGTTTTATAAAAAGCTTAAAAATATAGCAGAAAATAGAAGCCACTAAATAATTTTGTTATCTTATAAAGAAGAATTGGCTATTGTTAATTTTATGATGACAAAGCACCTTAATTAGCATTTATTCTCTTAATTTTCAGAAATAAAATTAAAAGGGGACTTTCCATAGATAGACCAAGCACATTATACTCGGAAGAGGAGGGAGGGGACTCAGCTGTGGTGGCTCTAGAGGCCTTGAGTTGGGAACAGGATGTTGGCAGAGCCAGTGCTTCAGTCTCTGCTTCTCCACATCCTCTGTCTTAGCCCCACTGGGTGATTGGTGGCAATGCTTTGGAAAAAAAAAAAAGTTCTGCTCAGTTCAGGGAGTAGGAGCTGGAGCTTTAGAGAACATGGATCTATGGGAAAAAATAAAAGAAACCCTGGACTCTATTTTTAAAAAAAATCCCTGCTGTCACTTGTTTTCTGGTCACCATCTCATGCTCTAAAGAATGACACTTCCAAATGGATCCAAGTGCCCTGGTTCAGCAGGGTGTTGACAGCACAGCGGATAAGAGTGTGTGCTCTGGAGCCAGACATCATGGGTTTGCACCCCAACTCCTGTTGTGAGCAGTGGTGCCTTAGTTTCCTTCAAGTCCAAGTGGGAAGTAATAATAAAATGAACACATACATGAGAAGTGTTCAAACAATTCTTGGTACTTCAACACACCAGTATACTCAGCTTCATGTTGATCATGATTTCATTACCCAGACCTATCAAGGTTTGATGACCTGATATTTTTAATGTGCAGGTGACTTTTTCCCTAGCGTAGTTAAATCCATCCACCTTTTCCTTAGACTCCTTACATTGCTTTCATGCTAATAAAATCCCTTTACACTCACTTATCAATTAAAAGTTACCTAAATTACATTCTGGAAAATTTAATGGTTTTATTATTTTTACATTCATATATAATATGATTTTTAAGCTCAGGAACTTTTTTTTTTTTGGTTTTTGGGCCATACCTGGAGATGTTCAAGTCTTACTCCTGCATCTATGTGTACTCAGGGATCATTTCTGGTGGGCTCAGGGAACTAAAGGGGGTGCTGGGCCATCTGAGGAGCCCTAGGGTATTCCACATGAATATCAGATTATGTGATTTTATTTGGGTTTTGTCACACCAGGATGGAACCTAGGATTTCACACACACAAAATGCTTTACCATGTATCCAGCCTGCCCCCCTAGATGCAGACCCATTTGTAGTTCCTGTGTGTGAGTGACCAAAGGTGAGGACTAAGCTTCTCTCCTAGGCTGACTGTCAGCTGTCAGGGGCAAATGACAAGCTTCTACCATCTGCCTTTTTCTCTGCAGGGGAATCCCAGGAGAGGGAATCTGCCATGGGTCTGTGTGAAATATGTGCCCCTAACCCTGGCATGAAGTAGAATGAGAATATATGGGAAACAGAGGCACTGGGAAGGGGAGTGGCCATGAGCAGAGGAAACACAGGCTTGTGTTTCCCCATCACCTCCCTGGTCAGGATCTGGGTCCCTAGCAGCTCATCAATGTTTGTCTGAATTCTGCTAAGAGTCAAAGTCTCTGGCTGCCCTACCATGTGGTAGAAATGAGAAAAGAGCCAGCACAATATGGCTAGAGAAGGGGGGACCCACATCCTGGGTAGGTGGGGATTCAGGTGAGGCCTGAGGTATATTCAGAGTATTTAGGGTACCAAGAAGAGAGGGGAATGCTGCAGGCAGGGGGGATGGAATGTGAGTTGGGTTCACTCATGGGCCACTTGACTTCCAGTCTGGATGCCACAAGCAGGAAGCAGAGAAGGGAGACATCGAGCGAGAGTGCAGGGAGGGGCTGGGCGGTGGTTACATACTGTGTCCACTGGTATAGTGCTGCAGCTTGTCCGTGTACTCCGAATCAGCACGTTCAAACCCACGTCTTCTGGAACAAAAGCAATGGGCTGGAGCCACCTGGAGGTATCCAGGGAACAGGGAGCCACAGCAGGTGACAGGAAGAGGGCAGGCAAGCCCTCACCCACACCTGTGCCAGCAGATTCCCTGTGAGGCCTGCAGCTCCACCCGTTCCTTTCCACCTCTCCCACTTCATGTCCATGTCACTCCATCATCCTAATCCTTTTCTTACTGTTTTTGGACTCAGATCTGTTGAGAGATTACTCCTGGCTCTGTGCTCAGGGGTCACTCTTGGCAGTGCTTGGAGGATCGTATATCCAGGGCCAGGAATTGAATCTAGGTTGGTCACATGCAAGACAAGAGCCTTCCCTGCTTTACTCTCTTTCTGTCCCTCCCCTCACCCCCCCCCCCCAGTCCTTTACTAAGAAAAAAGTCATCTTTGAGCCTTGACATCCCTAACCCCAGAAACCTCAGGGGTTTCTGCGGATCTGGCTTATAACCTTCAGGGGTTTCTGTCCATCTGGCCTATAATCCAAGTCTGCTGTAAGGAGTGGGCTCTTTAAGAAAGACTCTCTTTGCATTGGTCAAGCAGCAGTCAGAGATCTGGCCCACCTCTGCCCTTGCCAGAACAGTCCACTACCCGGATGTCCCTCCCACTGCCTTTTCCCCATCTTCCCAGTCACCTGAGCCAGCAAGCTTGCCAGGACACCTCAGCCTGGCATTAGGGACTCTGCTTAGGTCCTGGTCATGAAGGGGCCTCAAGTAGTTTAGAAAGTAGGTCAAGCTGGACTCCCACCACTCTTTTCTTAGCTCCCAATATCAAGAATCCTTCCTTCCCAGCAAACACTCTGGGACTAACCCCAATGCTGTAGTGTCAGTGTCTCTGTGGGCTACCCCTCAAATAATGGGCCTGTCCAGAAAAGGGCCTACCTCCAAGGCATGCTTGGGCAGTGGGAGGCCCCTGAGGTCACCTGGGCCTTGTCAAGTTTTCCTGGTTTGGGCCAGAGAGGGGAAGGCCTCCCCCATGGATAAATACTGTTTTGGAATGACTGAATTGACAGGACCCCTTTCCTCCTGATGAACAGCCAGGCCCAAATTGGGCCAGGGGACCCTTACACACCTATTACACACAATGGCGATGACGACCACAGCAACAAGGAAGACCAGGCCAGCCACCGAGGAGCCGATGATGAGAGGCAACTTCTCCTGGATGCTTGTCTGGTACTCAGCTAGGAGGAAAGCACAATGCAGACTTCTCAGTTTGGTGTGGGGTCCTAACTCCTCCTGCCCTGCCCTAGGGTCTCCCCAGCTCCTTAGGCTCTGTTCTGGCTTCACAGAGGACAACACATGTGTCCTGGTGGAGAATGGCTGTGAATCACTCACAAATGAACAGCCCAACCCTCCACTCCTCATCTTGACACTGGTTCTTGTCCTAATACCTCTATGGCAGTGTCAGTGCAGAAACCCACAGGTTCACATTTGCTGCTAGGTCACTAAAGGTGCAGGTTCTGAGGCCAGTCTCCTGGGCTTCAATCCCAGTGATGTCACTTACCATCTGTGTGATCTCTGGGTGAGAGACACTTACCTCTCTGAGGCTCAGTTTCTTCATCTGTAAAACGGAGAGAATAATAGTTTCCATCTCACCGTCTTGTTGTGTAGCACACTTAGAACATCTTGTGGCACACAGTACACACTCAACAAGCAAGAACTATTGTTGTTGAGTGTGTTAGGTATTAGTCATCATGCTAAGTATGTTATGTGTCATCTTTCATTCTCAGAAAACAGTCTTCTGATTTCTCCATTTTACAGATGAGGAAACTGAGACTTAGTGAGGTTGTGACTTGCTCGATTTCACACAGTTAAAAAGGAACCCAAAGCAGCATTTGAACCAGATTTGCTTGACCCCTGGCCATGGGCTTAAATGAGATATGTATATATACACTTGCATCAGCCTGGTCTTTTTAAACAACACCACTGTTGTTTTAGATGTTTTATCAGTTTTTGTTTTTTTTTTAAAGTTTTTGGGTCATGTGTAGGGGTTACTCCTGGCTAGGCTATCAGGAATTACTCCTAATTGGGTTAGAGGACCATATGGGATGCTAGGGACTTAATCTGGATTGGCTGTGTGCAAGGCAAGTGCCTTACCTGCTATAAGGCACTTACCTTATTATATATATATATATATATATATATATATATATATATATATATAATTTTTTTACCTGCTATATATTTAAAAAATTGTTTTAAACTTATTTATTCATTGATTAATTGATAATTGATTGGTTTTTGGTTCACACCAAGCAGCGCTCAGGGGTTATTCCTGACTCTGCACTCAGAAATTGCCCCTGGCATGCTGGGGCCCATATGGGATGTTAGGAATCAAACCAGGTCCCTCTCAGGTTGGCCGCATGCAAGGCAAGTGCCCTATCACTGCACTATCTCTCTGGCCCCCTTATCTGCACTATTATTTCTCTACCCAAAATGTTATTAGTTATAATTGCCTCCATGTCCAGACAGGAACATGTGTGAAGTTCTGGTCTAGGTCAGCTCTGGGTTCTTAGTACCTACATAGGACCTGGTCACCAGGGCCTCAGTACACATTTACCAATGTATAAAGGAAGGATCTTGGGACAGTTCCCTAGAACAGTGACATATATCCACTATGGAAAAGGACTTAAAAAGTGAAAAATGCTGGCCACCTTTCATTAGTAAGGGTATATATATATATATATATATATATATATATATATATATATATATATATATATATATATATGTGTGTGTGTGTGTGTGTGTGTGTGTGTATGTGTGTGTGTGTGTGTGTGTGTGTGTGTGTGTAAATACATATATAAATTTTTTTTTGAGGGGGGCTACATCTGACAGTGCTCAGGGGTTACTCCTGGCTCTGTGGTCAGGTCATTCCTGGCAGTACTTTGGGGGCCACATGGGATATGAGGATCAAACCCAGGTTGTCTGTGTGCAAGGCAAACGCCTTACTCTCTGTGCTCTCTCTCTGGCCCCAGAAGTGTATCTTTTTATAGGGAAGAGGTGGTGGTACCATAAGGAAGCAGATAAAATAGGAATCCAGAGTCTCAGAAATCTCTGATGTTCAAGTAGGCCAAGACCCAGTGTTTAAAGTAGATGCTAAGAAAAGATTCTGGAGTCTTGTCATAAGCAAAGCTGCCTGAAACTCAGCTGGGGGTGGTAGTGGCAGTGGTTTATGTATGTATGAAAGGACCTCCAGACTCACAGCAATGAAAATGATGACCTTAACTCCCTGCTGGTGAGCTCTGTGTGTGAGGGATCACTTGCCTCTCCTCTACATTTATTCCCCATCCCTAAATTTGTGTGATGATGATAACAACAAGATAGTTGAAATCATTCCCATCTACAAGTGAAAAAATAGAGGCCCAAAGAAGTGAGGTAAGTTGCCTAGAAACACATAGTTTGGGCTGCTCAGCACTGTGGTTTCTGTTGGTCAAGCATCAGTGACCACTCTTTCACTGCACTGCTCCTCAAAAATTAGTAGAGCAGGAAGGGACAGTGGGCCAGACACCAGGTGGTCCCAGTCTGGCAGATACACAGCCCATGGGCTGCAACCTGGTCTTTTGTCAAACCAGCCATTACTAACCCATTAGACTTCTCCATGACAAACTCAGATGTGGCTTCAGAATTATTTTCAACGCAACCCACAAGTCATTGGAATAATATTTGCTCTGGGGCCAGAGGGATAGTACAATGGGTAGGGTGTTTGCCTTGTATGTGACTCATCCAGGTTTGATCCCTTGTACTCCATATGATCCTTGAAGCTGCCAGGAAAGATCCCTGATGCAGAGCCATGAGTAAGCCCTGAGCACTGCTGGGTGGGACACCCCCCCTTCCCTTCAAATATACATATGTTTACTCTTTAGATTAAATACAATGCTTTTGGGGAGAAGGGCCAATGATTAGATCTAGGATCTCATACATTCAGGCAAGTGTCTTTTCATGGAGCCATTTTCTCTGCCTTAAATATGAAACCTTTACTGAGAAAAATTTAGATCAAGGAATGGATATTCTCAGGGTGTCCACACAAATTAAGGCTGAGCTCCTGAGAGTCCTAGAAAAGGAGGTGGCCTGGTTGATACAATGGGAGTGGAGGGATCCACATCCTTTCTAGGCCATGGAAACAGGAAGCAGTGCCTCTAAAGAGAAACATGCAGTGTGCACAGCAGTTTTGAGCCAGAAGGGAGGAATGGAGGATGGGAGACAGCTAAAGAGGGCCCTTCTCAAGTCTGCACAAAGGCACTTGCTGGGAAGGAGACTCACAAATCTTTGTTGAAACGTTCACTCCTCCTGCTTGCCAGACACCACTCACCTTCAGTCATGGTCTGGAAGTACATCTTGCCACTGTAGCGCCCGTAGCCTGCCACGGTGCGAGCCCGCACCTGGAAGACATAGATGGCGCCGGCTTTGAGGCCCTGCACAGTGACCGTGTTGGTGGGGCTTTTTATGGCTGTGGCGTTGTACTCACTGAGCTCCTGCCGAGGAACAGAGAAGAGAGTTAGTGAGGGCTTTGGTTCAAGGGCCACTCCTGCCACATGGGGTGGCTTTGGCCCATACTTGTGGTCTCCAGTCCTTCATTCTGTCCCTAGAATATGATCACACATGCTTTTTCTTTTCTTTTTTTTTGGGGGGGGGGTTGTTTGGGTCACACCCGGCAGCACTCCAGTTACTCCTGGCTCTGCGCTCAGAAATCGCTCCTGGCAGGCTCGAGGGACCATGTGGAATGCTAGGATTTGAACCTCCGTTGGTCCTGGGTCGGCTACTTGCAAGGCAAATGCCTACCACTGATCACACGTGCTTTTTGGCAAGTGATCCTGCAGCCCTTTCCGCAAAAGCAGCAAGAGGACATTTCTTTGCCTATTAGGTACTCAATGAGTCCACATGACTTCGTTTAGCCATTAGATTATTCCAAAGCACACAATACAGCTTTACATGGGTTTGATGCTGAAATGTAGCCTCTTTTGCTTCTGCCATGGGAAAGGGGCAGGGGCAGGGTAACAGCTGGTTCTAGAAGGAGAAAAATGTTGAGAAGACCTTGAGCTAACTTCTAGGCTGAAGCAGAGATAGATCCGAGAGTAAGATAAATGGGAAATTATTTATTTCACAGCATTATCTCAAGAATAGCTGACAAGTACACAGAACTAGAAGTGGCCACTGTGTGCAGACAACCTAATTGAGTTCTTGGGAGAGAGCAGAGAGGCCTACAGGCATCACTTCTCTGCTGTATGCCCTAACAGGTTAATGGTCACTCAACCTCAGCTGAACACCTGAGTGAGGGAGAATCAAGATCCCTAAGAGGGAAATGATTCTCAATGTCCCTGTATCATTTGGGGGGTGCTTTGGGACTCAAATGATGGTTCCTATATAGAGTCTCCTTTATTATTTTAATTTTAATTTTTTGTTTTTTTTGGGCCACACCCTGAAACACTCAGAGGTTATTCCTGGCTCTGTGCTCAGAAATTGCTCCTGGCAGACTCAGGGGACCATATGGGATGCTGGGGGTCGAACCTGGGTCCGTCTGGGTTGGCTACATTCAGGTCAAATGCTCTAAGACTGTGCAATCTCTTTGGCCCCATAGAGTCCCCTTTAATGTACATGATTTTGGGGATCCAGGACCAAATGCTCTCTTTTTTTTTTTTTGGTCACACTCAGCAGCACTTAGGGGTTACTCCTGGCTCTATGCTAAGAAACCGCTCCTGGCAGGCTCAGGGGGGACCTTATGGGATGTTGAAATTTGAACCACTGATCTTCTGCATGCAAGAGAAATGCTTTACCTCCATGCTGTCTCTCTGTCCCCAAATGCTCTCTCCTTTAAGAGATGACAAAAAGGTGACAGAAAGACAGTATAGTGGATAGAGACTTGCTCTGCATGCAGCCAACCTGGATTCAGTCCTAGGCTCCCTATATGATCTAAGTACTACCAGGAGTGATTTCTGAGCACGGAGCCAGGAGTAAGCTCTATGCACTATCAGGTGTATATCCAAAACAAATAAAAACAAAAACAGAGATGGAGGCCATCAACTCTGATCTCCCTAGCAGTTCTCCGGCACTGGATGAGTTCAGAGATGCAGTTCGGTGGGTACCGACATGTGCCTGCTTAGATGATGCTTGTTCAGGCATCTGTCAGGTATCCAGCAAATGCTCCCCCAATATTATTTTGTCTTGGAGATACTTCAAATCTAAAGCACCTGCCCTGTCTTCAGGCAGCTCAGCTCAGAGACCCAGACAGTGATGTCAGGAAGCCCATTGAGAAACTGATGAAAAACTGTGGACCCTTAAGTAGAAAAATATACTGCTGATCACTCAGAAATTCCATGTGACTATGAGCACAGGTAGCACAGCAGAAACATTAAGATCACAGACAGGGTTTGGAGAGAGAATAGAGGGCTTAAGGTAAGCCTTGCACATGGCTGACTCTATACTGCAGGGCCTGAAAGGCACCACATTGAACCACCAGCTTCTCCAGGAACATCACTTAGGAGAGCGCCAACAACAACAAAAAAGACACCTTGACTCCTGACTCTACTGATGTTTGACCTTAAACTTTTCTCTGCCTCTTTTCCTTTGCCTGTTGATCAAGGATGTGAAGGCAGTGAAGAGAAGAGAACTAAATGAACTTAGGATAGGACATTACACTGGGGGTAAGTCAGGACAGATCTCTGGAGAGAGGAGAGAACTGAAATGGAATCCTTTCTGGTTTGTGAGCTTTGGGGCCACACTTGGTATTGTTCAGGGGTTACCCCAAGCTCAGTGCTTGAAGGCTGTCAGTGGTGTGGTGCTAAGGAGACCCTATAGTGCTGAACTTCTGTTCTGATCCTTTTTCTCCCACTTACAAAACATGTTTTGAGCTCATGGAGTTCCCTCCTGCCCCCCAGTTTTTCCCAGAGTGAAATTAAAAAACAAATTAAATATCCCCAGGTAAAGAGGGGGAGGCAAGGGGGCCGGGCGGTGGCGCTGGAGGTAAGGTGCCTGCCTTGCCTGCTCGAGCCTAGGACGGACCGCGGTTCGATCCCCCGGCTCCCATATGGTCCCCCAAGAAGCCAGGAGCAACTTCTGAGCGCATAGCCAGGAGTAACCCCTGAGCGTCACAGGGTGTGGCCCAAAAACCAAAAAAAAAAAAAAAAAAAAAAAAAAAAAAGAGGGGGAGGCAATTCATGGAAGAAGCAAGTACAAAGGCGAGCGGGTGGGTGAGAGCCTGGAATGGGGCCTGAGAGGGGGCTGGCTTGTGCCTCACCCCTCCCTACATGGTACTCCACAGATCTCTTCCTACATGGGACTCCACAGATCTCTCCCTACAAGGACTCCACAGATAAGGTGTCTTTGAGCCAGAGCATCGAACTCTTCTAGTCTCTTAATGGACAGGATTCTCCCTCCTTTGAGCCCTGGAGCTGCTGCTGTGTGTACAAGAGGAGGGGATTTTCTGCTGAATCTTCTTACCCTGGGACCAGGGGTCCATCTTGACCTAGGACTTCAGGCTCATGAGGAAAGGGCCTGATTTGTTCCCCTGTTGTCCACAGTGTGAAATGCTTCTTATTGCCTGGCATGCTGGACCCTTGATAACCTGCCTTTTACGAGTCTCTCCTGCCATAACCAATTACTTCCCCTTTATCTGGTATGGCAACCAGATGTGGCAAATAAAAATTATACAGATATTTCAGTTCCATCTGAATGTCGGGAAAAAAATAATTTTTTTTAACATAAGAATGTTCTATGTGGCATTCAAGGCATAGCTATAATAAAGAATTATTTTGGGGGCTGGAAGACAGTAGAGCATTTAGGGAATGTGCCCAGCTCGCACCCTATCCAGATTTGACCTCTGGTGCCACCCACACAGTCCCCCAAAGCAATGCAGTCTCAAAGTCCCCTGAGCCCTGCTGGGGTTGCTTAAGTGATCCCCAGAACTGCAGGCTTCAGCAACACCATATCCTTAGGTTCTTGCTTTCAGCCATCAACTGGGTTGGGCCCCAGAACCTCATGTACATTGTTTGAAGGTATCCCCCAATTATTCTTTAAAATTCAAATGTTGGGTCTGGGGAGATAGCTTAAAGGGGCTTATGCCTTATGCTCTCAAGACCCTAAGCACTACACCCCATCCCAAATCACTTAATATAGATGCCATCCCAAACCACTTAATATAGATGCAGAGGCCCCTGAGCACCATCTCAGCCTAGTAGGGATGTTTGGATTGTCCCTCTGTGCTGTGTATTGCCAGGAGTGGTTCCCAGGTCCTGGAGTCCCTCCAATTCAAATATAGAACCTGAAGCTCTGTATTTTACTTGCAGCCCTATCTTCCCTGGATCCTCAGAGCTTTTTCAGGGGCTGCTGTCCTTTTCTGAAATGCCCTTTCTCCATTTGCCTATAAGTTACCTGGTCATCAGTGTTAAAGCCCCAGAACAAAGGCAGTTTCTGCTGGGGACACCTCCTGCTGCAGAAGGTACAGATCCATTGTCTCCTCTCCTACCTGTAATTTTTGTATACATGCTCCTTCTCTAACAACTGTGGTTCCCCGAGGTCTGAAACCCTGTCTCATTTGTCCTAGGGACCTCTGTGTGTGGGTTCCACACACAGAAGGGAGCCACTAACTATTGACATAAGACAGGGATGGACATTGAACTATTTAAGATCTACAAAGCTGGGATGCAGTACCAGGTTTGGCGACTAGGTGCCGCCGCCAACCTGGGATCTGCTCAACCTAGACAAGGGAATTGATTCTGCTTCTGGTGTGTGTCCCTGCAGACAGGATCTGAGATATGAGGGAGAAGAGAGGTAGCTGCGATGATGTCTTGGGAGAGTGAAGAACCAACTTGAGTGAATTCCTTCCTTTATGAAAGGCACAGGACAGAACAAAGGATTGGAAACTATATCAAATGCCCACTTTTTTCAGCAGATTTGCCTCATGGTCTTAGGACAGATCGCAGTGTCTGCCACCCTCCCCATGTATATCCAAAGGCAAGAGTGAGCATGTAACATGCATAGAGGTACCATCCCACTGATGCTGGACAATCTAGAAACTGCCTGGACCTTCAGAGATCACCCATCTTCTCCCCCAGGCTTCACTTCCTTTACCTGGTATGGCCTGCCCCTTTCCCTCTTTAAATGTAACTTTCTGTGAAATGAACACATAAATCAGTATGGTTTACATACTCAGCCATAGTTGGCCCCGCAAGTGCCTTCACCTGGAGCTTCTGGAGGCCAAAGGGAGTGGAAATATGTGTACTCTGGAGAAATGGCCCAAAAAGACACTCCCATTCCTGTCTGCCAAACTCACACCCTACTGGGATACTGGAACTGTCTGGCCCTAGTCTGGCTAGCACCATGCTTCTGAGCCTGCTTCAAAGGACTCCTTTCTAAAGAAGGGAAGGTGGTGTATGAGGCTCAGTCTCCCAATCCTACCTGGGAATAGCCAGAGCATTCATTAAGAAAATAAAATGTTAGGATGGCGCTTATGTATGGTTAAATAAACACTGCTCAATTTGGCCATGGCAGGGCCAGCTCTGAAAGGTTGCGGGATAGAGTGTCTGGCCCATGGGCAGGGATGGAAACGGCCCTGGTCCTCCTCCTCCCACTTCAGTGCCTTCTCTGCCTCTTTCATCTACTCCTTTTCCTTCTCTCCAGATCTTGCCATTCTCCTGGATTCTATAGCATCCTGTGTTTCTCTGCACTCTCCAGTCTGCCTTGGCTACTCTCTGCTATGGACAAGCACCACAGCTAGGCCTACCTCTGCTCCAGGAAAAGGCAGAGCACCCAAGCTGTTTCCTTCATGCTTCCTGGGACGCTGAGGTTCAGAATATAAATTCTTGCCAGCCCTGCTTTAGGCCATCCTCATATCTTGCAGGATGTCCTGGAGAGCTCTGCATAGGGTTTATGCCCCATGGGGACCCTCTGTTCTCCACAAGCAAGTGACAGAGAGCTTTAACATGTCACATGATTCCAGAAACTTCCAGTGACCTCTGCATTTCTCAAAATGAAACTCAGATTTCAAAGATTGGGAAGGCCACCTCATACGAGCCTTGTCTCTCTTACCCACCTTCTCCCCTACTGTTCTTTCCCTGATTCATGTCTCTCTGTCATGCTCATTTCTCTGATCCCTGAGTGCAGCAAGCTAGTCCCTGCCCTAGGACCTTTGCACAGATGTCCTGGCCATCTGGAATGAGCATGCTCTCATCTTTTGTGTGTCTGGTAAATTCTCATAATCTTTTAAGGCTCACTTCAAATGTGACCTGAAAGAAGTTGGCCATTATCCCATGCTGGGATTATGGGGTCCTGTTTGGGGATACTGAGGGGCCTTTGCGTACCCATCTAAGATTTGTATCACACCTTGTCTCAAGGTTATTTGTGAGGGCCTCCTGCCTCTCTGACCATTACTCCTGGATCTGCTGTCTTTGGTTGTGTCCAGTTCCCAGTTCAGGGTCATTTGAAAGTCAGCAACAGTGAAACTAAATGAACCTGTGTCTACCTCCCTGTTGGCAGTTGCTGAGCTGCCTCTGTGCCCCAGGGTCCTGCAGGAGGGGCAGACACAAGTGGGGCCCATCTCATTATAGCTGTACTTAATGTCTCGTCTGTTATTTGGGCCTAAAATACTCCATCAGCTTCTAGTTTTGTCCACTACTTCTTTTGTTTATTTTGGGGCCACACCTGGCAGTGTTCAGGGGCTTATTACTGGCTCTGTACACAGGAGTGACCCCTGGTGGTACTTGTGGATTATATGTGGTGCCAGGGGATTCAACATCAGCTACACAAGGTGCCCAGGGTCACTCTGTAGGATATTTAACCAACAGTGCTGGATGGTTTGGTATTAGGTACAGAGGATACAGTTCTGTCCAGGTGCTTGGGAGCCATGTGGTGCTGGGGATCAAACCTCAGGTATGCAAGGGATGCAGTTCTTGGTCGTTGAGGTAATTCCCCAGCACCCTTTTCTTTTTTGGGGGGTGGGGATGGCACACTCAGTGGTGCTCAGGGTTTACTCCAAGTTCTGTACTCTCAGATCACTCCTGGAGAGGCATGGGGATCATATGTGGTGCTGGGGATTAAGCCCAAGGTAGCTGAATGCAAGACAAGTGCCTCCCTCCCCCTACTATCATTCTGTCCCAGTCTTTTTTTTGTTTTGTTTTTTGTTTTGTTTTGTTTTTTTGGGCCACACCCGGCGGTGCTCAGGGCTTACTTCTGACTGTCTGCTCAGAAATAGCTCCTGGCAGGCACGGGGGACCATATGGGACACGGGGATTCGAACCAACCACCTTTGGTCCTGGATCGGCTGCTTGCCAGGCAAACGCCGATGTGCTATCTCTCGGGTCCTTTTTTTTTTTTTTTTTAAAGAGAGGCCACTACAGCAGAGTTTAGCCAGTGTGGTCTGAGGAACTTGGACTTGCTGGAGGCCACAGGTGTCACACTAGCATGCTTGGGATCCTGCCGTGTTTGGGATGAGATTTAGGGATGTGCTCTCCCACAGGAGCCATCTCCCCAGTCTCTGTCTACCTGCTAAAGGTTATCTCACAGGAAAGTTAGAGAGTAATTTAGCAAGCTCAGTGAGCCTAAATAGTAACACAGCAGGCTCAACTAGCCCCCAAATAGCCCAGTAAATCCTTAGACGCTGACTTTTGTAACACTATGGAGAGATATAACAATCATTTAAAATTGACCCATGTTGATCTAAGTTTTGATAATTCCATTTGCCTTTGTGTTGTAACAAACATTATAAATTAAATGTGTTTGTGCCTGCAAGGAGGTAGGCTAGGGTGGTGGGTGGGAAATGGGACACTGGGAGAAGGGAGGTCGTACTGATGGTGGGACTGGTGTTTGAATATTTAATGCTTGAAACAACTGTATTTTTATGAACAACTTGATAAATCATAGTGTTCTATTAAAAATATGTTATCCCAGAGGAAGACTAGAGCATAGAGAGTCTTAGTGAAAAGTGAAAAATCAGTACAGATGCCCGAATGACTGTCTCTGTCTCTGTGCCTCAGTTTTCCTTGCCATCCTTGCGAGGTGGAGCAATGCCAAGAGGATAACTGGGAGAAGGAAGGGGAGTGCACAGCGGTCAGCACACCTGAACTATGTAGGATATGACTGTGGCTGCCACAGGGCCTGTCAGTCCTGCCACCCCCAGCAGGGCCTTGCGAAGCCTGGGCAACGACAGAAAGTAGGCCAGGCTGTGCCCAGTTCATATTTTTGTCAGTCTCCCTGGCCCCTCCTAACTCAGTAGGAAGTGGGTCGTAGGCCCAACCCGCCTGGGATTCCTCATTTCCGCTCCTGTCTTTGGGGACATACACGTTCAGTTTCATTTAATCATAAAGCTTCTTAATTAGTTTTTCCCCCCCTTTTTGAATTCTGAGTTGCTAAGCTGCCCCTGCCAGGAAGGAGGGAAATGCTGGTTCCTGCCGAGCCCGGCAGGGCTTCTTGTGCTTGGAAGCAGCAGGACCTGACACCAGCGCCCCCTCCATGGAGTCCCTCCAGGGTCTGGGGGGGCCTCACATTATCCTCAGCCCCAGTGGCAACTCTGGAGCACCTGCTGGGTGCCAGGCCAGGAAGACAGCAGCAAGAAGGCGAGGTCTTACTCTCTGGCACCAAGGAGATGTGCTAATGCCTAATTATTCAGTCATATTAAAAAATAATAATTAGGAGCTGGAGCAATAGTACATCAGGTAGGTGTTTGCTCTGCATGTGGACAACTCAGGCCAGGTTCCTACATTCCATATGGTCCCCTGAGCACTGCCAGGACTGATTCCTGAATGAAAAGCCAGGAGTAAAGTACTGCTGGGTGTGGCCCAATAACCAAAATAATAATAACTTTAGAAAATGCAAGAGAAAAGATGGACAAAATACCAGGACAGGGTAGTTGAATGGGATCCCTAGATGAATCTAAGCATGGGGAGGGATTCTCTGAGGAGGCGGTAGTTAAGTTGAAATTTAAAAGAATAAGCTCAGTGCTCTGATTTCAGGGGATCAGGCGATTCTGGGGATCAAGCCGGGGCCTCTAGAATGTAGAAGAGGTATCCCAGGCTATGGCACTATCTTTCTAATCCCCTTAGACGCTGAGGTCACTAAGGGGCAGTCTGAGCCCACAGCTGATCCTCTCTGCGGCACCAGCAGATCCTGTGGGACCACAGAGTTCCAGGCTGGGGCTGACAAGAGGATCTCAGTGAGTGATTGTGGAGAAGAGAAAATACCTTCTCATAGTATTGGAGCTCGTAGTCCAGGATGACGCCATTGGGCTGGTCAGGCTGGGACCAGGACAGGGTGATGCTGTCCACAGTGCGGCTCACTTGGTGCATGATGGACACCGCCGATGGAGCTGGAAGAGAAGCCAGAGGGCAGGGGTCAGGGGCAGATATGAGTAGAATCATCTTGTGGGCCATTCTCAGAGGTGCCCAGATAGAGGGTTTTGGGTACAGAGAGGGAAGGGCACCCTGAAGTGGTCACACAGCCAGCATGGGAAGGATCTAGTAGCACTGAGTGGACAGCAAGACATTAGTCCTTCTAGGCCTGGCCCCAGTGGGGTGGATATGGTACTGTTTTTGAGCTTAGAATTGGCTGGACTTCAACATTTTGAGGATCCCTGGGAGATGAAGGCGAGAAGGTAGCAGATTCTTGAATTTCTTCCATGATCTTCCATGGAGCCTTTACTGTGTGCCAGGGAACAACAGTGAATAAAACTGACTACCCAAAATAAACACATAAAAATAAATCCACAACTACGAGGGGAAACAGTTTGGTAGTTCCTTATAAAGTTAAACATAGAGTTACCATATGATCCAGTAACCCCATTGTTATTTATAGTCACCAAAGAACTGAAACAGGTACTGGAACATGATGTGTGCATGCAAGAGCCAACTAGTGAACCCCCACCAGTGAATGCAAAGGGCAAACAAACACACATGACAGAAGTACAGAACATGCTAAAGAAAGGAAAAAAGACTGACATGTCACAAGGCAGGAGAGCCCCAAAAGACACACTGTGAAAGCCACTGAATGTTGCATCTGGCCTGATCCCATTTACAGAATACACAGAACAGACCACCAATCAAGTGAAGAGGGTTCATAGACAGGGAATATGGGGCTCTCAGCAGGACTGGTAACTGTTTGGGTCCAGGTAGAGCTGTGCTCCATAGTACTACTCCATACAGTGTGTGCCAAAATGTCCATATGATACTATTTCACTCTGAACTGTGGATTCCACTCAATAAACTCAGTGATGTCAGTGTCTTCATGCATGGGGATGGGGGTTCAGGGACATATGAAGGAGAAGTCAGGGGAAGGGAAATTAAGTGCTGAAAGGACTCTCTAAAATGACTTATTTATTCTGAATTTATAGATGTGGGAACCAAGGTCCCAAGAGCCGAAACTTGTCCAAAATGCCACAGTGAGCCCATCATGTGGCTCTGTTCGAACAGTACCTGGGCCTCTTTCCAAACCAGCAACCTGCACAAAGCTCCTACCTGCCCATCAATGCCTTTAGCCCCAACATATTTTTCCTGAGTTGCTGGCAAGGTGGTGGTAGCACCCAACACAGATAAGGACCTTGAACAGGAGCTGTCTGAAGTCCCAGAGCCTGTGAGTGAGCGGGACTCAAACTCAACTTCCAACATAGATTGAACTCCTGACCCAGGACTCCCAGCTGTAGGAATGGGGTGATCCCATCTCCTCTTGGGGTGGGGGGAGGCACATCCTGTCTCCTGTGTAGGGCAGAGAAAGCAGATGTGTTGTGCAGCCTACAGGGGGCTGCAGCCAAACCCTTTGTTCTCTACCAAATCCCAATTCCTGGGATTATTACTGCCCAGATGTGTGCACAGACATGGCCCAAATAGGCTCACAGGGAACCTGAAATGGGAGCATGCAGGGAATATTCTGCCAGTCAAGAGACACAGGCCAGATCTCTGCACCTTCCACATAATACCCTACCCCACCCCATTTTAACTCCCTGTGCACTAAGGGCTGGTGGGAAACCCCAGTTCTATAGCTCAGACTCCTTTACAGGTAGCCCTTGGCCAGTGTGGCCTGGATATGTCTGGGTTTCACCTCCAGTACCCCCAACAAATAATGGAAAACAAAAGATACAGCTGGGACTGGAGCAACAGTATACAGCAGATAGGGCATTTGCCTTGCACCAGGCCAATCCAGGTTTAATTCCCAGTATCCCATATGGGTCAAGTGATCCTGAGAGCAGAGTCAGAAATAACAGACTCCTGGTTTACTTCTAGTAACAGCATCGCTGGGTATGGGCCAAAAATAAACAAACAAATAATATAGTTGTAAAGTTGTAGAAAATGGATCCATGAAACTCTAGGTAGTGTGGCAGTGCTTGTGAGGACAGGCCCCTGGGCCAGGCGGCTCTTCTACCCTGGAGGTCCTTCTGACACCCCCTCCCCAGGCTAGCAGTCCCCTCCATTGTCTTGCCAGAGCAGTGGCCTCTTGGGAAGTTCTGTGTCCCAGCTCCCCATTTTGTGTGAGTGTGTGTGTTTTTGGGCCACACCTGGCAACACTTAGAGGTTACTCCTGGCTCTGTGCTCAGAAATCACTCCTGGCAGGCTTGGGGGACTATATGGGATGCCAGGGATCAACTCAGGGTCATTCCGGGTCAGCCACATGCAAGGCAAAAGCCTTATTGCCGTGCTATCTCTCTGGCCCCATACAGTTCCCTTCTTGAGCTGACAGGGAGACTTACTTTTTTTTTCTTTTTTTGGTTTTTGGGTTACACCCGGCGGTGCTCAGGGGTTACTCCTGGCTGTCTGCTCAGAAATAGCTCCTGGCAGGCACGGGGGACCATATGGGACACCGGGATTCGAACCAACCACCTTTGGTCCTGGATCGGCTGCTTGCAAGGCAAACACCGCTGTGCTATCTCTCCGGGCCCGAGACTTACTTTTTTCTCTTTCTTCCCTCAGTATTATGAGGGCCCAGTCTTGGGGCCAGAAAAATAGTACAGCAAGAAGGGTACTTGCCTTGCACATGGTTCAATTCCCTAGTATCACATGTGGTCCCCTGAGCCCATAAGGTGTGATCCCTGAGCACAGAGCTAGGAATCAGCCCTGAACACCACAGCATATGTACCACAGGGGAAAAAAAAGAGAGAATCCGAAGGAGGTCCCTCTGAAACCACAATTTATTGAGCACCCACTCTAGGGTTTTGCTGAGTCCTTGACATGCATGAACACATTTTATCCTCACAGCAGGGCTGAAGAGAGCTGGATGTACTGAGATGGTGATTTGCAAGTAGAGATCCCAGGTTCAATCCTCGTCACCACACAATTCCTTCCAAGCACAAAGTGGGGAGCATTTCCTGAGCACCACTAGTATACCTCAAAAACCAGAAAAAAACCAAATAGAGAATCCTCACCAAAAAAATAAATAAAACCATGAACAGATGTTTAAGAGGCCCCCCTTTATTTTTTTGGTTTTTGGGTCACACCCAGCAGTGCTCAGGAATTACTTCCTGGCTCTATGCTCAGAAATCGCTCCTGGCAGGCTGTGTGTGTGTGGGGGACACCGTATGGAATGCCGGGATTCGAACCATTGTCCTTCTGCATTTAAGGCAAATGCCCTACCGCTGTGTTATCTCTCTGGCCCAAGAGCCCATTTTATAGATGAGAGAGCTGAGAAGAGAAGATTATTTGCAAAATAGGCCACCAGTTAACAAAGCACCACCAGCTAACATAGCATCACCAACTAACTCAGTATCACCAGCTAACATGGCACTACCTTCCAACAGAGCCCCAGGACTAGAGTTAGAGAACTAAGTGTCTTGGGCCCCATGATGTCAACTGATCACAGGGAATCTACTGTACTCCAACTATGCCAAGTTCTATTTTATGTTGTCAGCACTGTCCAGATGTATTCTTGCCATTCCTATAGCTATGGGGACACAGGCTTGGGGTCATGCAAAGACTCACTCAAGGAAGCAAAGCCTTGGAGGGTTGAGAGTGGAATTCACAGCACTAGCCACTGAATAGCCAGCCAGGAAAGTTCTTCTGGGAAGTGAGCTCAGATAGTTGTGAGGGCTGTGTGTTTGTGTGTGTGTGTGTGTGTGTGTGTGTGTGTGTAAGAGAGAGAGAAATGTGCATGCTCATGTCTCCGTAGCACCTCCTCAGGGGGCAGGAACCAGAGAAGGGACCAGAGAAGAACTGCAACAGGAGTGACAACTGCGTCTAAACCAAAACACAAGTTTATCATCTTGGCAACCCTGAATGCCCAGGGACTGCCCCTCTCCCTCCCCAGTCCCGTTCACACACACCTTGTGCTTTTCCAAAATTCTTTTTTTTTGTTTTTTTGTTTTTGGTTTTTGGGCCACATCCGGCGTCGCTCAGGGGTTACTCCTGGCTGTCTGCTCAGAAATAGCTCCTGGCAGGCATGGGGGACCATATGGGACACCGGGATTCGAACCAACCACCTTTGGTCCTGGATTGGCTGCTTGCAAGGCAAACGCAGCTGTGCTATCTCTCCGGGCCCGTTTTCCAAAATTCTTAACCTGAGTTACCTCCTCTGGCAGCCCTTTCACCTCTGCAGGGCTGACCCAGGAATCTTCCTATTTCATAACATCAGTTAGCGAGTAGTGGAGCTGGGTTTGAACCCAGACCCGCCAGGTTCCAATATACCCTTTCCTGTTCTTTGGCTGTGGCTGGCAGGTCTCAGGAGCCCCTGAGGACACCATCTTCGGCTTCTTCCTGACACCGACAGGCTGACCCCACTGGCTCCTGCTGACTCATCTCTACCACCACCCACACGAACCCAGCTCCAGGACTCAGCTGTTGATGGAGGCAGGTCCCTCCCCATCCTGGCCATGGGGGTGTGGGACTGGGGGCTTTAGCTGGCAGACTTGGGTTTCAGGCAGCTAACCCCACTCTGATCCTATAAGCCCCGTAACCTTGGGTGTGGCCAGGGGGAGGCATTTGCTGGGAAGATGATCAAGGCAGCCAGCGGGGGGCCAAGCGGGCCCAGCCTTTATCCTGGAATCTGGGGGGATTAATGACTGAGGAAAGGGAACAGCTGGATGTTCTCCCACCCCTCCTGCCGTCTGCCGCCCACCCTGGGGTGTCAGATTTCCTTGTAAGTTGGTCTAGTGAGAATTCTGGAATTTTCAATTACCAGGCGAGCACGCCGGCACGGGGATGGGGTCAGTGGTGCCCCGTGACCCCTGCAAGAAGATAGAGCCCCCGGGGAGTGAACACAAAAGAGGAGAAAGGCTGCGGTTGGCCAGAGGAGTCTGGCTAGGCAGCCTGTGGGGCTGGAGCAGGTGGTCAGGGGCACAGCCGCCCCCTGTAAGCCCTGGGAGGGTTCGGAGCCTTCTTGGTGGAGTCAGAGAAGTTCTCTATGGGGCCTTCGTGCAGGGCATTGAAAGGGGGGTGCAGGTGATCTTAGGGAAACTCAGGAAAGGCCAGGAGTCCCAAGCTTGGAGGAAGGAACCTGACCTTTACCCTTCTGCCAGTCAGAAGCCCATTAGTGTGAGGGGACAGGGAGAAGTCACTGAGCCCAGGGCAGTCTAAGACCCCTAAATGGGAGACTCACTGTCTTCCAGACGTCTCCCTTGGGCGGCTTTCCTATGCACCCAAAGAAAACTCAGCTGCTGCAAAGGCCCTGCCCAGAGCCTGCACCCACCCCCCACTCCATTTCACTCACTCTCTACTCCGAGGCACTACCCACCTACCCACCCAGCAGCCTCTGGTTCCTGATCAGCCTGGTTATTCTTTTCTCAGCTCCACATTCTGGGCACCTGCCTGAAAACTTATTCTCCCAGAGCTCCGAGCCAGTTACTCCTTCTCAACCCAAGCTCATTTTGACTATCTGCTGCAATCACTTACCACTCCACGCTGCCTTAGTTGTACCTTGCTCAGTCCTTTATCCCAGTGGTTGTGCACCATCCTGAGGAGGGTGCAGAGATGGGAGGAGGGTGGACGGGAGAGAAGGAGGGCAGACAAGAAGGAGGAAGGGAGGTTAGATAGATGGAAGAAAGAGTGGATGGGAGAGAGGGAGGGAAGATGAGTGGATGGGAGGGAGGGATAAAAGAAAGGGAGGATGGATGGAGAAAAAAGCTGAGGATGGGAAAGACAGAAGGAGGGAACCAATGATGGAAGGGAAGTGAGTAGTTTCTCACTTCTTTTTTGGGAAGGCCACACCCAGCAGTGCTCAGTTTATTCTTTTTATTTTTTATTTTATTTTTTTTGGTTTTTGGGTCACACCCGGCAGTGCTCAAGGGATACTCCTGGCTCCACACTCAGAAATCGCTCCTGGCAGGCTCAGGGGACCATATGGGATGCCGGGATTTGAACCAATGACCTTCTGCATGAAAGGCAAACGCCTTACCTCCATGCTATCTCTCTGGCCCCTCAGAGTTTACTCTTGACTCTGCTCAGGAATCATGCCTGGCAGGGCTTGAGGGATCATATAGGATGCCAGGGGTCAAACTCAAGTCAGCCATATGTAAGACAAATGTCTTACCCTCTATGCTATTGTTCTAACCCCACATATTTATTTTTTCTTTGAAAATCATCATCATCATCATGATCATCATCATCATAATCATCGTCATCATCAAAGCCTGATGTTACAATGGTATTAGATTAGCTTTCCTGGTTTTGAAGAACACTGTTACTACACCTTTACCACCACGAACGTGTCCAAGCTCGCATACTTCTGCCATGTCACTTCTAGTCAGGCCCTTCACTCTTCCTACCTCCCTCAGGAGCTCTGCTGAAGCTGCTGACCCCAGGTTGTACCTGGAGGCAGAGGCCTCAGGCAGTATGACAGTCACCATGACAGCAGTGCTCTCCCTCCATCCCAGCCTGACTGCGCTGACAACTGACCTGCAGTGCCACCATGATCCCATTCCCCTGTGTCTGCAGCAGGGACACTCACCTGTGCCAATTCCCAATTCTGAGCAATCCGAGAGTTGTTTCTTTCTTTTTAGGGTGGGGGATTCAGACCACACCTAACTGTGTTCAAGGCTTATTCTTGGCTCTGTGCTCAGGGGACTACATTTTGTTAGGGATCAAATTTTTTTTTTGTTTGTTCTTGTTTTTGTTTTTTTGGGCCACACCCGGCGGTGCTCAGGGGTTACTCCTGGCTGTCTGCTCAGAAATAGCTCCTGGCAGGCACGGGGGACCATATGGGACACCGGGATTCGAACCAACCACCTTTGATCCTGGATCGGCTGCTTGCAAGGCAAACGCCACTGTGCTATCTCTCCGGGCCCAAGGGGGATCAAATTATGGTTGGTCTCAGGCAACATATTGGCCCTACACACTGTACTATCTTTTTGGCCCAGGAGAGCTGTCTTAAGCATCCTCAAGGAAGTCTGTGATAAAGCAATTAATGCCCCATGATCAATTGTACTTCTGATTAGTCTGATAAGTTCAACTATTTAAAAAATGGGCCTTTGTTTCTTTCCTGCCAGACTAAGACTTTTAGAGAGTGGTTGGAACAGAAAAATGGGCAAGTGGAGAAGAGGGTCCAGGGTATACAAGAAAGCTGGAGAAACAGTTTTAGAGCCCTGTTCTTGAAACAACACTGCACACCCCTTTATAGAAAGGGGATAAGTCCTGTAGGGAGGATGGGGAGAATCCAGTTAGTGGGTTCAACCTGGCAGATTAGTCTCAGGTGACCTCAGGGCCCTCCTTCCATGGCTGTCTTCAATAGCCACTAGACCTGGGATATATGGAGCCTATTTTGAAAAACCAGAACAACAGATTCAGGAGATTCTATTATCTCTGTTCTTGAACCTGAGAGAAGATCCTCTAGGGTGGCCATATCTATTTATCTGCTCATTCATCCTTCTGGTGATTCAGTTAGACTTTTTTCCTTTTGTTTTTGAATGACTCCTGGTGGTTCTGGGAGGGTATAAAGGGGACCCTTGCTGTGTTCGGTATCAAACCTGAGCCTCCTGCATGCAGAGCATGTGCTCAGCTCTTTGAGACATCTTCCCAGCCCCTTAATATACATTTTGGGGGGGGGGGTTGGTGCTCAGGTCTTACTTCTGGATCTACATTCAGGGATCACTATTGGTGAGCGTAAGGACAATATCGGGTGCTGGGGATTCAACCTGGGTCAGTCATGTGCAAGACAAGCACCCGATCCACTGTACTAAAACTTTTCGGCCCTACCTTAGTATACACTTTGTTTTTTTATTTTTTGGGTCATACCCGGTAGTGCTCACGGGCTACTCCCAGAGTACTCAGGGGATAATACGGTGTCAGGGATCAAGCGTAGGACTCCAACGTGCTTCATCTTTCTTTCAGGCCTGTATAATTCTTTTTTTCTCCAAATGATCATTTCCTCTTCCCTTTCCTTCCCTTTGTTATTTGCTGTCATGGTACAATGCAACAAGGTCACAGTTTCTGTGGCACTGGGAGTGCCAGGGATTGCATTTGATGATGTGGGGCAGAGCCAGGGATTGAACTCATGGTCTCACACCTGCTGCTAGGAGTTCTACCAGGGAGCCGCATCCAGGGCCCCACTCAGTGTAGAGGTAGGAGACTCCAAAAGCAGATGGAGTTGGGCCAATATCCATTTCACAGGTACTATAAGTGGGGATCAGACCAAGTCCTGCCTGCCTCTGAAACTAGGTTGTTTTTCCTCTCTGTTAGGTGAAATTTCATTCCCCAAGCAGTATTTAAACAGATTGATGCCAGACCCTAGACCTAGTCTTATAGATATGCCCCTCCACTGCCTGTATCTCTAAGAGCAGCTGGGCTTTCTGGGTCTCTGTCCTATGGCTGCCCCAGGGGCCCCAGGTTAGCCCTCTACCTACTCTAGAAAAGTGCTAAGAGTAAAACCTTAATCAGCTGATCCAGGCAACCCACCCCATCCTTCTGTGCCTCAGTTTCTCCTCTATATGATGGGGATAGTAGCAAGGAGGTTAAGTGAGAGCCCACATGGGATATGCTTAGCATAGACTAGGTCTCAGACTGGGTCAAGGGACACTGCCATGAGTAACTAGGGTGCTCTCTCACCCCTCTCGGGTCAAATCCTATTCCCTATAGTTATGTGAATATAGCACATGCTTGCTCCCTCAGATCCCAGTTCCTCACCTGGAACTGGGGTAGATCCTGCACACTTGCTATTGAATGTCTCTTCTCCCAGATGATCAAAACCCTACTTCTGAGTGAGGTACACTGTATCCAAATGAAAGACAAGTAATACCATCTCTGGCCGTTGGCAGTGGCCATGTGGCACCAATGAGACATAAGGTATAAATATATGGTTTTTGGGTCACACCCAGTGGCATTCAGGGATTCCCCTAGCTCTGTACTCAGAAATTGCTCCTGGCAGGCAGGGGACCATATGGGATGCTGGGATTTGAACCACCGTCTGTCATGTTTGGCTGCATGCAAGGCAAATGCCCTACCATTGTGCTATCTCTCTGGCCCATAAGATAATATATTATGTCAATACTTTTGAAAGTCCTCATAAAGGGACTCAAGGCTTCTTACTCTTTTTTAATACAGGGACTGGCTGGAACTCACTGCTATTTTGGTCCATCAGGATAGCCTCGTGCTGAGGAGCTGGATCCCTGATGATTTTGTGAAGTTTTCCTAATTCCTATCTTTTGATACAGAAGAAAAATATTGGGGAGATAGCTCAATGTTGCCATTTTGCTTATAGGAACCTCAGATTCAATCCCTGACACTGCCTGGTTGCTTGATGACTGCTAAGAGAGCCCCCTAAAGCAATGAACTTGGAGTAGTAGCCTTTAGGAGCACTGCTGATCAGGTCCAAATCCCCTCCCCACAAATAAAAAGGGAAATAAAAATGTCTCGCCTGGGCCACTGTGGTAGACAGACGGTATTAATTGTGTCCCCATAGCTACACTGTTTGTCCTGTAACTTGAGTACTTTCTTGCTTTAACTTTGAGCCATGTGGCTTGCTTTGGCCACTGGCGTATAAGCAAACATCATATAAAAAGAGGCTTGAACACGCTCTTGCATAGGTCTGATGGCTGTGTTGGTTCTTTGTGACAGTCACACAGATATACCTGGACCCACCTGCTTGGGGCTAAGACACAAGGGACAGAGTTTGTGCCCCTGCTGAACCAGGACCATTCCTGTCACAAAGCCCTGACATACTCTTAAAAGTTGCTGAGGGGATGAAGCATGAAGGGATGGTCCCCACTAAAGAAGATCAGGGTTGACCATCCTGGTGAACCCTGCCTTAGGAGCTGGGTCATACTGTTTGTTTTTCTACCACTGGCTTTGAAGCTGCTTCTGGACAGCCTTGGTGTGTCCATGGACATCTGATATTTTCCTTCCTGTCCTATCCCATCCTAACTGGTGCTCTAGGCTGGCAATGGCTTCCCTGCAGAATACTCTGGAAGATCAAAGAGGATCTCTGCGCAGAGGCCCCGCCTGGGGCAGCAGAGCACCCCACACCCCCATTTCCAACACACAGTCTTCTTTTCTCTACAGGGGCTCCCCAGGGACTCTCTCTGATCTGGTCCCCCCAGGGAGAGGAGGTGGGCACATGCTAATGCTAGTTCTTGAAATTGTGCCACTCTGTGCCTGCACCACAGGAGCAGGGCAGGATCAGAGGAGAACTGAGGTGGCAGAGGGGCTGGGGAAAGTCGAAAGACTTTTCTCGAGCAAGGTCCATAGAGTGGCATCATGGACAGAGACATGTTGGCGGTGGCTCAGCCAAAGGCCTGCGGTGAGATCTGGGGCGGCCCTGTTGGAGCAGCTCCGGAGCTCAGCTTTCCTTTCTATAAAAGGAGATGCTGGCACGAGATGAACTCTGAGGCTCCTGCCAACACCGAGATGCATCGGTTTCACTTGTGTCACCTTCTGGGATGGTCGAGTAATGGCCTCCAAAGATGTCCACGCGCTGATCCCTGCAGTCTGGGACTTTGTTACCATCCTGGTGAAAGGGACTTTGCAGTGTGATTGAGGCCCTTGGGATAGGGAGATTATCCTGGATTATCCAAATAGATCCAGTCTAATCACTTGAGTTCTTAGAAGAGGGGGTCCTTTCCCAGCAGAGAGTTAGAGAGCAGAGGGCTTCTGAAGTATGAGGAAGACTTGAAGTACAGAAGCCAGGGGTTGTGTGTAAGAACTGAGAGAGGTCTTGGGACTAAGGGCAGCATCCAGCAACAGTCTGTGAGGCAACAGAGATCTAACCCATAGTTATGGGCACATGAATTCTGCCAACTTCAGAATGAAGAAGGGCATCAATCCTCCATAGGGGCTAGGAGAAAGAAACTGGCCTTGTCAACACCTTGATTTAGCCAGATGAGATCAGACTAGACTTCTGACCTGCAGAACCATTAGAGAAGGATGCTGTGTCATTTGTCATGGTTTAGTTTGTGGTGTTTTGTTACAGTACAATGAGAAACTAACTTGTCTTTAATTCCAAGTGGTGTCTGCCTATGCTCCAGATGCCCTGTTCACATTATAGCATATCTGGCAAGTGTTGGTCAGAGCTGGAATGAGACATACTTTCCACTTGGAAGCAGAGGGCTTTGAGGCTCTAAGGGAGGCCTTCTTGACAGCCTGGGCACATAGTACAAATGATTTTTTCCTAGCACCCAATTCTCTAGTGCAGCAATTTTCCATCAGTGGCCTTAGGACACCACATTGTGGGCACCAGGATATTCCAAAGGCATGACATAAAAATTGCATACATGGGGGCAATAGCATAAGACTAAGGACCAACCAACTAGGGGACCAGAGGAAGAAAACAAGTTCGAAGAGGGCCATAGTAGAGAAAAGTTTGAGAAGTTGCTTTAAGGCATGATGGCAGGGGACCTTATGGTACTGAGTTATATTCAGTATAGGTGGCCAAGATATTCAGTATTACTGGGCCAAGCTTGGGCAGATAGGCCTTGTGAATGCAGCTAAGTTATTATTCAGGTTCTGTCACTACTCCCTGGTGACCACAGGCCAACTCATGCAGCTCTCGATACTTATGCTTGTTTGTGGTGGGGTCCTCTGTGAAGCTCCTGGAGGGGGCCCAGGAGTGTTGGATTAGTCTTCAAGGCAAATCCTGCCTTCCTGAGACCTGCAGCCCTCTCCCCTGCTTTCCAAGGCTTTTTATGCCTTGTTTTATTTATTTATTTATTTTTTTGGTTTTTGGGTCACACTCAGCTCTCAGGGGTTATTCCTGGCTCTGCACTCAGAAGTCACTCCTGGCAGGCATCTGCCCTTTGTTGGCTGTGTGCAAGGCAAACGCCTTACCGTTGTGCTATCATTCCGGCCCCTGTCCTGCCTTGTTATAAAGATTCCAGTTTCTCAAAGAGACTCTTTGAATCTCCTCCTCTTTCCCCATGATGATGAAGTCCTGTAGGTGCTCTGTGCTAGAGGAGGAAGCTGTCGCAAGGTCTCTCTCCTTCCTTAGCCTTCCCTTGGAGGAGATGCAGCACCCAGCGGGGGGCCCGGAGAGGGCACAAGAATTCCGGCAGAAACACCATCCTTGAGTGGTGGAGTGTGGTCTGGAGGCAGCTTGACGGCTTTATGAAGCCAGAAGACAGCTCTGGCTCTGGCAAGTGCCAAGAACTTGCAAACAAGGCACAGTCACTTGCCCGAAAGAAATACTTTTTCCTTTTAAGGCCATGTGCTAACTGTTAGATATCAAAATTTAGGGTCTGACTACAAAACAATCACTGAAAGCATTTGTCTGGAAATCAATCCAGCCTTATCATCCTTCTCCAGCTCTCCCCCTCACCCAAGGCATGCCAGGCCGCTGAGTCCTCATGCACATATTCTGGCCACTGCGGAGTGCCCACCACATAGCTGGAAAACCAGTGAGGAAAAAAGCAGGTCCACGGTGTACTATGGAGCGGTGATGACAGGGGAGACAGACAAAAAGAACAGGATCAAAGACAAAGTGGAAATCTCAACCATGGGAACTTGAGGGCAAACTTAGTCCTCCAGGCAAATCCTGCCTTCCTGAGACCTGCCCTCTCCCCTTCTGGGTATGACCAAGTCAGGGAGGACCACAGAGTCTGCTGAGGTCTGAAGGAAGAGTTGGGGTGGAGTGGGAGCATTCTAAGCTAAGGCCCTGTGCTAGAGGAGGAACAAACAACTCTTCCCATCTTTTCTCTGGGACACTATCCCCCCTCCATTTTTGCTTCTAAGAGACGGTTCCATGCTTCAAAGTCAAGCTCAAATACTTTCTTTCCCAGGAAACCTTCTATGACATTCAATCTCTCTTATGTCTATGGAAAAAAAATCTCCTCCCTGCGTCTTTCTAAACCCTCCAACCCTTCTTTGAACCTTCCTCCCTGCCATCTAGAATATGGACTCTAATGGCCACATCTTATCTTCCTGCCTGGGAAATAATTCCCCAGTGGAGACTGGATTTTCTTTAGTGTAGACCTAAAGATACAGTTACTTCTGGATTTATATACTAGTTGAGGTCAAATTTGTTTTTTTGTTTTTTGCTTTTTTTGAGGTCGGATTTGTATATAAATAAATACTTTGTAGCAGGATTTAGCACAACTGACTCCACTTTTTTTTTTTGTTTTGTTTTGTTTTTGTTTTTTTTGGGCCAGACCCAATGATGCTCAGGGGTTACTCCTGGCTCTGCACTCAGAAATAGCTCCTGGTTTGAAGGACCATATGGGAAGCTGAGGGATTGAACCGCAGTTCATCCTAGGTCAGCCGCTTGCAAGTCAAATGCCCTACCACTGGGCTACCACTCTGGCCCCAAAGATTCTACCTTTCTAGACCTGTGTCCCCACTAGGCAAAGGAGATGTGGTGTAAATGTGACTGCACAGCTCCTGGCTGAGGATATCAAGCAGATAGATGGTTCCAGATAGGGTTACTCATGGGGGCTCCAAGCCAATAGCTCTGGGTGGAGCAGAGGAGCCTGTGCTCTGAAGTCCTCCTGTGGTCCAGATGCCAGCTCTCCATAGGGAGAAGTGATTTTTCATGAGTATGATGGGGTGGTTCTTGTTCACATCTCTTTCTCTGTCATAAGGGGACTGTGCAACTGTGCCCTTTGTGGGCCTCTACCAAGCACAACTGTGCCACAGCTTGGGTCAAAGTGATAGCATAGCGAGTAAGGCATTTGCCTTGCATGTGGCTAACCTGGGTTCAATCCACAATTCATCCCATATGGGTGATCCTGAAGCCATCCAGGAGTGATCCCTGAGAGCAATCAGGAGCAAGTCCCAAGTACCATCAGGTATGGCCCCAATTCAGTCCTCTAAAAAACCCTCCAACCTCAACTGTGCTACAGCAGAGGGTTTTGTTGGGTGGTCATAACTATTGAGGCTTGGGGGTTATGTCAGTCTCTGTGCTAGAAGGAGGGTGGTCACTCCTGGCACTGTTTGACAGAACAAATGGTGCTGAGATCAATCCAGGGTTGGCTGCATGCAAGGTGAGTAACTAACCCCCTGCACTAAGTCCTTCACCTACAGAGGGTTTATATGTTCTAAGTGCATAACATAGTTCACCAAATCTGTGCTTCAGCACAGAGTGAACCCACACTTTGGAGACCAAGAGTTAGACCAGTAGATAGCCCCTTGCTGACCTGTAGATGAAGCTTTGGGGAGGGGAGTTGTGTTTTTGTGGAACAGTTGGCTATTTTGGTGAAATCGCAAGGGAAAATGAATGGCAAAGCTGGGGCTCAAATTTAGAGGTCCCCCAACTTCTAAGCCAGTCCTTGTTGTTTACTATTTCTACCTTTCAATCCTGAGGTTCCCCTTGCCATCTTCTCTGTATGCTACGCTTTCACCATGCAACATCTCTGCTCTTTGGAAACTTCCAGCTCCATACAGGAGAGGAAACGCCCAGCAGTCTAGCTGCCATACCTAGCTGCTAATAAATGAAGATTGAATGAAGGCTATTCTACCCTCAAAATTCCCAAAGGGAAGAAGCAAGAGATTCCCTACACGAGGGAAGGGAGGTCTAGGGGTGCTAGGAATCCCTGGCTTCTCCCAGGGGTAAAGTGTTCCCTCCCCCACTATACTCCCACTGGGAGCCTGGGCTTCCCCCCTTCAGAGCATCATCATGCTGGAGACTCACAGCTGGGGCTCTATAATCCATTAGGTGTCTGCCAACAGCTGCCGGCTTTTGAGGCTTCTTTCACATTGCCTGCCGAGGCAGCTCCATCCAGCCCCAATATGAGCCCTTCTGTGCAACCATGCCCTACTAGAAATGCAAACACATTCTCAGAAGCCAGCCTGCTCAGCCATGGCACCATGGCACCACCACAAATACTCACAGACAGACAGGAGAGTCACATTTAGACATGGCAACTCAGGCACCTACACAAAATAGACTACCCTGGGCACCTGCAGGTCATACATGTTCAACATGATTCCTTTTTAGCCACACCTGGTGAAGCTCAGGGGTAACTCCTGGCTCTGCGCTCAGAAACTACTCCTAATGGTTCTCAGAGGACCATCTGGGATGTCCAGGGATTAAACCTAGGTTGGTCATGTGCAAGACTAGTGCCCTACCTGCTGTACTATTGCTTTAGCCTCCTCAACATGTATTCTTATAAAGACACAGTCACCTGCACAATGAGGCCCACTCACATGCAAGCCTCCTTGGATTACACCCTTTGTTTTACCTCGTCTTTGTCAGACCTGATTAATTATTTTTTAATTGTTTTGGGGCTACAGCTGGCAGTGCTCAGGGGTTACTTCTGGCTCAACGCACAGGGCTCACTCATTGTGGGGCTTGTCAGAAATATGGGGGCTCTGGGGATCAAATTCGGGTCAGCCGAGTGCAAGACAAGTGCTCTCTACCTACTATAATATCACTCCAGATCCAGATCTGGTCGAATTTCTGCTTTTCATCTTCCCTAATTTGTTTGAATCTTATCTGTGATATAGGAACATAGATGCCTTTTATTCAAAAAGGCCAAGGGATGCAGGGGACTCACGCATGAAAAACACCCCTCAGGCAGGTAGAGTTGGTTGTCACCTTTTCTTCATGTCCTGGCAGATACTCTTCACATTTCTATCGCTATATTCAGATTTAGCAGCATGCTTCCAGGGCCAACCACAATCTTTTTTTTACCTATGCTTACTATGAGGAGCTTGAAAAGCTAATTATAAAATGGGGAAGTCCTTGATGGGGAGGTGCCAGCTGAGACTGAGGACAGCAGTTTCAGGAGGGACACAGGACTAAGTGGAATGGACAGGAGAAGGTAGTAAATACAACCATCATTTGCCAATTTTTTTTTTTGCTAAGGAGAGCAGGGTGGAAGATGGAGGGAGATACAGAGTCACAAGAGATCCTTATTTACTGATAATCACAGTGCTCAAAGATGAGATTAGGGAGAAAGGTTTCTGTGAGCTGAAGTTTCCAAGAAAGCCCTGAAGAATCTGTTAGAAGCCCACTGTAGTCTGTCTCCTCGCCTGCCACTGTGGCTGCAGGCCGAGTTGAGCTCCTCATGGCTCCTTAAGGCTTCTAAGGCTCTGTGAGGCCCCATGACCAAGTCCTTTCCAAAGAAGCATGTGTAGAGGAATGGGGGGCACCTCTGCCTTCTTGCTGAAAGCAGAATCACCACCCTGGAGCTTCCCATGGGCACCCAGCCTACAGGCCAGTGCCTATACCTGTGACTCAGCTTTTACCACGCAAAGGAGATGGACAGACAAGCCTGAAGGAACCTGGGTCCCTGCCTCTCCAAGTGGATCAGAGCTACTCCTGCTCAGGACAGCTCACATCTGGAGTTGGACATGAGAGAAATGCACTGATGTTCTAGAAACTGACCAATGCAAGCCTTCTGCTACAGTGGTGATCATGAATGCCAATACCATGGAGAGGGGCTGGGTTCTGCGAAAAGTCTTGCAAAGGAGGAAGCCATCACACAAGTGCCAGCAGCCTCTGAATCTAAGTATTCATCAGCAGGATACCCACTTGGCTCTAGGGTGGGCATGTCCCTTCCCCTGGCCTCTGCCTACATGTCAAGTACTCACCTGCTTGATTGGTGGTGATGTTGACAGAGGCGAACTGTGGTGAGAAGGGACTCTGGTCGGTGACGCCATTCACGGCCTGGATCTCAAAGGTGTACTGGGTGTGGGCCAGCAGGTCACTGATGTAGATGCGTGGCTCTGTCAGCCCCAGCTGGCGGGGTGCATACTGTACATTGTCCCCACAGCGGGTACAGGCACCCCGGCCTGAGCCACAGCTCTTGCAGATGATATTGTAGACAAGGTCTTCACGGCCTCCTGAGTCACGAGGTGGGGTCCACTCTAGCATGAGGGAGGTCTCATTGACACTGGAGATGACTGCCTGAGGAGCAGAGGGGATGGCTGGGAAAGGGAAAAGTGTCTGTCAGTGGGAGTCTGTGTCCAGTAGATCTTTCCAAATTCACTGCCCATCTCCCAAAGTCCTCCAAATTCTTTAACCTGTGCTCTCCCTAACCCCTTCCAAAGTTTCTAGAACACAGTTCACCCTGGCACACCTCTGCTTAAGTCTCCCCTCCTTACCTCCGACCCCATTCTAAATCTCTGCAGTGTGTCTGAACAGGGGATTTTTTTTTTGTTTTTTTTTTTTTGGTTTTTGGGTCACACCCTGTGACGCTCAGGGGTTACTCCTGGCTATGTGCTCAGAAGTTGCTCCTGGCTTCTTGGGGGACCATATGGGACGCCGGGGGATCGAACCGCGGTCCGTCCTAGGCTAGCGCAGGCAAGGCAGGCACCTTACCTCCAGCGCCACCACCCGGCCCCTGAACAGGGGATTTAACATTAGGGACTATACCCACTTGGTAGTCATCTGCCCTTCTTTATAAAAAACATCCAACTTTATTCAGGATGCTGGTTAGGCAAGCTAAGGCCCCATTACCAGCCTTCTGTGATGCAGTGTTGGCCACTGATCGATACTAGAAGTTCTTGAATAGCACTTACTTGTAAAAAATGAAGATAGCCAATTATAGCATGTCTTTGGTCCCTTGCTTTTTATCTGCTACCTAGCATGTGTGTGATGGCTAGAACTGCAGAAGCTAGGATAAACCATGAAGCAAGTGACCAGAAGCACAGAAATCACATGCTATGGATGGCAGAGCCAAAAGAAAAGGTCAGATTCCAGATTCACTGGACTAGTTATGACTTTCTCTCATGAGAGAATAAATCCTATGGTTTAAGCCACTGGAGTCAGTTCTCCTGACATGAGGCTGATTTTCCTTTCTGTCTGGTGCAGAGGTTTTAGCACTAGCCTAGAAACACCCCTTTCTTAGAGAATCATGGCTGGGATTCAGGTCACAGACTCTACCTGTGTTAGTTCATCTCAGGTCTAATCTCCCAGCCTCTCTTCTTAGTAGGAATCAAGTCCTTGACTTTACCTTCCATGTGACTGAACAGAAGTGGGTAGGGAGTCACATGCCAGCTCTGGGGTATCTGCATGCCAGCAGCATAACCACTCCAAGATGATTCTTTCCCAGTGGGCTTTCCATCTCCCCTTCCCCCAGGTAACTGACTGCTCCTCACTTTGGAAAATTTGTAGCTAAGCACACATGGACCCCCTGCTCAGAGCTTTTCTGTAGAAGGACTCAGGAATCAGTGGGTAGGGCCCTCCTGCAGCTGGGACATACTTGTGCAGGGCATATCCAGGGGGTCCAGGTCTGCTCTGTAGTAGCCGTTGCGGCAGACACAGTTGGTGGCTCCCTCTGAAGTGGTCCGGCTGTTGATGGGGCAGTGAGTGCAGGACTCATCCCCTTGGTTAGCCTTGAAGGTTCCTGATGGGCAAGCTGAAGGGGGAGAAGACAAGGGGTGTGAGGAGGGAAACCAGGTGAGGACTCAGAGAGATCATAAGACATGAAAAGGGCAGATAGTCTCAGTGGGGTGTCACAGTGTCGTGGTGGTCACGTATATAATTGCTGGGAATCCCCTTCGGAAACTTTTGGGGATTTCCAGGCTCCTTGTTGTGCCTGGAAATCCTATCTCACCTGACATACACAATTTTGAGGGTCAATCCCAACTGCCAGGGTAAGGAATGAGTGTCTTGGTGGGTAGTGCCCTTGGCCATGTCTGGATGACACCTATCCTTACTCTTGGAACCATATTCTTGGGCAGGATGACAAAGAAAATCACTATCTAGGTTTCCTTGAGGTGGCTAGTGGACCCTTGTGTGACAGTGAAATAATGCTGTGCAGTACTGGAAGTGCTAGCATAGCACCAAGCACATGTGGTGGAATAGTAGAGTCACTGTATCATCCCTTTAGCTGTGAGTACTTAAATAAGTGGCTTAACCATCTTTGAAACCTCTGCTGCTTTATAATACGATGTCTCACCGGCCATTTCTGTATGCTATTCTGAGTACTTGGCATGAGTAGACAGGGCAGGTGACATGGGCCCTTGTACATTCTAGGATAGGGAAGAAGGTACTTTTTAGTGAGAGGCTTGCAGTCCCAGAGATGGTCTGAGGAGGGCAGCGTTTGAACTTGTTGGGCATTCCATTCCCCGAAGGCCCTCTGGGCTTCTTTCCTTCTCCTGGGATATCCAGGATTGGGGTTGGGGGCCCCTGCAGCTCAGGACTTGAGTTCTAGAAGAGATGCCCACTCTTGGGAAGGTCTGTTTGCATCTTGCTTCCTGGCCTTGGGCTGGGAAGCAGAAGTTCAGGAGTTCTAGTCCTGAACTAGCCCCTTTGTGGTATTAGTTTCTCTCTCATCTCATGGCAATCCCTGAATACAGCTCTTCAATGATGGGGCACCAGGCTAGGGTAAATGAGACTGTAAGTTGCTGAGCTTTGTGTGGGGCAATTTTTTTCTTATAATTTTCATTAACTGTTAACTGGTTTTATTTCTTTTTAGTTTTTATTAATAATTTTAATTGAATCACTATAAAATAGTTACAAAATTGTTCATAATTGAGTTTCAGTCATAAAATGTCCAACATCCAGCCCTTCACCAATGCACATTTTTCTGCCATCAATGTCCACAGTTTCCCTCCTGCCCTTCTCTCTGCCTACCTCTAAGGCATCTCTCTCTCTCTCTCTCCCCCTTTTAGTCACTGTTGTTACTGAAGGGGTACCATATAGCACTTTACTTCCTTTCAGCACCCAGTTCTTGTCCAGAGTGATTATTTTCAACTACCATTGTCACAGTGGTCCTTTGTCTTTGGATATTATCACCATGCTTCCCCCCCACCCAAACATACAATTGAGTGCTATCATTTTATGTCTATTCCTTTCCCTTTGATTCATTTTGCACAGCAAAATACTCTCCAGATCCATCCATATAAAATTTTTCATGACCCTTTCCCTAATAGTTGCATAGTATTCCATTGTGTAGATATATCAGTTTCTTTATTCACTCATCTGTTCTCAGGCACTCAGATTGTTTCCAGATTCTGGCTATTCTGAATAGTGCTGCAATGAACATAGGAGTGCAGACACCTTTTTTGAATTGTGTTTTTGGGTCCCCAAGGGTATATTTCCCAGGAGCGACATTGCTGGATCATAGGGGAGCTCAATTTCTTTTTTTTTTTTCTTTCAGGTTTTGAACCACACCTGGCAGTGCTCAGGGGTTACTCTTGGCTCTGCGCTCAGAAATTGCTCCTGGTAGGCTCGGGGGACCACATGGGATGACGGGGATTGAACCCAGATCTGTCTTGGGTTGTCTGCGTACAAAGCAAACACTCCATTACTGAGCTATCACTCTGGTACCATCAATTTCTAATATTTTGAGGAATGTCTGTATAGTCTTCCAAAATGGCCGGACTAATTTACATTTTCACCAACAGTGAATGAGAGTCCCTTTCTCCCCATATCTGTGCCAGCACTGATTGTTCTTGTTCTTTTTTGATATGTGCCAGACTCTGTGGCGTGAGATGATATCTCATTGTTGTTTAGATTTGTATTTATGTCAGGGGCAGTTTTCTGCTGGGGATGAAGTGAAATTGAATGGTCAGAGACTAGTATTCTTTACACAGGTCACTTCCATATAAGAGTACCATGTGACCTTTGGCATGCAGCTATGAGTGGCAGCTTCTATACCTGCCAGTTTCCCTAGATTACTTTTCTAGCCACAATCTTCTTAGTCCAATTCTTATTCAACAGCTCTCCCCTAAACCCCTTTATCTGCTTCAGCCTCAGAAACTACACTGCCTCCCTTCTTCCTGGTGCTTCCATCTTGAGCTCAGGGTATTCTTGCCCAGCTGTGATTAGGGTTCCCCAGATAAGTACTATCACCCCTGCCCCGGAGTGTAACCATGTCTAATTCCATTTGCTTCACCTGCATCTAATCCAGAAGCAGACTCCATGCAGGGATTTGTAGATGCTACTGCAGCTGCTTGCATGAGTGGAAAGCTGGACTGGTGCAGGTAGAAAGAAGGGCAGTGGGCCATGCTGGCTAGGGTACAGGCTACCTGGCAAAACCCAGTCCACCTGGACCAGCTGTGTGAGCCAGGGCACATCTTGTAAGCTGTTTTCTCTTCCCTAACATGGACATCTACCTCCTGGATTGGTAAGGTGAGAGGGGTGAGGCAGGCTGCCACGCCTAGAACATTTCCTGGCATTACTTAAGCCGAGTCTGGTTCAAACACATTAGTATCTGCTGGGTGACCTCAGGTAAGCTGTTCAATCTCATTAAATTGCACATTTCTCCTCGGTGAGAGAATGATTTCTCTGCAAGTGGCTGAGGAGTATTAGTGGAGAACAGGGCTTGGCAGTGGGTGCAAAGGGATGCAGTTATTCTCAGGATTTCTGGAAGAGGAGGTTAACCACAGACCTAGGACAATTCTCTCTGCATGTCAGAAAAGGGTGGGATATAGACTTAGCTTCTGCCATTGGGGAGGGTATCCGAAGGTGGCAGCCATCCTGATCTACTGTTATCCTGACATCCTGGCTTATGCCATCCTGGCCAGGCTCCCTGAGGACCTTGAAAAAGGTCCTACTCCAGCTCAATTGTTAGGGAGCTGCTAGGCAAGAGGGAGGTAAGGACTCTGACACAACCAGCGAGCCTGGTAATGCCAATGAAAGTGACAGGCTATGCCTCTGGACGCTATGATGTCCCCACTGTCAGGGAGAATTGGGTTCTCCAATTCCGGTGTAGGGCACCAGCATTCAATAAAACTCACTGAAAGCTGTGCCATCCTAAGGACTGAGCACCAGGTACCAGCTTGATGGAGTTCTCACCATCACTGCCATCATATTCAGCTGGTCTGACCTCAGAGCCCACTTTGCTAAGTGCCACACCTGCAATCTCTGATTGAACCCCACTGTGTCACCTGCCCACAGGTGCCAGGTGGGGATCAGCAGCTCTTGTCCAAGCAGATTTGAGTCTCCCTCCTTTCCTTTTGGGCTGACTTTTTCTGGCTGGTGGAATGTGCAGGCAGGCAAGTCCCACTGTGTTTGTCCCACCAACACTCATGAACTGCAACCCTGGCTTGAGTTGAGCATTGGATGGCTCTGGCTCTCAGTTTCCTCTGAAATATAGGGACCCTCTGATAAATGCCAAAGGGTTTTGGCCCCCAAATCAGGATCCTCCTGGCTCCCTCTAGGCTGAGAACTTGTCCAGCTCAGCACGCTTCCTCCATCTGCTGGCAATGCTCTGAGCCCAGCTACCACACGCCCCTCTGTACCATGCCAGCCCCTCCATCTGGCTCACCTTCCTAGTCAGTCTCTTTTATCCCCAGTCCTTCCTTGGCCTCCTCTCATACTCACCAAGCTGTCTCCTTAGAAGTCTCCCCTCCTTAGAGAGAGACTCTCTCTCTGCCAGTACCTTGTTCTTCTGTCTTGAGAAGCATCAGCATCAGCTACTCAGTCACCAGGAGGCTTTGGCTCTTGCAGCCAGCCAATTACCAGGCCTTCCTTCCCCAGCAGGGCCCTATTATCCCCTCCCCCTAGGTATCCAAACGCTCTTCCCACCCACACTATAGCCCCTCATGGCCATCTGGTCCCTCCTAGAATCCAGAGCCAGCCTTGCAAAGCTCCAACCTTTCTGTGTCACTTAAAAGCCCACAGTAGTACACAATGGAATATTATTCAGCCATAAAGAGGAATGCAAGGCTGGTAGTCACAGCCACATGGGGAAACCTTGAAAACATTGTGCATCATGAAAGAAGCTGGACACAAAGGCGCACACGGCATGGGCTCCCATTGACATGGAAATGATGAGTGGACACGGCTCTGGAGATGGAGTAGATTAGCGGCTGCAGGGCAGGGGAGGGCAGAGCAGAAATGGGGCCTGTTAATGGATAATGGGCTTTCTTTCGAAGCTGATGAAAATGCTCTGAAATGGGTTATGGTGATGGTTGCATGACACTGAATATAGAAAAGAGCTGCTGAACTGTTCAGTGTAAGTAGGTAGATCATATGTTACATGCATCATACCATGACAAGTTACTATTATAGTAAACCCATGGCTGGAGATGTGACAGAGGGGTTCTGTGCATGGTCTGGGTTCAATCCCTAACACGCTCCCCTAAGTCCACTGTCCCTGAGACTCTGCAGAGCTCCCAAGAACCACAGGGCTGGCATCTGCCTCTTTCCAACCTTTGTAGCCAGCCTGTGCCTATGGCTACACCCAGTTGCTTCTGCTCGTGCCAGATCCAGGTCATCATCTATACCACTGGCCTTGCCCACCCAGTCTGCCTATACCTCCCTCCCTTTTCTGCCTCTTCCCTGACCCCTTTCAGACACAGCCTGTGCATTATCTCTTCCAGGCAAGGCTAAGGGGCCTATTTTAATTGCCTGTGGATTGATAGGCACCTGGCAGGACTGTCAGTGCTGAAATGTTGCCTGGTATCTGGCACCTATTGAGTGATGGAGGGATGAGATGAAGACTGGGAAAGTAATGCAGCTTAATTGTTTGCACACTATAAGAGGAAACTGAGGCCCAGTGAGCAGTAGGGGTACATTGGGGGAACTGCTGCCAACTGCACCTTTGCACCCAGTGGAGCAGGGTGACCACCCATTTTCATGACTGGTTTCTGGAGCCCACATTGAGCTTACACTGTCCTGCAAGTGCGGAAAAATTGTGGCCTCTCCCCAAAAGTTGTCCCCTAAGTGAGCTGACCTGCTTGAGTAACTGGGGAATGAGGGTCCTGAGGGGTCTCCCTATTCCAATTTGGAGCAAGCTGCTTAGTAGTAATTAAGCTTTCTGCATTCCGTTTACATACGCAGGGGCTCTCTGCAGCCCTTAGATGGAATCCCTCCAGGTCTCCAGGCCATACTGTCCCCTCAGCCTGGGACTCCTGACCCCATACCTCCTCCAAGAAGCCCTAAATGTCTCATGCAGTTTATTCTGCACTGTGTAGATCTGAGTGTCACCTTCACTGATACCTGCATTAGGAGAATTTGGAAATCTGTGTGCTGTCTCTTCCGGAAAGGGGAAGCACCACAGGCTTATCTGGGCAGGGGTGGGAGCACAGGACTCAGTAAGATTGACACTTGCCAATGGCCAGGGGCTGAAACATGATGAGAAAGAAGATGAAGACAAGCGTCAACCAGTACTCAGGGTGGGTACCATTTTGCTTCTTTATATCTGCCCTATGGGTCCTGCCCGGGTCCTATCACTAGTTAAATGAAGAAGCACAGTATAGAAACACCCTCACAAACCTTCTTACATCCCCCAGAACCACCTGCTTCCCCTCCAGTGGCAGTTCCCAGATATCCCTTGGCCTGAAAACTCTCTGTCTGTCCCTGTCAGCCTGGACTCAGAGACTTGACATATGCACCTCTGAGAGCACCCAACCCATTTCACTATTCCCCAATGTCAACCCAGGTTTCTCAGCAGCACTGACTCAAGTTCAGCACCCGGAACGTGCTTGTAAGAGCTCTGTAAGGACCAGCTCAAGGAGCCCCAATGCCTTGTGTTAGTTGATTTCTGTGGAGTAAATACTCTCATAAAGGCAAAATTCAAGCTACACTTGGGAGAAACTCCAAGTGGGTAAGAAATGAACATTGTCAGCTCTTGTGAGCCAACCAGTAATCGTCCACCCCAACATAACTCACAGATGAATTTTCTAGGTCCTGCCTGCTGGGAAGGGGAGCTTGGTCTACAATCTCAAATCCAGGGGTTTAGTCCCAGCACCTAGCACAGGTCTGACACATAGTAGGTGCTCTGTTAACTCAGATCGCTCCATGAGCTACCTCCCACACTGGATGGGGAGCTGCTCATGAGCAAGGAGGTAGTGTGGGTCTGCTAGGGTTAACTGAGTCAAAGCACTGAGAACACACAGCAAGTGCTATGTAAATATTATCTATTATCACTCACCCAGCATGTCCGGGCAATAATAATCCCATTTATAAAGTGCTTTCCTGGTGCCAGGCCCAGTGCAAGTGATTTACATGGGTCCTCTCACAAAATACACACACACACACACACACACACACACACACACACACACACACACACACACACACATGCCAGCCCTACTATAGGTGCCATGGCCACCCCCACCCTCATTTCATAGAGAAGGAAGTTGACATGTAAAAGCACAGTGACCAGGTCACAGAGCTGCTCAGTGGCGAAGCTGAGATGAGATTCAGGTTTGGTGGCTGTATGGACCTGTGCCCAGCACGACTGAACACACAGATCAGGGAATGGCTGAGGGCCAGTTCCTGGAGCAGCGAGGCCTCGGGGGTCATGCAGCAGGGAAGAGGCAAAACCTGGGTCTCCAACCCAAGACTCGAGTCCAATGTGGGCAGCCAGCACCTGCTCCTGCAAAGGCCTGGAGCCCTGGGCAAGTGGGCTGGGATGGCAGCCGGCCTATGGGAGGGAGGGAGGATTATAGGCAAACAGATTTCCTCTGTGCCTGCCCCCTGGGCTCCAGGGAAAGGTGATAATTGACCGAGTGAGCCCTGAGTCAGGCTGAGGCAGGGCTCCATCTGGGCCTGGCACGGCAGGGCTGCTAATTGGCACTGGGTGATCTGCAAAGCCTTCCTGGCTGGCCTGCTGCTCTGTTCTCCTTTCTTAGAGACTCTGTTTATCTCCCAGACTTCTGACACCTTAGTGTAGCCAAATGCTTGGCTAGGACCAATGTGCCAGCTTTATGGTTTATTGTTGTTGTTGTGTCATGGCCTGTTGTTGGGTCATGCTTGGGGGCTACTACTACTGGTGGTGCCTGAGGGATTTGACAGTGCTCAGCATAGAACTTGGGCCTCCCACATGCAAAGCATGAGCTCAGTCCTCGGGCTCCCTTTTGGCTTCCAGTGCGCCAGTTTTGGAGTTCAAAGAAGCTTCCCTTCTTGGGAAGGTGGGGGGTAGGGATAGGCCAGAGACTCTGATCAGCTCACCATAATCTAGCTCTCAGTTCCAGAATCTAACAGGGTGATGACCCTGAGTTTGGGCATGGACCGAATCCCAGTTCTGTCTCTTGTTAACAAAATAACCATGGTGAGTTAGCTAAGCTCTTAGTGCCTTAATTTCCTTGTCTATGCAAGGGGGAGGATGATAACACCAGTTGTCATTTGCTAAGAAGATTCAAGTAAACAGAGCCCTTGCCACAGTGCCATCTCGCCCCATCCCAGGCAGTACATTCAAGGGTTTGTTGCTGTTTCTGGACTTATTTGTCCTGGTTTGTCTTTGGTATTGTGTAGATACAGAACAGATAGATGTGGGGTCTGTCCTCAGGAGCCAAGGTGAGGGTGTGTCTGATTGGAGACAATGGGCATGGATTTGGATCCTGTAAGCTTCTGGGCACCAGGATATTGAGACATAAGGCCCCAGACTCACCTTTAATAAACCATGGAGAAATGGTAGTTAGTGCTTCTTCCTCATGGGCCACTGAGTTCCCTGCTTTCCCTTACTGTTGAAGCCCTGACCCTTTACTGCTCACTCTAGGAGGCATGGCTGAGACCATCTCTGCAGCCTCTTCAGCTCTAGAACTTAGTTTCCAGTCCTAGGCTTTATATGTTTCCCAAAATGAGGCAGGAGCTAATTTGTACTTTTTTAGGGTCTGGTGTGTGTGTGTGTGTGTGTGTGTGTGTGTGTGTGTGTGTGTGTGTGTGTGTGTGTGTGTGTGTGTGTGTCCCTCATGCAAAATGGTATTTGCATTTTGCATGCTTCCTGCTTCTGCTGTGAAGTGAGGCCAGTGAGACTGGACACTGTGGGTGGGGCTGGGTGGGTGGCCCAATTCTCTGTGCCCTGGGCACAACCGTGCTGGAAGCAGGTGGCCAGCTCCCATCTGGGAGAGTATAAGTCCTGTGCTTGCCAGATGCATCTGGGTTTTGTGGCCTCATTGGGCCTTCATGAACCCTAGGCCCTAGGTAAAGTCCACTTATTTTAAAAACTAGGATGCTGAGGTCTACAGGAAGGAGATGCTTCATGAAGGGACCTGGCAAGGTTGAACCTGCACTCCTCATTCTGTTCTTTCTCAGATCCTTGCTCCTTTCTGAGAAGGGGGTACTTCCTGGCCTGGTTAATTCTGGAGGTTCTCCTGGATCTGTTCCTGTTCTGGGCAAGCACACCCCCCCCCATCACCCCAGGAATGTCAGTCATCCTACTGGCCCCACCTAGGCCTGCAGGTACCAAAAGGCATCGGTGGGTTAAGTTCCCTTATGATTGCTAAGAAGGCCTCCTCAAGCCACTTCTGCCCTGGCCATCTGTGAATTCTTCCTTCTCTCCAGACCCTTCATACCTCTGTATGTCCATGCTGCTCAGGTTCTCCTCATGTACCACCCTCCTCCCAGGCAGCTTTTGTGGCTTCTCCATGAGTAGGCCTTGGTCTCTGCTCACACTCTACCTACTTGGAGCATGGGTCCAGCTCCAGCCTGCTACCTGCCTTTGAATCTATCTTTTTAGGGTGCATCCCTCAGCTGGGGATGGGCCTGGGGCTTCTCTCCTTTGATATTAGGTAACTCTGGAATCAATGATATAGTCCCTACTCTAGGCTGTGAGCTGGGGAAGGCTGGTTCCTATATCAGGTGACCTCTCACAGCCCCTGTGATGGGCTGGCAGGTAGTGGACAGGCAGCTCAGAAAGGCGGACTGTGGTGCAGAACAGCTGCTATGTATGTGGCAAGTGGAGCCCCCCAGATAATGTTCAAATCCCAGATGCCTGCCTGTACTTTTGGAAATGGACTCATGGCCACCTACCTGGGCACTGGCATATGTATTGCTCTAAATTCCTGGAGGACAATCATCATACCTGCCATGGTCCTGGCATAGAGCTGGAGATCTGTGACAACTGAACTTTCTGACCACTGCTCAACTTCTCCTTTGTGTGAGTATGTGGGAAGCTCACCGGCTCGTAGGCAGCCAGATCCTCAATCCCACACCGTGTGATGTTCCTGCCCAACCCCTCCAGCGCCGAGATCCTGTGTTAGGCCCCCAGCCCAGCTCTGTGTTGTCTCCCGCGCAGGTCCCCATGGTGGGGGCTGAGAGCTCCTGCCCGCCCAGCAGGTAGCCCCATTCCTCCAATTTCCTCCCAATTAATCAAGCTCTGAACTTTTTAATTATCTGCCTGCAGGGTGACTCCCCACTCTGGTGAAGCAATTAAGAACATTTTCAAGTGTCGTATGGCTGCCAACAGGCAGCATTGACCAGACCCTGGTGGAGGAGGTGAGCAGAGGGGAAGGGGGTCAGGAGAAGGGGTTGGCCAGGGATCTCCCTGGGCCATGGGGCTGCTGGGAGCCCCTGCTCCTAAGGCTGCTGATCTTAGGGTCCTGACTGAAACCATACTAGAGATCTTGGGCTGCACTGGGTGACTCCCATATTTATTCAACAGGTCTTACTCTGCAGCTGGAATCTGGCGTCAAGGGTCAGCTACCATGGGCTAGTGGGTGGGGGTTTGCAACCTGTCTGCAGCTTCACCTGAGCCTTGGGAACAAGGCCATCTGTTTTACAGGTAGAGGTACCTCAATAGGAAGCAGCTCCAAAGGTGCAACTGCCTCCAGTGCTGGTCTGATGCTACCCCTGCTCTATCCTGCCATCCACGTCTTGACAGAGGATTCAGGAGCACTAGGAGTAGGTGTGAGGGGAGGCCTCCACAGGAGATGCCCCTAGCTTGGATCTGCAGATGAACATGTGCAAGGCTGCAAGAGGGAGAGTTGGAGGGAGACACACAGGGGGCTATGGGATAGAGAGATGCAGTGTGGTAGGTCTGCAGAGTTGAAGGTGAGGGAGTCAGGAGATGGCGCTGCAGAGGCAAATGGACTCTGGGCCATTCTAGTGGAACGCGACTGTCTTTTGGCCAAAGCTCCTTGTTTTAGGATGACACAACCTGGACAGGAACAGGGCCTGGCTCTGTCCCACTGCCAGTCAGTGGCTGGAGCATGCTGGACTTATAGCCCTGCACTTTGGCTGCCCAGATTGGAAGGGAAGAAGGGGCAGAGGTGAAAGCTGCCAGCTGACTGCTGCAACCTTGGCTAATACCTCAGGCCTGCCTACCTGTCTTCCTACTTTCCTCTGCTATAGTCTGCTCTCCCCAGATCTGTTGAAAGCAGACTGGAGAAGTGAGCCGGTTTGGTCAAAAGACCCCCTATGTTATCTCCTGCCTCACTTGACATGAAAGCAAATATGTTACAAAACCTCCTGGTTAAACCCATTCTAGATATTTTATCCTTTGGACAATTGCCTCTGACAACCTTTCTTCTCATCTACTTCTCACCTGCCACCCTGGCCACTTGGCTGCTCTGAATGGATCAGATCTCAAGCCTCAGGGCCTTTGCATGTGCTATTTTCCTCTGCCTCACTCAATTCTGAGCTCAGTCAATTGCTATATTCCATCCCTCTCCCAATCTCACATCTGCTCACTGTCACTGGGGTTAAGTCCCCACAGCTACCTTCCTACTCAGGCTAACATGGGAACTGTTACATATAAATGAAAGTGAGAAAAGGGGAAACAGGCAGCATTGACATGGTCCCCACTCCTGCTTTAGGCAGTCATAATGCCAGAACCTATGTGTGCGACAAACAAGCTCTCTCATGAGTGTGTGTGTGTGTGTGTGTGGGGGGTGGTCCAGGCCCTAAGGCCCTAAGCTGGATGGATGTACTGGAGGCTCCCAGCCTACAATCCTAGGGATTCACAGATGCTGGAAAAGAGAGTGTTAAATAATAATCACAAAGTGCCCTGGGGATGTCGGATGTGTTGGAAAGCTTGACACATCTGGCAGGGCCAGGCAGAGTCCCCTGCACATCTGGCTGATGTATTGACAGGTGGTACAGCAGGTCACTGAGGAAGGCCCTGGTGGACCTACTCAGGGGTGCCATGAGGAGATGATGGCCAAATGGAGTAGGGGTGGGGAGTGGGCACCCCAAGTGGTCCTCAGGCTCTGTTGCCCCTCATGGAACCCTGCTTCAGCCCATTGTGTGCTTCAGTGGCTGATTTTTTTTTTTCATTCAGTATTCTTTTTTTATTTCTTTATTTTTTGGTGGCTGATTTTGGAGCAGCCAACGTAAGGGTGCAGAAGCTGTGTGGCCAGATTCCAGAATCTGTGCATCATTGTGTCGGCTCCCAGAACCCCTGCTGGAAAAGGGGAAAGCCCCCTCCCCTTTTCAGCTGGGGGTACATTTTCGGGTCACCTCATGCTGTATTTCCCCTTCTATAGGATCCAGAAATGTGGTCATCAAGTCTACCTGAGGGGGCCCCTATGCATCCCTTTGGCTGAGACGACCCCTTTTCTCCTCCCACCTGCCCCCAGAAAGCCATGGTCATTAATAATGGACACAATTAGCTGTCAACAGAGAACATGTCTGGAATTTTTTACCTGCTCTGTGAGCTCAGTTAAGGCAACAAACCCCCGGACACCCCTGGGGAAGCAGCTGCCACACACACCTTTCAGGGGCCCCTTCTCTCAGGCCCAGACCAGGAGGGGCTGCAACTTTCTCATGGAGGTTCCACAGGCCTGGACCTGCATGGGGCTGTTTATTCCAGACCAGAGGAGAAAGTGACAGAGTAAGAGAAATTTCCTGGCAGAGACTTTTTTTTCAACCCAACTCAATACAATTTAATGCAATGTTTCTTTCCCTCTCTATGCCAACATAGTTTTGTAGAGTTAGAAGGATATTGGAGAAAAATAAGTGTTCAGTTTCTCACTTCACAGCTGGAGAAACTGAGGTCCAGGGAGGGGAAGTGACCTGTGTGTGGGAGAGAAGTGAATTCATTTCCCTTCTTGGCTCCATAGGGCTCTTCTAGTTTGCTGAACACAATCAGAATGGAAACTAGGGCTTGGAGGCATTGGTGGGGGTGGAGGGAGAGGAAATGGCCTGTCTTGCAGATAGGAAGATTCACATTCAATCCCTGGTGCCAACCCATATTGACAAGTGACATTCTGATGGTACTGCCATTGTACTCCCTAATACCACAAGGGTGAGACCTAGAAATACTGTTCCATGACTAGGTGTCACAAACACAGCAATAGAAGGGAGTAAGACCAATAAAGGCATGCTTTTTAAATGTTATTGTTCATACACAGCCAAACCCTGACCATATGCTGGGATGGCGATAGTGGTGAGTGAGCAGGGTAGACAGGGACCTTGCCTTCATAGAGCTGAGTGTCTAGAGAGGGAGAGAGACAGTAGGAAAGAAGCAATGGACAAAGGACTACAGATTTTGTGTTAGCCAAGGGATGGGCTGAGCAGGGCCATGAAAGGTGGTTGTGAAAGGTCTTTATAAGGCAATATTTAATGCAGACTGAAGAGCTCACTGTGTGACACTGATATCCTGAGTGTGGTCCTGCTGTGTATGCCAGGAACCCACTGCCTGCCTGAATACCTCTGACCTGCCATGGCATGAGGTTGAGATTTGTCCATCCCTCACTTATTGAGAAGAAACCAAGGCTCAGAGCCTATACCAAATGCAGGATCCTGGGTGTCTGCCACCTGCCTCTTTCCCTCTTGGAGCCTTTTCCAGTTGCCCTTTGGGGTGTTTTCCAGAACTACTGCTTCACCCTATGAACCCCAAAGGTGATTTTGTTGAGCCCTGTGGCTTGATTGTTAATGAAAGTCCCACTCAAGAGATGCCAGCATTTGACACAGCAGGGAGTGGGAGCTTGCCCACATCCTGGATTGGGGGCCTGCAACTCTCTCTCTCTTTGGGGGTACAGAAACCGTCACTCACCTCCTGGCGGCTTCTTGGGAGCAGGCCTGGGCCTCAGCGAACCCAAGCCATAAATCAAATGCACAAGATGTGGCTTGGCCGTCATCCCAGTGAAAAAGATCTGGGGGTTTGAGTTGACCAAAAGCCAAATGCTGCTGAAAAAGCCAATGTAGGCTCAGACTGTAAAAGAAGAAGTGGAGTGACAACCCAGCATCCTTCCCTACTGTGCAGGCATAGTCTATCTTTACTGCTACGATACAAGGAGGCCCACTGGGTGAGGTGGACAGGACACGTCAGACCTCCAGCTTGTTTTCCATCTGCAATCATCAGGGAGTTGTGATAGAGTTGGGCTGGGACTAGCTCTCCCAGACTCGTGGTAGAGTTCTGAGCCCCATAAGCCCAGGAGCAGCTGTTTGTCTAGGATCCCTAGTTGTATGAGTTTCCCTCCTTACTCTCATTCAGTTTTCAAGTCCTCATTCTTTTACACACTGGGAATTTAAGATAGTTTCTCTGGTTTTTAAAGACTGGCTCTTGATTGGAGGGCACTAGAGTGGAATAAGACAAAGCCTCTGGTTTGACAGCTCTCTGCCTAGAAAAGAGAAGTGAGTTGGATCAGAGAGGGGTATCCAAGAAAGCTTTCTAATGAAGGTCCCTCTTGAAATGGGTATAAACAGTGAAACAGATAAAGAGTGAAAGCAGAGGCATGAAAAGATGAACCACATGGCAGGGCTAGGTGTATGGATACGTGGAAGAGTGGTTAGTATACAAGGCATGAAAGGTGATTGATCTATAACTGTATTAGTGGACTTTGTGAGTTCAATAATGGGGTTTGGGTTTTTTTTTTTGTTTGTTTGTTTTTAACACCCATTATGCTCAGAGTTTACTCCTGGCTCTGTGCTCAGAGATAATTTCTAATGGGATTTGGAGGGTCATATACGATGCTGGGGATTGAACCCAGGTTGGCTATGTGTAAGGCAAGTATCCTAAATGCTGTAATCTCTCTTCAGTTCTGGAGGATTAATTTTTTTTATCTTCAAGAGCAGGGAAGCCCGGGGTGGTCCTATGCCTGTGCTCCACCTGGCTCCCAGCAGCCTGCCCAGGTCCACATTCCCAGTACTAGAGCCCTCCTGTCCTGGTCAACCTCCTCCCCTGCATAGTGCCAAGTTTGTCTCTCTTTGGTTTCACCAATCTTGAGCCTCTCCTATATTGTGAACAGTCATCTATAGACATTATCTGGATTGAAGACTGTGTGACTGTTGAGGGTTTTGCAGTTTCTGGATCACAGTGGTTAGATACACAAACTCTGGAGTCAGGTTCATTTGGCCTTGACCCTGGACTTTGCCACTTATCTCTGGCAAGATTGTCAGTGTCTCTTTGTGCTTCCATTTCCTCATCTAAAAATTGAGCCTGGAAATGAAATCCTATGTGCGTTGTAAAGACTGGGAGCTGGAGCCAGAGAGATAGCATGGAGGTAAGACATTTGTGTTGCATGGAGAAGGACAATGGTTCAAATCCCAGCATCCCATATGGTCCCCCAAGCCTGCTGGGGACAATTTCTGAGTAACCCCTGAGCACTGCCGGGTGTGACCAAACCCCCCCCCCCCAAATAAAAAAGACTGGGAGCTAATTCCTGAGCTGGAGAGATAGTATAGGGGTTAAGGTACTTGTGTTGCAAAGGGTTCGGTTCAATCCCTGGCACCACAGAGAGACCCTAAGCACTTCCAAGGCTCCCTCATGAGCAAAGAATCATGAAAGCTCCTGAGCATTCCCTATTATGACAATTACCACTACCCCTAAGAAATATAGAGAGAGGTTTTTAATATCGTAGACTAGGTGTTCATCAGTAATTCTTTTTTAATTTTTTTGTTTGTTTTTGGGTTATACCTGGCTGTGCTCAGGATTTTTTCTGGCTCTGCTCTTAGGGATCACCCCTGGTAGGCTTAGAGGATGCCAGGGATCAAACCTGGGTCAGCCATGTGTAAGGCAAGCTCCCTACCTGCCATATTATCTCTCCGGTCTCCTCATCAGCAATTTTTAAGGAGATTTCTAGAAGGCAGGGACTATTAATGTCCTCATCTATAGATAAGTGGAATCTAAGGTAGGGTAAATATCCCATTGCAGAGAGGCCCTAAGAACACAACAGGACCTGAGGCCATTGGGGGGCTTCCCTTCTTTACACAAAGCCCTCATCTCTTCCAGGCTGGTGTCCGAGCTGGGTCTTCAGACTCAAAGATCAGTGGATCCCAGTTTGGTGGGGAAGATGCCCAAGCTCTAAACAGTAGAATCAGTGGGGAAGGGTTATGGTGAGGAGGAGTGGCTGGGCCTGGAAACCTTGAGGAAGGGAGGGGACCTTAACATTATTGTGTCCAGAGGTGCTCTTAGTCCTGAGCTGTCTTGAAAGACAAAACAGATAGATAGGAGAATGAAAGGCAGTACACTAAGGCCAGCCTAGGCCAGAGTGTGCAGTTATGCAAGAATATAGCTAGGCTGAGGGACTGCAGCTGGAATCCTGGTCCTGTGAGTATGGGGTAACTAAGGAGATTGGACAGAGAGCATAATCACCACTCAGCACTGTATAATATGTGGATTCATCATGACTACTGTGATAGACCAAAGTGAAGTGTTTGGATCCACAGAATGGGGGAAAAAAAACAGCTAAGGTCCTAGACTAGAGAAGTCTGGAATTGGAAAGTCTCCCATGACCAAACAGGGACCTGGAGTTCTTTTCCAGCTTCCTTTCCTCAAAGAACTCCTTCCAGACTGATCTCAGACTTTCCTAGGGACAGATGATTTCTCACAGGCTCCTTTAGAAACAGCCCCAGAGCTTACCCAAACCCCACACCTTCTCCATCTTAAAGTGTCAAAAGTTGAAAATGGTGAGCCAAGGGCCAGCTCTGCACAAGTGATCTTTGCCCCACAGTCGCACCCTTCATGACAAATGGCTCAGGCCTGGGGTCCTTCTGAAGCCATTGCTTTTAAATAGCATGTCAGCCTTCTCCTAAATGTCCCCTTTATTTGAACAGTGTTTATGGGGCCCAGAGCTGCTATTCCCAGTTTGTGCTTTGGTTTTGTAAAAGAGGAGGAAGCTGAGAGAGACATCAAAGTTGAAGGTCCCTTCAAACCTCTAGTCTCATAAACTTCTCTTATCAAAGCCCATATAAAACCAGTGAGGCACACGTCTCCAAAAGCGGCTCTGAAAGCTCATAAACTTGACAAGCTGTTAGCTCTAGCACCCACAGGGAAGGCTCTAATCCTTGAGAAAATGGGAGATAAAGAGCACAGAGGTAACTTCTGGGGATGGGGCAGCCTGCAGAGAAGTGGGCTCACTGGGTGGGCTGGGTAACCAGTCCCTTTGCTAACCACCTCCTGCCTCTGCCAGTGCTGTCAGTCTCCTTGGTCACATGAGAGACCAGAGGTATTTACTTGTCTGTTTTTGGGTCACACCCATGGTCTTCAGGGCCTCCTCCTCACTCTATGCTTAGGGACCTATGGATGTGGAGGATCAAACTGGGTTTATCACTAGCAAGGCAAGTACCCTGCCTGCTATACTACTGCTCTGACCTCAAGCTTATTTGTTTGCTTTTTTGTTTTTGAGTCACACCTCATGGTGCTCAGGGACCATATATGGTGCTAGAGATGGAACTTGGGTCAAGGCAAGCAAGGAAGGCAAGTGCCTTATCCACCGTCTTCTCTCTCTGGATCCAGAAGAGATAGTTATTTTAGCTTTTGCTATCGTCTGATAAGACAGTGCACTTAAGAATTTAGTCAGGGGACCAGAGAGATAGCATGGCGGTAAGGTGTTTGCCTTGCATGCAAAAGGACGGTGGTTCAAATCCCGGCATCCCATATGGTCCCCCAAGCCTGCCAGGGGTGATTTCTGTGTGTGGAGCCAAGAGTAACCCCTGAGTGCTGCTGAATGTGATTCAAAAAAAAAAAAAAAAAAAGAATTTAGTCAGGGGGCAAGCAGTGTTTTCTGTGTCCTCTACTGATGCTCCTGGACTGGAGGGTGTAGGTAGAGGGAGATAAAACACTCACCTACATCTCAGAGCCAGTGAGTGGTGGAGCTAAGGTTCAGCTGAGATGGGAGTTGGAGGTTTTCTGGCTCTCTGTGCTCGCTCATTGCCCGAGGCTGTATCTCCCTCTCCCTGTTTCTCATGCATCCTGTTCAACTTCTATTTTTCATCTGGGGAAACTGATGCTCAGTGTGGTTGAGTGGACTGCTGGTAGGGGGCACACAGTGGGCAGGAAGGACAGGGATGGGGACCAGAGCTGGGAGCCACTCTAGCTGCCAGGCTCCAGAGCCTGGACAATATGTAGAGAACTGATGTGCCACAGGCTTAAGCTGTGGAGGGGTCCAGTCCCCAGAGCCAATGAGATTGTAAACCTCAAGAGGTGGCATCAGCCCGGGTGGTTGATGCCAGGCTATAGGATCTTCTGGGCTGAGAGTCCTTTCCTCAGTGCAAGGGCTTCAGAGTATGCCAAGCTTTGTGTCCTCAAAGAGGTCGTGAAGAACAGTGGCCAGTATTAGTAGCACCACTTCCTAGTTGGGTGACTCAAGAAAACTCACTTGACCTTTCGGTGCCTTTGTTTTGTCATCTGCACATAGGGTTCATGATGCTTGCTCCCTCTTGGGTTGTTGAGATAGTCATTACTAAGGAAGCTCTCAGCACATGGACACACATGCTATATGTGCTCAGTAAATGTCACATATTATTGTCACCAAGTGCCTCTCCCTGGGGACATACCCTGTGCCCTGCTGCTAAATGGGATGGTTTCTGAATGCTCCAAAAGCCCCTGGCATCACAGTTATCTTGGCCCCCTGCCAGCCCTATCCTTGGAAGGAAACAGCACCATGAGTTCAAATCCTAGTTCCAGTTCACCCTGGCTGAGGGGAGAACTGCAACTCAGAGTCCCTTCTCATCTGTAAGCTGAGCCAACAACCCATGAGTACATGAGTAAGAGTGAAGACTCAGACCAACAGGCCTAACCTTGGGATGGGTGTTTGAATCTCTGGATTCAATTTCCTTGACCATAAAATGAGAATAGTTCTGAGTGGTTTTATTCTAGAGGACAAAGTGAGGTCATAGACACAGAATGCCAGGTGCCAGCAGGGGCTGTTCCGTGGCTGTTGGCATTTCCATTTCTCCTGGCAGTGAGCCTCATGCCAGTGACAGAAAACCCCACTAGGTGCCAGGCACTTTCCCACTTTGATGTTCTGCAAACAAGACAAAGAGGTTCCTGTCGGTGGAGCTGACCATCATGCAAGGAGATGGGACAAGAAACAGACACCAAATACATCGATGTCAGATGAATCTGAGCGGCCTTTCGAGACACTTGGGATGCCTCTTTACTGGGCAATGCAACATTGTTGAGTCTGCCGGAAACACTGAATGTTTATGACGTGTTTGATTTAAAATCAATTTTTGTGACCCCCAACCTTTTTATTTATCAGCTCCATCTGAGGTCAGAGGCCACAGTATAAGAAACTTGGGGGCTAAAGAATTCTGGCAGAGGCTAGGAAGAGACTTTTAGTCTATATGGATGGTCAGGGAGTGCTTCTCTGAGGAGGTGACATCTGAGTTGGACCTGATGGACAAAGTACAGTGGGAACAGTAGTGCAAGACCCTTCCTCAGGAGGGAATGAACTGCCCATTGAGTGAGAGCAGGGCTGGAACAGGTGACTGGAAGAAGTACCAGAGATGGGCAGACAGGGAGGAAGGAGCTCAGACACAGGCCAGCAAAAATATGGGGACAGAGCAAGGAGATGGGGAGCTACCAGGCAGAGTGGCAAAGTTCTGAATGGGTTCTCTGTCTGTCGCCATGCCTGGGCCACTGTGGCAGAAGCGTCACCACATGAAGGCTGATGTGATCGTATGTGATGGTGACCAGAAGCTGGGGAAAGGGCATCACAGAGGCCAAAGACCAGGAGCACTTCTGTGTAAAGTGAGCTCCATACTACTTCTGCGAGGGAACCAGAGCTTGGGATTCCAGCAGTGTCTCATCTCCCAGGAAGCACAATCCACGAGGGGCTGCCCTGCCTCTGTCCTAATGAGGCTTCTGGGACAGGTTGGCAAAGTAGCCTCTGGCGGCTGCTGGGGACTATGTCACTTCTTGGCATGGAGCTGAAAGGGAAGAAAACTGTCTCTGCTGGGTTTTAGTTACTTTTCAAGGGATGGGTACCTACTTCCAGAGGTGCTCAAGACTTACTCCTGGACCCGAGTTCAGGGATCACTCTGGAAAGTGTTTAGGGAGCCTTATGCAGTGCCAGGAATCAAACCAGGAAGAGCCATGTGCAAGGCAATATCCTGAACCCCTGTTCTATCTCTGAGACTACATTTCAGACCATGCTATAGCCCTTCTCCCTGCCAAGACCTGCAGTTCTCCTGCTGGGGACTCAGCTCTTGCCTAGTTCCTGGCGCCTCTGCCCGGGCCCAGTCTCATTCCCTCTGATCTCAGACTTGCCAACAGAGGCCACAGACAGTCTCTGCCAAGGAATCAAATGTCCCAGCCTCTACCCTACGTGCCTTTGGGGAGGAGCCCCCACAAAGCCCCTGGATCTCTCTCCTGAAAGTCAGTCAGACGCTAGCACTTCAGCACTAGGATAACAGGCTAGGCCACTGTTCAGCCCTCTGGGGACTTCTACTGTTGCCCCATCAAGACTGGCCCTGCTGCTCCTGGAACCAGTCTGCAAACCACAGCCCTCTCACACCAGAACTTTTTCTTGCCTCCTGAGCATACCCATAAGTGTGCCCTAATAATGTGTGTATGTGTTGGAGGGGAAGTTTAATATCCCCAATGTTGGTGTGGAAGGTAGGCTCAGAGAGTGGAGTGACTGTCTGCAGAATGGATAGCAAGGGCTGATCACCATCCCTACATTTGATAGGGAGCTGAAGGACAGCCTCTGGGCACCAGGATGTCTCCTGCTCTGCCAGACTGGATACACAGCAGGGGCTCCAACTGGCATAAGAGGAATAACCAGGGGCTAGAGCTATAGTACAGCGGTAGGATGTGTTTGCCTTGCATGCAGCCAACCCAGGATGGACTCTGGTTTGATTCCTGGCATCCCATATGGTCCCCTGAGCCTGCCAGGAGAGATTTCTGAGTGCAGAACCAGGAGTAACCCCTGAGCTGGGTGTGACCCCAAAATAAAAGCAAAACAAACAAATAAAAGGAATAACCAGCAAGACCCTTTCCAGTGGTGCCAGACAGAAGTGGAGAGCAAGCATCTGCCTGACCGTGGTGTTCACTTAGCTCTAACACAATCATTTCAGATAACAGTTACTGCCTCAGCCCCTCATCTTCTTATACCTTAGTTAGGGCCTGAGACACTTCAAGGTTTAGGGGGTGTGCAGACCCATTTATTCTCTTTCTCTTGTTCATGCATTTGTTCATTCCCAGACACTGAGGACCTGCTACGTAGGAAGTCTCCTTGAGTGGGGACACAAAGTGTCAGGCATACCCCCAAGAAGCACAGTGTTATCTCCTCCATTCAGATCACATCTGGCTATGTTACCTGGAACCATAACTACCACATAAGGTCACTTTGTGGAGGGGTGAAGAATGCATGGCAAGTATGTAGCATGCTCAGTTTGCAGACAAGTGTCCAGCTCTGTTCTTCCATATTCTGACGCATGTGCAGGGCTTTACAGACCAGCAATTCCATCCTGATGGGAACAACAGGTTTTTGTCTCTGATAGCTGCATTTCAGGCTCCATCTGAGCAAAGCGACTCCAAAATCCTTTTGTCAGGGGCTGTATGCTGAGGGACTCTATACATTTGCTTCAGGAGCCATTAGTCTGTCAATACTTTTCCTGTATTCTAGGCACAATTCTAGGGGTGTTAGTACATTATCCTATTTAAGCCTTACATCATCCTATGAGGTTGGCACATTTTCTTTAATTTTTCAGCACAGAAAAAAGGCTTAGACTTGCTGTATTTCCATCCATCCATCCATCCATCCATCCATCCATCCATCCATCCATCCATCCATCCATCCATTCATCTAGAATTTACTGCCTTGTAAATTACTGTCTTGTAAACTGTGCCAGGGCTAAGTTCAAGTTCCTATGAGTGACAAGTAAGACCCAGTGCTTGCCCTGTCATAGCTTCCTCCAGTCTAGCCAGGAAAGACAGACCTGCACTGAATAAAGAATTATGAGGACCACAAGTGAAGGGATGCAGGGTATGATGTATGAGCTAGAAGGACCTGACAGCATATGATATTATAAAGACTGAGCACCCAAAAGAAAAGCCAGTCTGGAAATGTACCCTTGTACCTCCGAAGCTTTGCCCCTGCTTCTTGTTCATTGTATATCTGCTTCATCTAGGATACCTTTCATCCACTCACAGGACATCACTGTCACCAATCTCCTGGGAAATCCAGCATATTTGGACTTTACATAGAACTTCATGTGTGTAATCGTTTGTTGGCTGATGGTGACTGCAGTGTCCCATTAGAAAGTCTTCCTGACTGTCCTCCTACTCCCACCCCAATCTTTTCCCACTTCCCACAAGAACTTGCTTATATCTCTCACAATGTTCCCATTCTTATTTATTTCCCTTTTCCCCTCAGACTATGAGCCTATAATAGGCTCTAATTATTCCTGAATCTTGTATGAACCAGGTCACATGGTAGTGACTCAATAATAGTTGGTTTTATGGTCCAAGAGATGGTTTGCCAGGCTGAGTACAAGCTTTGTGTCCAAAAGCCCTAGGTTCCATCTCTGCACCACCTGGTTACCCAGGCACTACTGGGAACAATACCCAAGCATGGAACTGTGAGCTCCATGGAGCTGTGAGCACTACTGTGTGCGAAACCAAAACAAAAGTTTGCTTTTAGAAAATATAAAGATGAAGAGTGGGTGAGGAAAAACTCTGGCCCTGAACAAGTCCAAGGAGAGAATTTCAAGTTTCATCTTGCCCTTCAACTTCAGTTATTGGTAGGCTGCCGCTGGGTGCCATGTGGAGAAGGGTTCTGTGGGAGGCTTGGGATTGACAAACACTATCTTACCTTGGATTCAGGAAGAGAGTCAATGAGTATTCCTGATTTCTGACACCCAGAAAAGTCATATTCTCTTACAGTGCTGACCCATTTGCAAAACAAGGAAGCTTGACTCAAGCATGTCGGGTATGCTGATCTGGGATTCTGAATCCAGCAACCCCTAGACATGTGCCAGTCTACCTTTGGACCTGGTACACAGTAGGCTCTCAGCCAATAGTGGGGCATTGCAATCTTAATGATTTTGTAAGGAGACTCACTGTCTCATTAAATAGGAGGTTCAAAGAGAAAGTGGAGAAGCATGGTTAAAGCCACAGGGAACCTTCATTAGTCCCTGGGCCCTCGACTCTGAGCCAGTACTGCTGCCCCTGGATCATCCTATGCACCTATCTGAACAGATAATCTAGCTACATGGGAAGGAATGTGACCACACAGTGTATGCATTCACATGGGCCTGAGCTCTATGAGGACCATGTGGGGTTTGGGGATGACAGTTACCCTCAGTGGACAGATTGGGATGCTGATGCTCAGAAAGGGCATGGCACTTGCAGGGCTCACACGGAGCCGGGATTCAGCCCCACATCTTGCTTCTCAGCTTCACATTTTATCCATCCACCGGCCCCTGCATTCCATTGTGCTCCCCCTTTTCTTTACAGCTCCCCCTGCTTTTCCAGAAAAGATGAAAGTGTAGACATAAAGGGGATGAAACCAGAGCTAAGCTTCCCTCTTTGTATGAGGTCAGGCCAGCCCCACCTTGGGTTGCCCTTCAAGGCAGGAGCGTAGAAGGGGAGAGAAGGGGTCATAAGACCTGAACAGTGGGGTGCCAGCTGGCCAACAGGCCTCTTAGGTCTCCCCTCCGACCCTGATCTGTGCTCATACCAGCTGGGTAAACAGGAGCTGGCCCCTTCTACTGGTGACAGGGGCAGGGGGCATTCTCTCCCCCACCCTCGATTGTCTGTCTGTTACTAAGCATTTTAGGAAGAAGGTGGAGAAGGATCAGGTGAGAGGGTAGTGGATGGAAGTCTTCAGGATAGGGATGGCAGGAACAGGTAGGAAATCACAGGACCTGGTCTCCACCATAGACTGACTTTTCTCCTGCCTCCTGAACCAGGCTGGCTTCTTTTATTCCGAAGCTGCAACTCTGGCCTTGTTACTTGTGGCTCAATGTTCCCATCTGTAAAATGGGACAAATACCTTAGGAAGAAAGAAATTCTTCCCTTTTTTCCACCTGCACCCTCTCTTCAGACACTCCACCCCTGCCAGAGGACAACGCCTACAAACTTGGGGCTCTGTAAATATCACCTCATCCTCACCTTTTGCCACCATCAACCAGTCCAGGGAGAGCAGGCATCTGTGCTTGTGGTAGAATATGACAGTGAAACTCACCCTTGCCTGTGGAAATGGTTCCTTGGAAGTCCCCTAGACCTTGGGTAAACCTATGTCCTCTCTTCATGTCTTGGTTGTTATCTCCAAAAACCGGGAAGTTGAGCTACTCTGTCCCTTCTTTTTTTTTTTTTTTTTTTTTTTCACTTTATTTTTGGGCCACACCTGGTGGTGCATAGGGGTTACTCCTGGCTCTGTACTCAGAAATAGCTCCTGGCAGGCTCAGGGAACCATATGGGATGCTGGGAATCAAACTCAGGTGCATCCTGGATTGGCTTCAAGCAAGACAAATGCCCTACCGCTGTGCTATCTCTCTGGCCCAATTGGTCTCTTTTTGTCTGGGATTTCTTTGACCTTTTTGACTCATGCTTTGCTAGCTCTGGGAGGCTTGGGATTGACATGCTGTCACTTATCCACAGCCTCTGTCCATTTGCTGAGTCTCTCATCTCCACACATTCAAATACAGCTCAGGCTCCCCACTCACCTGGATTACATTTAACCCCACCATCAACACTTGCAGAATGACAAGAGCTCCATCTTTAGTTTCAAGACCTTCTCCCCAGGCAGATGCAAAGTGCCTTGTTTTGGGGACAAACCAAAGAACCATTGAGCAAGACCTGTGCTTCAGCTAGTCCTAAAGGCAGCACCCTGTCTCATTCCCCTCTTGTCTCCAGGACCCAGCACTCAGATGAGTTACCCAATGTGGTTTGAACAAGAATATGAGCAAGAAGACCAGCCACATTACATTCCCAGCCCTGAGATGCAAGTTTCAGAAAGCCAAAAGATAGCAATGCTCTCTGCTCATTTTCTTGAAACATACAGTAAAGGTGAGACCAATGGGAACCCCAGAAGAGATCATGCAGGTTTTAATCATTTGGAAGGATCTGAGGCTACTGGGCATAGGAGGCTCCCAGAAGGTCACATTCAATTATGGGCTGGCTAGGAGACTCACACCTTCTTGACTGCTGGATTAAAAAACTTCCAAGCCCCCCCCCCCCAAAAAAAAACATAAAACTTCCAAGCCACCATTTCTAGGCACCACTGTACCATTAAGGGTTTAGCAGTGCCTCTCATAGTACCCTTTCAAGCTAGCCTTCTGCAAGGGTGTTTCCAAATAAAAGGAAATGGGGACAAGCCAAGTGGCTGTGCCTCCTTATCTGGTTCATCTCGGTGTCCCTTGTGCCTGGTGTGTATGTAGCTAGCCTCGGCAAACGGGAAAATGTGCGACTGATCCCCCACCCTGTGCCTGAGCTGGGCTCTCAGCATGCTGCCCTTGGACACACACGCTCTGTGGAGTAGAGACGATCAGAAGACTTCAGGGAAATCAAAAGCAGCTACTCAGGAAAGGCCGGGGCCCTGCTGGAGAGGAGGCTCTGCGGGGCCCCCCCGGGCTGGTGATTCATGCCTTGCTTGCTCGGGGTGGGAGCATAGGCCGAGTATGAGCTGAATTCATAAGACCTTCTCTGTTTTATCTCACAGATGTTTCTGGGATGGATGTGTCAAGGGGGGAAAAAAGACTGAAGTTGAAAAATTCCAACTCAGCACATGTCCTCCAGCCCTTGGAGACGTGACAAGGGATTAAAACGCCTTTTCTCCTCATTTGCCCGCGTCTCAGGAGAGAGCTAAATTGCATCCCTATCAGGGCCGTGCTGGGCACCTGCTGGCTATGAAGGCAGGACCTCCTCATTAGGCCGGCCTGCCTTTGGAAATGAGCTTCGACAAATGGCACCAGGGCTCCGGGTGTGAATGTGTGGGGTGTTCTGTATCCTCTAGAACCTGTGCCCATATTTTAAAAAGCTAACACCCAAGTGTCAGTTCCGTGCAACCCCTGGTACCAATCAGCATCTCAGTTTTTGTAACAATTCTTAGAATCCCTTGATCTCAGAAGACTTGTCTACTGTGAAGACCCCCCCCCACCATGTGTTATGTTTATAGCATGCAAAAAACATGCACTTTCATATGCCACAGGCTTCACATAACCAAATGCAAACAGATAGCTCTACATGTCTGCAAACACACATATACATCTATGTGGGCACTCATACCCTGGAGTATATCCTTACATATTCAGGGTTTATTTCTGTCTGTGCTCAGGGATCACTCCTAATGGTGATGGGGGAACCACATGCAGTGCCGGGGATCAAAGTGGGGTCAGCTGCAGCAACACAAGCACTTTACTTCCTGTTCTCTCTCTCTCTCTCTCTCTCTCTCTCTCTCTCTCTCTCTCTCTCTCTCTCTCTCTCTCTCTCCACCCCCCTCTTCTCCACTTCCCCCCAATCTTCATGTGTTTGAGTTCTAATTTTATTTATCCTGGGTTCCATTTTTTTGGTGGGTTCATAGCTAGCAGTGCTTAAGGTTTACTCCTTGCTCTGTGCCAAAGGATCACTTCTGGTGGCACTTAGGCTTAGAGAACCATATGGAGTGCTAGGGATAGAACCCGGGTCAGCCAAATGCGAGGCAAGTGCCTTACTCTTTGTACTATCTTTCTGGCCACTCTTGTGTTCCAATTTAAGGTTGTACTTCCTTTTTTGGGGGGTGATATTTCTTCTTAGAATAGGGATTGTTTATGGAGCTCGTTCTGAGTAAGACGCTTTACTTCTTCTACTTGTCTTGATGTTATCACTGATCCTGGCATGGTAAATAGTATCATCTTGATTTATGCTATTAAACTGCAGTCGTGCTTTGGAAAATAAAGTGTTATTGGGACACTACCATGGCCTGTTGTTTGATGTAATACCACAAAGGCAGAATCGGGTTTATATTCTATTAACTTTCTGGGTCTTTAGTTTGCAGTTACTCTATAGATTTCACATTGAGGAAACTGAGATCTAGAAGAGTACTCAAGTGTCACCTGCCTTGCAGCAGGTAAATGCTTAGAGAGCTGGTCATCTGCTCACATCAGTTCCCTCTCCTGTTCTGAGCATCTTTGTGGGTCTTTACTGAAGTTGTGCTCACAGATTTGTCACCGAGCCTCCATGTGCTTCCACATCTGGGGGGAGGCCTGTGGGATCTCTCTATGTACATAGATCAGAAAGAAAAAATGTACAGTTTCTATTTGTTGGAAGCAGGGTTCTTATTAAGTAGGCCATCTGAATCTAGAAGTTTGTCTTTTTGATAATTTATGTGAAAGATATGTAAAAATATCTAAGAATGTAGATTTGACCATTTTTAATGTAAGTATACATATATATTTTAAAGTGTTTTGTAAACTATAGGAAGTGTATACAAGTTCAGGGTTATCATATCATCCTGGTGAATTATTCATTTTGTCATTACGTAATGACCCGCTTTGTCCTCAATAATGCTTCTTGTCTTAAAGTCTGATATTTATCTTACTACTAGTTTTATTATAGAGAATATCTGCTGATAAATAATTTTCTTCTTTTTTGGGTTTGTTTTTGGGATGCACCCAGCAATACTCAGGGGCTACTCCTGGCTCTGTACTCAGAAATCATTCCTGGTAGTGCTCAACGAGATGGGGATAGAACCTAGGTTGGCAGTGTGCAAGGCAAGCACCTACCCATTATACTATCACTCCAGCACAGATAATTTATTTTCTATCCCTTTATTTATGCCCTTTGTGCATCATTATTTTTTATGTACTTCTCTTGTAAACAAGGCTGAGTTTATTCCCTAGCCCTACCCCATGTAAATGGAGAGTCTCTATTTTTAGCTAGTAAGTTTTAATTTCCTACATTTTTCATGTTTGGGTCACACCAAAAGCTGTGCCCAGGCTTTACTTTTTTTGTTTGTTTGTTTTGTTTTGTTTTGTTTTGTTTTGGGCCACATACGGCAGGCAGCGCTCAGGGGTTACTCCTGGCTCTGTGCTCAGAAATCGCTTCTGGCAGGCACGGGTCCATATGGGATGCTGGAATTCAAACCACTGTTCTTCAGCATGCAAGGCAAACACCCTATCCTCATGCTATCTCTCTGGCCCCAGGCTTTACTTCTTAACTCTATGGTTAGGTATCACTCCTGATGATGGTTGGGGACCATACACAGTGCTGAGGATCAAATGGCTGCATGCAATATAAACACACTACCTGCTATACTATTTTTCTAGATTCAAACTTCATGGTTCCCCTCCCCCATTTTTATTATAATACCATGGTCAATCTTCATATGTTTGAATTCCATTTTTATTTCTCCCATGTTCCATTATATGGTATTTTCTTTTTTCCTTTTTGTTATGGTTATATATTTATTTGATCTATTATTTAAAAAATTTGGTAATTTAAATTAGAGAGCACTGGTTGAGTCCTTAAGAGTCTCAGGACAGGGGTATCTAGTGATTGTGACAATTGCTGATATATGAATATATATGAAGAAGTCCAGAAGACTGGAGGAGAACAAAGTAGGAGTACCTAACAGTGATGTGGTCAAAGAAGACTTCCTGGAAGAAGAGTCATCTGACCTGAATCCAGGCAAGAGCAAACTGACTAGGAGAGGTTGGGCTGGTCCACTGAGATAATCTCAAGGACTGCATCCCCCTCAAGGGCTAGAGAATTTATGAGTAAGGTTTTTAACTGCTCTGATGAGATATATGCCTCGAAGATACCTTATGAACCTCCAAAGAGAACACGAATGTGAACATGCCCAGCAAGCTGAGATGTGCTCAAGTGTTTTAAACCATGGCAGTGGGTAAAATTGCCATTTCTTGTGTCCTCATGATGTGGCCGGCACAATTTTGCAAATCTGCCCAACAACATGCAAAGGTGTCATTGGTTTGCCATTGCCCCCTAATGGGAACTTAACAGTCAGAGAGGCAAGATGATTTCCTCAAGGAAAATCATTTCTTAGGGGAGAGCCAGGCATGGGGATTCAGGTTCCAGAGCCAATGCCCAGGGCTCCATACCTGCTGCCACACTCCAGCCTGGATTCTTTTCCTCTACTTTCTCCTCCTTGCTCCCCATCCTTTCTTGTTCAATGATCCAGGGGCCTCCAAGGCCCTCCAGGACTCTAGGAGAATGGCTGCTCCATTGGGGGCCTGGGGAAGCCCAATTTTTTCTTTCCCCAGTTCCCCTCTCTCCAGGGGCTCCCTCTGCAGGTTTATATGGGGCAGAGAATCAGGTTAATGGAATCCTGTCAGCCTCTGGCTAGGGGGTGGAGAGTCCCCATTTGGAAGCCATTGTGGTCAGCCCTCTAGCCCAGGCTAAATCTATGCCCCTTGAGGGATCCTGAGGAGTGTAGTCAGGGAGGGTCAACATTTCACACTTTCCAGAGGGGCCCAGATCACTGTCTTCCACCTGTAGCCACTGCGGTGATTGGATTTCAGCCCTCACATTGGAATCTCCCTTTCAAACCTCTCAGTAGTTTCTGGTAATCCTGCAAACACAGTACAGTGCAGGGTTAAGGCTCTGATTTAAAGAGCTCTGGATTCGTGTCCTGCTCCATCTGACCTTTTGCAACACTCGGTTTCTTCCTTTGCAAAATGGAAATAATAGTAGACTCAATGGGAGGGACTCGCTGTTGTGTTTCAATGAGATGATTCATGCCAAGGCCTAATAGACTGCTCGGCACAAACTTGGAGCTCATCGAATGTTAGTTGAGTATTGCTCCAGAGAGGGTATACTGTGCCAGCAGCAGTTGTGTTTTTGGTGCAAATTGCTGCCTCTTTGGAGGACCAAGTGAGCAGGCCTCCTGTTTGGGGTGTGCTTCCTGTACAATGCAACAAATAATTTCTCCCAAATGTCTGAACATCTACTATGCAACAGACACTCTACGAGGTGCTCTACAGAAATCTCTTCTCCTAGAGCCCATCTCAGTCCTGCAGCTGCCCTTCCCTTCACTGCAATCACTGCTTTGTTCCCAAGGATAGTACTGGCTAGGACACAGTGGGGCCTGCTAGGGCCTGCTGAATGTGTCTTGGGAGCCTGGGGCTCACCACCTGGTTTATCCACCTAGTGCTAACTTTGGGTGTCATACCGCATGGTCAAGCATGGTCAGCAGCAAGCTCTCTCTCACTTTACTCACTGAGATCTTATCTCTGGGCAGCCAAACACTTGCCATTCTACTTCTGCCGTCTGCTGTGGTCTGTGCATCAGTGAATCACTGGGGCTGGGCTTCATGCTTCCCACAAAGGGATTATGAACTGTAAGCCACAGGGGACCAGAGAGCATTTCTTTAGGCTGAGCCGCAGAGATAGACTTAAGAGTGTGAGACCCCATATGGATCTCTCGCCTCCCTTGTCGCTCTGAGTATGGGGCCTGCTGCTGCTTCCTGGGACAAAGGCCCTATAGCCAGCACCCAGCCCTTAGCACAACCCTGGAATTCCAGCTCTAGCCTTTTCTCTGTTCTCTTGGAGCCCAGAACAGCATTGGCTCACCACTCCTGGGAAGGCATTTGCAGTTTTTTCTTTCAAAAGGAAGGTAAAGTGGATTGTTCCTTCTTTCCACCAATTAAAACCAAGCCTTCCAGGAACTTACACAGCATTTTACTATGTTCCAATCCCAACCTTCTTGGTCTGGCACTCAATATCTCCACCTGCTTATCTTGCCCCACTTCTCATCACTTGGCAGTTCCCATACTGCCAGAGCACACACATCCTGATAAATCCTGAACATACCTCCCATGTGGCTGTCTCTGGGCCTGCATGCCTCTGCCCTCACTGCCTGGGACACCCTCAACATCATGTCCACTTTGAAGACACAAATCCTCTTCTAGGAAGGCCTCTGTGATTAACCTGACCATTGAACCTCATCACCCCCACCCTAGAATTTTCTAGAACTTTCAATAACTTTCTGTATCCTTAAATAGTCCCATGATGATGCCTCTCAGGGGACAAGAATGGCTTGATGTATATCTATCTCTTCAGGGCCCCAAGCAGAGCCTATCTCTCTGGGAGGACTGGAAGAGAACAGTTGATAGAATAAATGAATGACTGCTGGCAGAAGTCCACTTGGTGAAAATCAACTTGGTCATCACATGGCAGACAACAGGTGTGGGTGGAGGCAGGAGATGGGGGCAGGGAGAGAGTGCAGGGAGAAGCCTTTGGGAACCACACAGCCACAGCCCCACACACCCTGACTCGGAATCCGGGTGGGGCTGGTCTAAGGTTGCAGGCTTCCAGCCCCCACCCTGGAAGCTGATCAAGTAGTCCCTTAAGATATAAACTTAAATTTATAACTTAAGTTCACAAAAGGAGAAATAGTGTTCCAGCCTCCTCTGGATAAGTGTGTGTGTGAGAAGCCCAGGAAACTACTACTACTACTTCCCTTGCTGGGGCAGCAAAGTTTAGGGGGCTCACTGAGGGTTTCTGTCTCCCAGCCCTCCTCTGCTTGCCCTAGAACTACTTTGTGGCCTGCTGAGGAAGCACCTGCATTTGCCCTGTACTCTGGACAGGATGAGGCACAGTACATGTAAGACATTTCTGGTTCTTGCTATAATTTTTCCTCCCTCCCTCCCTTCCTCCTTCCCTCTCTCCCTCCCTTCCTCCTTCCTTTTTCCTCCCTCCCTCCCTCCCTCCCTCCCTCCCTCCCTCCCTCCCTCCCTCCCTCCCTCCCTCCCTCCCTCCCTCCCTTCCTTCCTTCCTTCCTTCCTTCCTTCCTTCCTTCCTTCCTTCCTTCCTTCCTTCCTTCCTTCCTTCCATTTTCCAATGGGGCTACCAGTGATAGAACCTGGCAAATTTCTTCTAATTCTTCACACACCCCCAATTTTTATTATAACACATGACTTACCAAATTGTTCATAATACAGTAGTTTCAGGCAGTCAATATTCAAACACCAATCCCACCATCAATGTGACCTTCCCTTCACAGTATCTCCAATTTCCCATCCACCACTGTAATCTGTCCCAATGCAGGTATGCACAAATTGACTTTATATTGTTTGTTACAACATAACAGAAAATAGAATTATCAAAATTTAGATAAACATTTGAAATAATCAAGCCCCACCCACCCACCTCACTACCAGAAAACCCAGCAGTTTCTGCTACCACCAACATCTATCTTCCCAACAGAAAAATGTTCTAGCCCAGGGGTGGCGAACAAGTTCTACACAAAGAGCCAAATTTTAAACTGTGAGAGTCAGAGAGCCACACCACGCAGTGACCTGCCAAAACAGACAAACACTCACACAAAAGCATCTAATTTTAACAATAATATATTAAACACATATTGCATTTTGCCATTTTGAGTGAGGGTCAAAGTCCTGCAGTGATGGTGAGGGTATGCTGCGTCCTCTACACTAAGAACTCACGGCAAGATGTGACCCAACATGTGGCACATGGGTCCCCCTGCTCGCTGGCCCGTGCAGCTGTTTCTGAGGGCTGGGAGATGGGATGTTGCAGCCTGGGGGCGGAAGTGCATGCTTGAAGATCTCTGCTCAGAGGTCCCTCCTCAGAAGCAGCATAACAAAATCCAAACTTGGCAAAGAGCCACAGTATATAAAATAATGATAAGAGGCAAAGAGCCGCATTTATTTTTGCCGGGAGCAGCATGTGGCTCAAGAGCCACATGTATGCCACCCCTGTTCTAGCCCTTCCGCCAAGCTCCAAAAGAAAATAATGGCCGCTGATACTTTCTCTAATTCTTGACTATGACACTTTAACACCAGAAGGTGAATATGAGCTACAGTCCTTGACTATATATAGCAAACTTGACCACTGAGGCTCTGGGAATATTCCCGTGTACAGGGTAATTATTTTTACTGTGCAGGCTGCAGTTTCATGGCCCTAACATGATGACATTCCCACTCATAAAGTAACATGATCATATTCTATGGCTGTCGAAGCCCATATTTCAATGCTGATGACCTTTTTTGGCTACAGCATACTAAAACTCAGCTTTCTTCATTTTCCATGTCCTTTGCGCTTCTATGACGATTGTAAGAGTCTAGAATTCTGTCATGATCTCCTTTCTAGATTGGACACATACTAAGATTCCTGGAGACAGTGATTTTTAAAAGGCACTGTTGTCAGGGCCAGAGAGATAGCATGGAGGTAGGGTACTTGCCTTGCATGCGGAAGGACAGTGGTTCGAATCCCAACATCCCACATGGTCCCCCTGGCCTGTCAGGAGTGATTTCTGAGCGTAGAGCCAGGAATAACCCCTGAGCGCAGCTGGGTGTGACCCCCACCCCCCAAAAAAAGGGCACTGTTGTCAAACCATCTAAAATAAGCTGTGACACTAGTATCCTACTTGGCCAACCTCATGACAGTCCCAAGGCCAAACACAGCAATGTCAGAGTGGATGGAAGAGCCTCAGGTGCTCCAAGAGGGATGAGGTAGAGGGGTTATGGTGGGAGTGGTGCTCTGCAGATTTATAAACCTTAGTGCTTCTCTGCTTTAATGTGGGAAGGTTGTAGATTATTCCAGGTCCCACTGCTCTTTTGTCTCAACAGCATCACAGAAGGTGTATTGACCCCACACCCTGGCCTTGAGCCCCTAAACAGAGAGCAAGTCAAACTCTCATGCAGCCCCCGAATCCCAACAGAGTTGAGTGTCTGGTGATAGCCCTGGTGCAAGTACTTACTCAGATTATGACAGCCTGACCCCAGGGGGCTGAGAGAACAGAGCTGAGAGACCAGGTATCTAAATACAGACACCCCACCCCGACCCCAGGGTTGCCTATACCCCCTACTGGGGGTCAGGGTCAAGGGAAGCAGCACACAGGTTCTTTGGTCCCACTCTCTTCTGCTCAGGAATGTTTAGGTGTCACCCAAAGGGGCCACCTACTCCTTGTACAAGGGATAAGGGGAGCAACGTATGATGGAAGTGCCAGTAGTGGCTCTCCGACCTGTCTTGGTGGATCTCTGGGTGTGCCCTGTGAATGTCTCATGCTCCAGCCTCACAGGACAAGCAAGTGTCTGGCCACCTTTTGCCCAGAAAATCCTACAGTAGCCTAAACCCTGCTCAGATGTCTCCTGGAGAGATGAGATGGGGGAAAGGCAGATGTATAGTTTCCAACAGGCCAGTTCCTGAACCCTAAATGGTTAATTCTAACTCCAGGCTGGTCTGTGTGAACCATTCACTCACACAGGTGGCTGGGAGGAAGGCACAGATGTCCAGAACAGGGCTCCAAAGCTTCATCACCACCACCAGAGCCAGCAGTTCATTTTATTGAGCATTTGTTATACCTAGCACTTTAAGATCTCCTAAATGGGGGCCGGGCGGTGGCGCTAAAGGTAAGGTGCGCCTGCCTTGCCTGCGGTAGCCTTGGACGGACCGCGGTTCGATCCCCCGGTGTCCCATATGGTCCCCCAAGCCAGGAGCAACTTCTGAGCGCATAGCCAGGAGTAACCCTGAGCGTTACCGGGTGTGGCCCAAAAACCAAAAAAAAAAAAAAAAAAAAAAAAAGATCTCCTAAATGCAGCCCTTGATGAAACCCCAGGAGGTAAATTATTTGTCTTGTTTCTCAAATCAGAAAACAGATTCAAGAATTCAAATTCAAAACTTCAAAACTTCAGGGCGATGAGGTGGCGCTAGAGGTAAGGTTTCTGCCTTGCAAGCGCTAGCCAAGGAACGGACTGCGGTTTGATCCCCCGAGTCCCATATGGTCCCCCCCAAGCCAGGGGCGATTTCTGAGTGTGTAGCCAGGAGTAACCCCTGAGCATCAAACGGGTGTGGCCTCCCCCCAAAAAAAAAGAAAAAAGAAAAAAAAATTCAAAACTTCAAGAATCTCTGTAACCTAAAGTCTCCAGCAGACAGAGGGAGCAGTCGTGGAAACCAGCTTTGATGGGCCGTGAAACCCCACAGTAGTTGGAGGTATTCCTAGCTATGCTGGTGGTCTCATGTGAACATGGTAAAAATGGAGCTCTGAAAAAAAAAAAAAAAAAAAAAGAATGGAGCTCTGGGCTGGGGCAGGAAAGGCTCTTCCCTCTGCTGCTAGCAGAAAAACTCCAGTCATCTGAGTCATCTGTCCTGGAATGTGGACACCAGCAAGCAGCGGGAAGGTCTCAGAACTGCACATCTCCAGAGACCCCAGGCCTACTGCTGCCACTTGCTTTTGGGAGACCAGGTGAGACTGTCCAGAGAGGTCTGAACAGGATCTGGGAAGGTCTGCAGGGTTCCCGTGGGGTGGATCATAAAGAGAAAGGGGGGGTTCTCCTTTCAGTGGAGCTTTGTACACACCTAAGTGTATGTATATGGGGGTGGGGGACATCCAAGAATTCTGAATTCCACACTCATTTACTGAGAATTTCAGGAAAAACTGGTTTAACTCCGCTGGGCTGAAAACAAAGATCAACTGGAGGTCACAGTAGGGGGAGGTGCGAGGGATACCCAGAGAGTCCAGGGGTCCACCCCCTCCACCCCCACTTTTCTCAGGTCCACACCCTCCCCAGGGTTATATCCCCCCTACAGGACCATATCCTCCTCCTCTGCATCCTCGCCAAGGTCACACCCCTGTTGGGTGGGCCTGGAGATCTGGCAATGGGCTCAAGGGTTCTAGTGTGGGCCTAGGAGTTTGGGGCCTGGTGGCACATCAGGGACACACAAAGCTATGGTCTTTTGGGTTCATGGAGACTGTCCCTGGCTTTAGATGTCAAGCTGGGCAATAAGTTTTACTGTGAGGAACTGCTATAAAGAAAAGCTGCTTTACAAGGCAAAACACTTTTTTTTTTTTTTGAGTCAACGTTAAATTCTAAACACAGCACTGGGGGATCGTACAGGAGTTTAGTACATGGACCAGACCTAACTCCAATCCCCAACACCTATTGGTCTCTTGACTATTGCTGGATACAGGCCCGGGTGAAGCTCCAGTGGACCCTGAGCACCACCAGAATGGTCCTGGTGGTCCCCAGCATCATATCCTCAGGCCTCACATTTCATGCCGACCTGATTGACCAAGTATCATCAGAAGTGGCACCAGAACCCCCTGAGCACTGCTTGGGTGGTCCCGACAAAATAAATCTAAGCACAAAAAGATCAAATTTTAAACTTCTGGCCCCCTGGAAATACAGTAGAGATGCCCTTGTGCTGGATTTGCAGATGGAGTCTGAGAAAAGAGTGAGATGGGTCTCAGAGCTGGTGCCAGCAACCTCCTACACCTTCAAGAGCCCAAGGCCACCAACTCCAGGTATGGTCTTTTCTGATGCACGTGGTCTGCATACCTCAGCTCTTTTCTGGAAGCCTCCAGGGCCTGCTGCACCCTGTATGTGGAGGCCAGCCATCACAGCCCTTCATGCCTCCTGCCCAGGGCCAATTACCTCATCATGCCACACACTCGCTCAAAACCCTGTCACACCATGCCCAGGGCCCTCAGGGGTAGCTGAACTCACTAGCTGGCATGCTCACCTTCTCACTGTACCCTCAACCCTTATCCCTGCTCAGACTCTAAGCTTTCATGTCTGACAAGGTAGATCAAGGGTCCAGACTCTGTGCATCTGGGGATCCGGTTCCCTCTTCTGCCATCCAGGTAGGCAGGTGTTTTGATTTGGTTCCTACCAGAGCACTCATCCTCCCAGGATACATCTGCTTTGCCTTGCAAAATGAAAAGGCACTTACTGATCCTGCCCTCACCCAGCTCCCCAGGTGGCCCCTGCATTCAGTGTCCATGATCTGTACTTAGATTTGGGGTTCTCTGAGTAGTTTCACATATATTCCCCAGCCAGAGCATGAGAGATCTCAGAAAACATTAAAATTTCCCTTCCTGCTTGTGTGTGGGAGTGGTCAAGCCCAGACAGACATAGAGACATAGAGATAGTAGCAAAACTGGGAGTGGGGCCTGGGGGTCCAATCTTCCAATCCAGGACTCTCAACACCCCCTGATACTACCTCCCTTTCAGTAGAGGGACAGTCATGGTGTTTGCTTGGCCTGGACCAGGACGAAACAGATTACCTCTGGGAAACTACATTCTCAGGGACAGCAGGCTCCAATACTGGATGATCACTCCATTTTCCATTTCATGTCTGTTTAGGGGGGGTTAACCCCCAGTCCTGCCCCCACAGCTCAGAGATGACAAATACTTTTCATAATTACCAGACCTGGGCCCTGAAGCCAGTTCTTTCTGAGCTGGAGCCCATGCCCAGCAAGTGTGGCCAGTTCAAGGGGCTGCTTGAGTCTGAGGAGCAAACACTCTGCTCCTGACTTCTGAATGTTCTGGAACAACTGGTGACCAGTGAGTACTCTCTGGAGAATGCCTATCTAAAGTATCCACCCCCAAATCCTCTGCCCACAGGGCCAGACTGTCTGGTATCAGCCCTATCCAATGTGGGCTGCCGGGTGGTATTGCTTTGCCAGCCCAACCTACCCAGACCGCTGGCGCCCTGGGACAGAATGCTCACAGGGCTGCCATCCTGGGCTGGGGCTGAAAATTAAATTAAAACCACGACAGGGACAGTTAATTAAAGCAGATTAGTGCGAGACTAATTAGGGACACTGACACTGGAACCATCACACTCCAAGATGTTAATGAGCTGTTCATTAATGTCAGTTCCCTGTTCAAGAGAGAAATATGAACGGCCCCTCTCCGAGGCTTCATTCTGGAGCTAAGTAAACAGGGGTGGCTACCCAATGGCTGCCTCATTTCCCCCTTCCACCCCCATATCTTACCTTCCTCCCTCTGGCCCTGGTGTCTGCCTTTGTCTCCCTCCTACACCAGTTTCTGAGTATTGGCACTGCCGAAGACACAAACCCATGGGAAGGAAGCACTTCACTGGGAACTGACACCGGAGGCTTAGGGTGAAGGGTAGCTTATGTGTTTTGCAAGCTGCCTCCAGCCTGGAACCTGAGCCCTGCATCATCATCATCTGGTCTGGGCTAGGTCATTCCCTCCATCCCTTCAGTCATCCCTTTAGCTGCCCATCATTATTTTCTCCTTCCAACATTCTGTGTCTCCCATATATACAAACACACATATTTTGTGTATTATTCCCCCAACAGTTCATCTATTTAGTTAATCCAATCTTCGGTCCATCCACCCAAATGTTCATCTCCCCAAAATTTCCCCTACATATAAATATAAAAGTTTGAAGCCAGGGAGATAGCTCAAAGTGAGGCCAGGGAGATAACTCAAAGTACAAATTTTGCATGGGGGATCCCAAGGGATGATGCCTGGCACTACCAGGTCCCAAGCATCACTGGAAATGGCTCCTGAGCACCAAACCAGGAGAAACTCCTAAGGATTGCCAAGTGAAGTCCCCAAACCTAAACAAACAAGAAATAACATCTTAGTGTGTAATTTCCATCCCTTCTTCTATTAATTTATTCATAATTCATCCAACTGCCTGTCCATCAGTCATTCTGTTCGCTATCTAACCTGCCTGCCCTTCTCCCTTCCTTCATCTTCCCCCTTCCTTTCTCTCATAAGCTTATTCATTCACAAACCCATCTATGAGCCATTCAGCTATATATTCATTATTTTTACTCACCTAAAGATCTTTTCATCAAAAAAACACCTACTTATCCACCCTCCAAGATGCTTATTTTTTCCTTTGCTGTTCCATTTACCCAGGCATTTATCTATCCTCACATTCACTCTAAACCCAGAAAGCTGTCTTCCTATGTCCTGATTCATAAACATACAGCTGTATTAAGAACATTACTCACCACCATTTATTTACCAGTCCTATCTACTACCAAATCACTTATCTGTCTATTCCTCTTCTTCATATCTATTGAACACCAGCATGTGCTTGGCACGACTCTAGGTACTGGGGCAGAAGAGGAAAATAGCAGAATTCTTACTCTCAACCCTACTCTAGAGATGAGAAACCAAGATGAAGTTATTGCCTAAGGTCAGTCACCAAATTATTCATCCAACATTCATTCAATTAATAATTTTTGTATAAGCTGCCTATTACAATCTCTTGAGGATACAGTGAGAGACACAGTTCCTAACTATAAGGCATCACAGTTTAGGCCATTAATTCTTAAGAGAATCTGTAAAGTTATTATTGCTACTTCCCCCAAAGGGAGAGTATGGGCACACATGGAGAATATTTTCTGGACTATCTTAGAGATCTCATAAGTTTTCTTTAAGTTCTTTCATTCTTGTCAGATTAGGCTCTATGATACTGTTGGGAAGACATATGCTCAAATAATCAGTTTGCCATGCCCAGTCTTCTACACATTATAATATGAAAGTCAGAGTGGACAAGAAGGCTTCCTAAAGGAAAAAATACCTCAGTTGTGTAGGGAAGGAAGAGGCTAGTTAACCCCCATTTTCATGTTCGTTTTATTTTGGTTTTGGGCCACATCCTGTGGTGTACAGGGGTTACTCCTACCTCTGTGCTCAGAAATCACTCGTGGCAGGCTCAGGAGACCATATGGGTTGCTGGGAATTCAACTTGGTTGGCTGCATGCAAGATGAAACATGCTACTTGCTGTGCTATCATCATGGCCCCTGAGTTTCATGTTCTTTTAGGTATGCAAAGCTCAGACAAATGAGATTTCTGGGGATGCTTTCTGGGACCATGTTTGGGGTTTCATCAGTTCTTGCTGTGAACAGGGGACATGGCAGAATGCAGATCCGGGGCCAAGTGCTCTAGCCAGTTCTTCCCAGAAAACCATTCAGATGAGCCTGACTTTTCTTTTACCCTTGTGTTGTGACTGGCTAGTGCATGTTGACCTCAGGGGCTTCAGCTTGGCTGTCAGACTGACTCCTGGAAGCCACCTAGATTAATGACCTCTGCCACACAGTGGGTTCTCACTCTGGGTAGGGGACCCTAGTATGCAGCTGTGTGGGAGAGGTCCTCCTTTGTCCCAGTGATATCAGAGGAAGGAACTGGGAAGTAGGGTGGAAACCTTTGTGGATATTGACCTTGGGCTGTGCTGGCCCAGTTGGGAGGTTCTGGAGCAATGAATTCTGGGAGAGGGTCCCAGCTCTATGATCTCCCTCCATGCTTGTCAATGAAGCCTTTCTTAGTAGTGTCACGATCACTAACATTGGCCGACTTCAAGGGAGGCAATGGGGAGACGTTCCCAAAGTAAAAAGGTTTTCTGAAGCAAAAAAGAACAAGGTTCCAGACACATCTTTGCTATTTAGGGAATGTATGATCACCAATGAGTCCCTTTCCTGGTCTGTGCTTCAGCCAGAAACCAGAGATAAAAATGATAATCTCCACATTCTTTCCCTGCCTTTATTTTTAATTTTTAGATTCCCTGCCTTTATTTTTGCTTTCATTATTGTTTGCTGGATCTTTCCCCATTCCTGTATTTTTGACTCTTCATCATTTTGCTTCAGATGTGTTTTAAAGAGCATGCAGCTGGATTTATTCTGCTTAAGCCCTAACGGCCGCTGTATTAATAAAGAGAAAGAACACATTCACATTTGTGGCAGCATTGTCATGGAGCATAGTAAATGCCTAACAAAGATTAGCTTTTCTCTTTGCATCCTTCAAGGACCTTGGGATTTTTTTCCCTCTCTTATCCACTGCTTCTCTTACAAATACTGCTTCTGGTTCCTGGGTATTTAGGAAATCTCTGGCTATATCTACATTAGTGTTACATTTGCTAAGTAAAAGCTAGCCTTAGCCTTTGAACAGTTCCAAAATCAAGACAGGGCAAGAAGACTACCAAAACCTTTGACTGGATTCAGTCACTCTTCTCTAGTAAAGATGCTGGAAGTTGAATGGGGGTCTAGAATGGGGGTCTCTGACATAGTACAGAAAAGAAAAAGGGGTCACTTACTTGTTACTTAATACAGCAATTATATCCAAAAGAGATATTAAAGGAATTTCAATTAGAAAAGAAGTCAGCTAACAGTATTTCCAGATGACATGAAATTAAACATAAGGAAATCTCCATAAAAAGTTTTAGAAAACAACAAAACTAATAGTAAAGTGACAAACTACAAAATAAACATATAGAAATGTCATACTTTTATATGAAAACAATGAGATAGGAGAGAAAGAAAACATTTAAACTCCATTTACAACTGTACCCCCAAAGTCAAATACCTGGGAGTCAACTGTAAAAAGAAGCAAGGGGCTGGAGGGACAGCATAGTGGGTAGAGAACTTGCCTCGCACATGGCCAACCTGGGTTCTATTCTTGGCATCCCAAGTGGTGCCTCGAGCACTGCCAGGAATAATCCCAGAGCATCACCAAGTGTGGCCCCCTCAAATAAATTAATTAAAGGAAGTGGGAGAAAATTAAAGAAACTGGTAAATCACTATTAAAAGAAATGGAAGAGGAGCCAGAGCGATAGGATAGCAGGTAGGGAGTTTGTTTTGCACATGGCCAACCGGGGACTGACCACCGGGTTTGAGCCTCACTATCCTATATGGTGCCCCCTGAGCCGCTAGGAGCGATTTCTGAGTGCAGAGCCAGGAGTAACCACTTAGCGTCACTGGGTGTGGTCCCAATACCAGAAAGAGAGAGGAGAGGAAAAGAGAGGAGAGGAGGGAAGAGGAGGGAGGGAAGGGTAAAGGAAAGGGGAAGAGGGAGAGGGTAGAGGAGAGGGGAGGACGGAGGAGAGAGAAGAGAGGAGAGGAGGGAGGAGAATTGAGGGGAAAGGGGAGGAGAAGGGAGGGGAGGAAAGAGGGGAGAAGAGGAGAATAGAGGGGAGGGGAGGGAAGAGGAGAGTAGAGGTGAGAGCAGAGGAAAGGAGGAGAGGGGAGGGGAGAGGAGAGGAGAGGGGGAGGGGAAGAGATAGGGAGGAGAGAGGGGAGGGAAGGGGGAGAGGAGAGGGGAGGGGAGAGGATGGGAGATGAGAGGGGATGGGGAGGGGAGGGAAGAGGGGATGAGGAGGAGAGAAGGGAGAGAAAGGAAGAGGGGATAAGGAAGGGAGAGGAGAGGGAAAAGAAAGGGGAGGGAAGGGGAGGGGAGAGGATGGGAGAGGAAAGGAAAAAGGAAAAAGAGAAAGAAAGAAAGAAAGAAAGAAAGAAAGAAAGAAAGAAAGAAAGAAAGAAAGAAAGAAAGAAAGAAAGAAAGAAAGAAAGAAAGAAAGAAAGAAAGAAAGAAAGAAACAGGGAAAGAAAGAAAGAAAGAAAGAAAGAGAGAGAGAGAGAGAGAGAGAGAAAGAAAGAAAGAAGAAAGGAAAAGAAAGAAAGAAAGAAATGAAAGAAGATGCAAGAAAATAGGAACATATTCCTTGTTCATAAACTAAAAGGATTAATCATTCGTGGGGTGGGGGAGTGTATTTAGGCTACATCCAGTTCTGTGCTGCAGGGTTAATACCTGTGGAGCTCAGGGGATCAGGTGGTGCTGGGGATAGAACTAGGATTGGGCATACTCAATTGCCTAACACCTATACTATCTCTGGCCAAGAATTAACATTGCCAAAACAATCATCCCACAAAAGTACTATAATATTCTCTGTAGTCTCCATCCATTTCTAACACTCTTTAGGAATATGAAACAAAAACTTCTAAAATATATATACAGTAATAAAACTCGAATGCCAAAGTGATCTTGAGAAAAAAGAAGATAGGAGAGAGAATAGAGATTTTATAAGGGTCAAGACACTTAATTTTGCATGTGGTTGACCCTGGTTTGATCCATGACACCACACGGCCCTGGGCACAGGTCTGGCCTAGGAGGTCCCATGCCCGAACAAAACTCTGATGGCTTGGATAATCTAGACACTGCTGTTGCATTGAATCATCAACTTGGTCTAGAAGGGCCAGCCCTTGAACCCTCTGAATATTGCTTGGGAGATCACCACTCCTCCCCCCCAAAACAAATTATATTAAAAAAAGAGAAATTAAAAGATAGAAGGTATTTATTTTTCTGACTTTAAATTATAGTTTACAACTATAGTAATCAACATTGTGTGGTACTGGAATAAAGCTGGCTCTAAGACTAATGGAATAAAATTGAGAGCCCAGAAGGAAACCCTCAGATATGTGGTCAGTTGGTCTATGACAAAGGATCTAAGTGCATGAAATGGAGAGAGGAATGTTTCTCAACAATGGTGCTGAGAAAACTGGTTACTACATGCACAAAATATCAATCTGGACCTCTATCCACACCATACATTAAAGTCAATCCAAAATGGATTAAAGATTTAGAAATTACACCCAAATCCATAAAATACAACAAGAAAAACATGGACAGAATTCTCCATGATATTGACTTCAGAGACATTATCTTTAATGATTTAATGCCTTTGGCTAAGAAACCCGAAGCAAAAATTAAATGGGACCACATCAAACTAAAAAGTTTCTGCACTGCAAAAGACCTTGTTGAGTGGGAGAAAATATTTGCTCACCATAACTATCAAAAGCCTAAAATTCAAGATAGATAAAGCACTCACAAAATTTAACAACAAAAATATAAATAACTCCATCAAAAACAAGCAGAGTTGCTGAGAAACTGATAAACCCCAATCAAACCTCAGTCAAAGATAGAGATTGCCAACAGGTATAAGAGAAACTCTTCATTACTCACTATCATGGAAATGAAAATTAAAATGATGAGATATAATTCCATACTAGTTGTATTATTATTACTATTATTATTGTGTGTCTGTGTGTGTTGCTATGAATCAAAGCCAGGTCTCTTGCATGAAAGATTTCCACCACTGAACTATATCCAATGTCCCACACTTCATACCAGTGAGATTGGCACCATCAAAAAGACAATCAGCTCTCTTGGCAATTTGGTGAAAAAGGAACCCCACCTACTCCAGGTGAAACTTTCCTAATTCAGCTTCCAAGGAAAAGAGCATGGAGACTTCTCAAAAAATTAAGAATAGTGTTTCCATATGAGCCTACCATTACACTCCTGGGTTTCTACCTTAAGAACACAAAAGAGGGGCTGGTGAGGTGGCGCTAGAGGTAAGGTGTCTGCCTTGCAAGCGCTAGCCAAGGAAGGACGACGGTTCGATCCCCCAGCATCCCATATGGTCCCCCCAAGCCAGGGGTAATTTCTGAGCGCTTAGCCAGGAGTAATCCCTGAGCATCAAATGGGTGTGGCCTCAAAAACCAAAAAAAAAAAAAAAAAAAAAGAACACAAAAGCACTAATGTGAATATATATTTGCATGCCTATGTTCATTGCAGCATTATTTATTGTAGACAAGATCTGGAAACAACTCACGTACCAACATCAGTTGAGTGGATAAGGAAACTATGATGTACTTAGAATATTACAACAGAATCAATAGAATACAATCAGCTTTAAGAAAAGACAAAGTCCTGCTACTTGCTACAATGTGGATAACACTGGTGGGTATCATGCTGATAGAATCAGTTAAAGGGAGGACAAGTATAGAATAGCTCACGCATATATGGAGTATAAAGAAATCTGGCAAGGGGGCCGGGCGGTGGCGCTCGAGGTAAGGTGCCTGCCTTACCTGCGCTAGCCTAGGAGACGGACCGCGGTTCGATCCCCCGGCGTCCCATATGGTCCCCCAAGCCAGGAGCGACTTCTGAGCGCATAGCCAGGAGTAACCCCTGAGCGTCACCGGGTGTGGCCCAAAAACCAAAAAAAAAAAAAAAAGAAATCTGGCAAAGGAATAAACAAGGTCAATGGATCCTGAGTCAGCCTATAGAACTGAATTTGCTAGGAAGGTGGGAAGTTGGAAGTGAGAGGGGATGTGGAGATTGGGGGGGGGGGGGAGAGATGCTGATACTCTGGTGGTGGGTGTGATTCATAAAACTGTATTTCTGAAACATTAATATTAACAGCACTGTAAAATACCATGCCTCAATTGAAAAAATAACAATGAGAACAGGGCTGGAGAGATAGTACGGGGGTCAAGGTGCTTGCAGTGCATTCTGTCAAACCTGGTTTAAATCCTTGGCATTTGGTTCCTCAAGAGTCACTAGGAGTCATGCCTGAGCACAGAGCCAGGAATAGTCCTTCAGCATTGCTGCAGGTGGCCCAAATCTCTCTACCCAATCATATTCTCCCCTTTCCCCCAAAAAAGGCAGGAGAGAAGAATGGATAAGCAATAAGAACAATACAAGAATCAGAAGGTCAGAGAACTGATTGGGGGTGGTGGTGCAGAAGAGTCTGTGCCAAGAGCATGGGCTATGTTACTGAATTTGGCTCTGCTGAAATTGTCTACTCAATCCTGAACATGTCATTTCCCCTCTCCGAGCCCCAGGCAGACAAATTCCCTGCCTGTCTCATAGCTGAGTATGATCATCTGAGTTAGTAATGGACAATGAGATGTTAGAAAAATATGGCAGGTACACTTCCTGGAAAGTGTATTTAAAATAGAGTGTGCCTATCTTTACCCTTTCCTCTTTCTTGCTTTCTGGAAAGGAGATATGATAGCTGGTGCTCTAATAGCCAGCTCTGATCATGATACTAAGACAGAAGAAACCAGGGGTCTTTGTGCTCATGGACCCATAAGGCTAGCCTTGGACTTCTTACCTTTGCACTCCATTCACTTGAGAGAGAAGCAGATGTCTATCTTGTTTACATCACTATTATTTTAGTTTTGTCATTTATTTTTAGAGGGGCACACCTGGCAGCACTCAGGGGTTATTCCTGGGTCTGTGCTCAGAAATTACTCCTGGCAGTCTCAAGGAACCATATGGGATGCTGAGAATTGAATCCAGGTTGGCAACATGTAAGGCAAACACCCTATCCACAGGCTATTGCTTTGGCCCCTCTGACACATATTTCATATTGAAAATGTTGGTTAAAACTCCTGTGATAGGGGCTGGAGAGATAGCATGAAAGTAGGGTATTTGCCTTGCATGTGGAAAGTCGGTGATTCGAATCCAGGCATCCCATATGGTCCCACGAGCCTGCCAAGAATGATCTCTGGGTGCAAAGCCAGGAGTAACCCCTGAGCGCTCCCTGGTATGACCCCAAAAAAACAAGCAAGGGGCCGGAGAGATAGCATGGAGGTAAGGCGTTTGCCTTTCATGCAGAAGGTCATCGGTTCGAATCCCGGCATCCCATATGGTACCCCCGTGCCTGCCAGGAGCAATTTCTGAGCATGGAGCCAGGAGTAACCCCTGAGCACTGCCGGGTGTGACCCAAAAGCCACAAAAAAAAAAAAAAAAAAAAAAAAAAAAAAAAAACAAACAAAAAAAAAAAAAACAAGCAAAAAAAGCAACCAAAAAAAAAAACCCTCCTGTGATGAGGGCTGGAATAATAGTACAGTAAGTAGGGAACTTGCCTTGCATGCAGCCAACCTGGGTTCAACCTGGCATTCCATATAGTTTCCTGAGTACTGCTAGGAATAGTTGCTGATTGCAGAGGCAAGAATTACCCCTGACCATTGCCTAATATTTGAGTCTTTCTATCCTCTCTCCCTTTATCCCTCCTTCCCTCCTTCCCTCCACAGCCACACTCAGTGGTGTTCAAGGCTTACTCCTGACTCTGAACTCAGGGATCACTCCTTGCAGGGCTGGGGAACTATATGAGGTGCCAGGGATAGAACCCAGGTCAGCTGCATACAAGGCAAATACCTTAACCATGTACTATTGCTCTAGCAGATCCTATTTCTATGAGTAATAGTATGAGTGATTTCATGCATATCTTTGCCCTCTGAATTTCAATTTCCCTGAGAAGTGATTACAATAATAATGCATACTTCTTAGGATATCTCTAAGGAGGAAATAAAACACAGATAAAAAGCTATTGACATAGTGTTTAGTAATTAAGTTTCATAAATAATAGCAGCTATTGTTGCTATTTGGGTGAAGGGCAGTGTCTTTCAAGTGGTGCTTGGAGGACACAGGGGTCACTCATGGTGATACTTGACCAACTGCGTTGGAGATTCAATGCAAAGTCCAAGAATTACAATGCTGGCGATCACCAAGGCCTCCAGGAATACCTGAGGGACCTTATGTTGCCAGGGATCAAGCCAGGGTCAGGTGCATGACCCTAGCCCCTATGGTCCCCTGTGACTAGGAGTGATTTCTGAGCGCAGAGCCAGGAGTAACCCCTGAGCATCACCAGGTGTGATTCCCCCCCAAAACAACAACAAATAAACAAAAAAAAACTCCACTTTGGTGGTGGGGAGATAGCACAGCAGGAGGGCATTTACCTTGCAGGCAGTCAATCCATGACAAATGGTGATTCAAATTCCAGCATCCCATATAGTCCCCGTGCCTACCAGGAGTGATTTCTGAGTGCAGAGCCAGGAGTAACCCCTGAGTGCCACCAGGTGTGGCCCAAAAAACAAAACAAGGGTCAAAAAAACAAAACAAGGGGTCAAAGCAGTGGTACAAGTGGTAGGGTGTTTGCCTTGCAAGCAGCTGACCTAGGATGGACCACTGTTCAATATATGGCCCCCCAAGCCAGGAGCGATTTCTGAGTGCATACCCAGGAATAACCCCTGAGCCTCACCAGGTGTGGCCTAAAAACAAAACAAAACAAAAGAATAAATCTCCACCTTGGGACCAGAGTGATAGCACAGCAGCAGGGTATTTGCTTTGCATTCCGCTGACCCGGGATGAACCTGGGTTCGATTACTGGCATCCCATATGGTTTCCTGAGCCTGCCAAGAGTGATTTCTGAGCACAGAGCCACGAGTAACCCCTGAGCATCACTGGGTGTGACTCAAAAACAAACAAACAAAAATCTCCACTTTACCACTTATAAAGCAAAAGGATGGAACAGAGTATGTGAGAAGCCCGGGTTCCATCTCCAGAACCACAGCAGGGCTAAGGCTGCCTGACCATGGACAGGTGTGGCCTGAAAACAAATCAAAACAAAAGTAGAATTTCCCCTTGGCCCTTTTTTAGCTGTGTGGCCTGAGCCCGCCTCGCCACCTTTCCAAGTCCCTCTCCTTGGAGATGGTGGTGCTTTTAATCTGTGGCCTCAGGACCAGTCTGGTGGCCAGTGTCTGGATGTGGCTGGAGAAAGGAGGCTGCAGAATGGCAGGTCTGAGCACTGTCTCTGCACTTTCCAAGTTGCACCATCATTCATCTGCTGGCCTAACTGGCCCAGTGGGGGTGGTTAGGATGCCGAGAGAGAAACCAAAGCTCCATTAAAACAAAAACAAAACCCCAACTCCAATCAATTGTAGCAATCCAAATAAAAGCCATTAAATGTGGTTTCCCCACTGGAGACCCCCAAGGGCCTCTTCCCCACCAGGATCCCAGGAAATTGATTGGCAATTACTGACACTAATGGGGGCCTGAGAGGCCTGGTGATTTCCCCACCACTCTCTGGGGACACTGATGACACATCAAGATCTGTCGGGTGGAGCCAGTCCTGGGGCAGTGGAGACCCTAGATCTGGTCAGGAATGGGGCAGCCAGCTGAGGTCAAGGCCTCTTGGGACCCTCACCCCTTTTACTTATTTATAGCTTTGTTTGAGACATGGTGAGCTAATGGCCCTGATGGGATGTGCAGATGGCAGGTTCCATGGTGCAAAGTTGGTCAGGGGTCCAGAGAGCCTGCAGGGCTGTCCTTCGACTGGGTCTGGAGTTGCATCAAGAAGTGAGCTCAGTGCTCACAGGAAGTCTGGGGCACAGAGAGGGAGAGTGACCAGAGAGGCCAGACAGAGGTTGTGAGAAGTGGTAGCTGCCAGGGGAGTTTCAAGAGAACAAGGAAATATATACCACAGTGCCTCTTTGATGGGAGGCTGAGCCAAACAACTGGTGAGCCCAGGTCTCAATTAATCTTTATTGAGTCCTTCCTCTTTATGGAAATTTGACAGACAAGGGACTTGCCCCAGGGAAGCTGGGAGCAGAACTTGATTGTCCAGTGAGCTGGGAAGTGGATTTTCCATTGCATAGGAGGTGGGGTGTGGCGTCTTCATGCTTACTGTTTGAGCCAGCATGAGGAACCTCATGTTGTGGGCAAGAAGACACCTAAACAGACAGTGACAATTCAGAGGGACAGCTGATGTGACAGGGTGGCTAACAACTCCTCTTGGGTGATGGAGGTGAAGGAAGGATTCATGGAGGAGCTGACATCAGCCTTAAGACCCCACGCGGGTGTGAGACAAATGGTGAGGGGGAGAAGGAGAAAGAAGCAATTCCAGGCCAAGAGAACAGCACGTGCAGTTAAGCTTAGAGACAGGGCTGCCCATCAGTGCCCACAGACAGATGGCGGAGGCAGTGGCAGTCAGGGAAGCAATGGTGGGGCCAGACGGAGGAGACAGGCCTGCCTGTGGGATGGGAAGGAGTCTGAAGTTCATTCTGCCTTTGGTAGACACATAACGTGCCCAGATGGCCATGCTAGAAAGATGATTCTGGAACTGACAGAGGGAAGTAAATTACTGGGTCCAGAGGAAGGAAGGAAGGGAGCAGTCTGGAAAAAGACAAGGCAGAGGGGCCCGAAGAGCAGGAAACTCCTCAGGCAGCTTCTGGGAGGGAACATGGACATGCGGACATGCTTGGGGTCTGGCCCTGTGCTGAAAGTGGCTTTTGGGGGTGGGGAGGGGAACACTCAGAGAGGCAGTAGTGAAGGGCTGGCTCATGTTTAGGGCTTGGACCCTAGAAAGAGTTCGTACAATGATTCTGAAAGGGAATGGATGTACTTTCAGAAAAGGGAAGTTACAGATAGAGGCTAAGAGAAGCTAATGTCATATCCAAGGTCACATAGCCAGGAAGGGCCCAGAGCAGCTAAGCCCCAATGCCCATATGCTACCTACCATTTGAGTTGCTCTTTAAAGGAGGAGATCAAAGGAATGACCCCAGGGCTAGAGCAATAGTGCAGCAGATAGGGTATCTGCCTTGCCTGTGGCTGACCTGTGCTCTAAGGATCCCCATATGGTCCTCTTGAGTCTGTCAGGAGTAAGCCCTGAGCATAGCTGGTCTCAAAGCAAAAAAAAAAAAAAAAAAAAAAGTCCTATCCAGAGAAATCCAGGCCAGAGCAGGGCAGCGGGGGTGGGTGGGGGGGGTGTCTCCCATTCTGAGACCATGGGGTGCGGTGGGGTGGGGTCAAGCCCACCCTGAAGCTATCCACACTGGGCAGGGGCTTTCAGCCATGATCTGTGGTTATGGCTCTGCTTGGGGTCTTTCCAGATGTGTGGCTCTGGGTTATTAACTAAACTTCTGTGGTGCATTTCAGCTGTGAAAAGGGCTGGAGTCATACTATCACTACCCAGGGTGGTGCTGAGATCAACAAGCAAAGAGAGAGGAATATCAAACCATCTACTCAGTACCAGGAATGGCACAGCAAGGTTGCTAGGGCCTATGTGGATCAGCCCTCCCTACTTTGAGCTTAGCCAGACCATGCTATAAGAGGTAGCATCCAGGGTACATTGTTCCCATGAAGTGAGGATGCCTATAAAGCAGTATCAATCTTACCATTTTGCAGAAAGGCAAACTGCATGCAGAGGAGCAGTGTCTGGCCATCACCCAGCTGGGAGTTGGGTGATAGTCTATTTGCAGCTGTATAAGCAAACTTGTGCTTCAGAGTGGCTCCAGGACAGTTTTGGAGCAAGAATCATGCAAGAATGCCATCAGAGGAATGTAGTCTAAGGTCCTAGTTTGGCATATAACTGCCCAGGCTGGCCAGAGGCAAAGCACTTGGCCACCACCCACCTCCTCATTTTGGTCCACACCTGGTCATGCTCAGGATTTACTCCATGCTCTCTGCTCAAGGATCATTCCTGGCAGTGCTCAGGGAACTATATGGGGTTCTGGATCAAGACCGAGTCAGTAGTCACATGTAAGCCAAGTACCTACCTAAATACTATCACTCAATGCATATGCCTTCTCTCTTTAATAAAAGTTAAGGTTTCTCATTCCCATTCATTACTCCTTTCACATTTTAGGCTTCCTGGGAATTAGCCAGAGCACAATTTAGCAACTTATGGCTCCCCCTTTATCAAGGGGGAAATGGGAGTAAGAAGTACTCAGGTCGGAGAGATAGCTCAGCGGCGTTTGCCTTGCAAGCAGCCGATCCAGGACCAAAGGTGGTTGGTTCGAATCCCAGTGTCCCATATGGCCCCCCTGCCTGCCAGGAGCTATTTCTGAGCAGACAGCCAGGAGTCACCCCTGAGCACCACCGGGTGTGGCCCAAAATCCAAAAAAAAAAAAAAAAAAAAAAAGAAAAAGAAGTACTCAGGTACTCCAGCATGGGGTTCGGCAGGCCTCCGTCATGCCAGAGGCCTTCTTAACCAGCTCTGGGTGTGTGTGTGCGGGACTTGGGTGACCCCAGTACCCCTCTACCGCCTTGCTCCAGATCTCCAGGGCTTCCCTGGGCCACATGCCTGGGCAAGCCAGCGAGGTGGGTCCCTTGGCGGAGCTTGAGGTTGCCCTAGACTTTCCCCCATTCCCCACTTGGCTCCTTAGGGAGGGGTTGGGTGGGGGCCCTGAACTTCCGGCCTCCCAGCTTCTTGAAGGTTCTCTTTCCTTCCTGGGAGCAGGGAGTCTCTACCAGCATGGGGTTCGGCAGGCCTCGGCCATGCCAGAGGCCTTCTTAACCAGGCCTAGGGGGGGTGTGGGACTTGGGTGACCCCAGCACCCCTCTACCACCTTGCTCCAGATCTCCAGGGCTTCCCTGGGCCACATGCCTGGGCAAGCCAGTAAGGTAGGTCCCTCAGCGGAGCTTGAAGGTTACCCTAGGCTTTACTTGTGAGTTGCACTAAAGCAGTCACTGGTAATCTCTTACCAGTCTATATTTTCAAAACCACGCAGGGGCGCTAGCACAAGATACATTAATAGTTCTCACTATCATTGAATTATGTTTTTGTGTATGCAGAATGTCCATTTTGTACTCTGCCCTTTCTCACATCCCTACAAAAGATCATTTTTCTCTTAACTCTCTCACCCTCTATCATCATTACTCCACATTTACCCTTTTTAACTTAAGTACTGTAGAATCCCAAGTCACAGACCATAGTGGTGCCCTGGAGTTAACACACACCCCCAACTACTCCAAAAGGCATAGAATGTACAGGTATGTCTTTTCAACATTGTATGTGTTTTCTTTGACGGCTATAATTCTTGCTGAATATTTTCTTATACATTGACGATTCCCCCCCCCCTTTTTTTTTTTATCTTTTCTTCTCTTTGTGAACTGTTCAATACGGAATTTGGTAAAAGAGTCCTTCAGTTTAATGCTTATGTTTGAACCAAGTCATGGGTATTGTTGGACGTGTTCTTACGCCCCCATATACTCCGATAAAGCCACGTGGCTTCATTTCTTGTTTGCTTAGGGACATTAAAACGGGAAAATACTATACATACAAATAAGTTCTTATCTAATAGAGATGGGAACACACAAATCTTGTAGTGCAATGAGACCTTACACCCTGAACATTGACATAATGACCTGGCACAGGCCTCAGAAGAATGGACATTCTCCATTCACCCCTGATCTAGGGAAGACATCTACGAAACATCCAAGGTTGTCTATAACATCACCTGGAGGCAATCCTCTACCAGGGAAGACCCTACAGCTGCTCTGCCATCGACCTACCCAAAAGAGACTTCCCTTAACACTGAGAAGACTTAACAACAACAATGACCTGCTTACTGGACTGGGCTTTCTGTATTGCCCCTTAATTGAGAGGTGAAACTAGAGGATACTCCACACCAGCCTGACTTCAATGTAGGATGTGCAGATTCCAGGATCTTTAATACAGAAACCTGATGCCAACAATAGAGACTTCGTGAAAAATAAAACTGTATTGGCACTACAGACAATGACTTGAGTTGAACAAACTAGTTTGCCTGGAGCCTAGAGTTGGTCTTATGCCAGGAAACTTCAGGGGTAGAGTCTCCTTGTATTTAGACCAAGGCATTTTCTTTCCATGTCCCCCATATTTTGGTGGGCCTATGCAAACAATATTTGCCACTATAACACCATTTTTACTGTGCTCCTTTGACTCTAACCCAGGGGTCTCAAACTCAATTTACCTAGGGGCCACAGGAGACAAAGTCGGAGTGAGGCAGGGTTTCGCTTACTGAATATTCACAATAAAAATCACAATAGTAAAAAAAGAAAAAATTGCAAAAAATCGCATTAAACATTTGCATACCCAGAATGGAACTGCTCGGGGTATGCAAATGTTTAATGCGATTTGTTTTTACTAATGTGATTTTTATTGCGATTATTCAGTAAGTGAATAATCGCGAATACTGCAATATTTAAAGGCCAGCTGCGGGCCACAAAATGTTGCACGAAGGGCCGCTAATGGCCCGCGGGCCGCAAGTTTGAGACCCCTGCTCTAACCTTTAAAAAAACAAACCATCTTAAACTTTTGATGTTAACTTAAACCAATATGCATGTGCATGAAAATATAAAAAAATACTATGCCTTTAAAAAAAAAAGGGAGAAGTACTCAGGTACTCATCTGTCCAATGTTAACACTGTCAGTAAGAATTTGAGTCAGGCCTGCCCAACACAGGTGCTGGAGAGACAACAGGTACAGAGTTTGAGGTTAGGAGATTAGAGAACAGACTGTGTACCCCTTTAGACATAGGCTTGGTCTAGAGGGAAACCCAGAAAGATAATCACAGATGTGTGTCTGTGTGTGTGTGTGTGTGTGTGTGTGTGTGTGTGTGTGTGTGAGAGAGAGAGAGAGAGAGAGACAGACAGACAGACAGACAGACAGACAGACAGACAGACAGAGATGGCATATTAGAGTAGGCACAGGTATTTTGGGTAGAGGAGATGGTTGTGAGCAAAAGTACAGGGAAATGGGGGCACTGGAAGATATCAGGACAGGTACATGATGCGGCCCTGCATCACCCGGTGGGAGGATGTGAGGGTGGTGGCGGGACTCAGAGAAGCTAGCCAGAGTAGCTTCTGTCAGCCAAGTCAAGAGTGAGATATGGTTCAACCAGGCCCTTGTACCTGGCCTGTGGCCCAACAGGACTTGGCAGATGGGTGGAGGTCTGATTTGAGGAGGGCTGCTACCAGAAGGTCAGGGCTCCCTCACCACCAAATTCATTCCTGGGACAGCCAGGAAAGTACTGACCATTCTGGAGGGGACATTGTCAGAATGATTGCAAAGATGCAGAAAAAGCCGCAAGGGCTGACCACTGGCTCATAGAGCTCTCCCCATTTCAAGATGGATGAAAGGGGCCTGAGATGTCTCAGGGCCTTAGGGTTTATGCTGATGAAGATGGAATCAAACTCTACCACATCTCACCCCTTCTCAAGGTAGTGGCAGGCTTCATGGATTCAGAGGCATAATACGCTGTGTCCTTGACAAGAATATGGAGTGTGCTGTCTGCCAGGATAGCCACACCGCCCCACGCCACCCAGGGCTCTAGCCTGCTTTCAGCTCAGGCCCCCACACTGCCAAAGGAACCTCTGCCCAGGACCTCAAACTATGCTGGAAATCATGAACAACACCCTTCACAAATGCAACTGATGTTGGAGCCTCCAAATTGTCTCTTGGGGCTCCAAACTGCATCCAGAACTGACAAATTGCTTCCAAAATGTTCCAATGCCTTTGGAATCTTTGAACAGCCCCTGAGGCTTGGACCCAAATTCAGAGCCAGGAAGGGCCTGGGGCCAATGCAGGACTCAGGCTGACTTCCCAGCCAACAAGCTCTCCTCCAAATGTGGGCTGGCTGCACCCCAGCCCTGGCCTACAGCAGGGCTCAACCACACCTCAGACTGGATGGAAACCTCCTGGTGGCCTGGAATGAACACTGGACTCAGGGGACAGAGAAACAAGACTTTACCTGACTTCCATCTAGAACAAACTTCTTTCTTCTCTAGGCCTCAGTTTCCCCACCAACAAAAATGGGGTCTGCCGGTTTCGGGGTTTGCAGTCCATTCTGAAATTCAAACCCACTGCCTTTTTGCTGGGCTTTGTCTAGTCCATATTCCACAGGCAGTGGTCTGGGGAAGATACAGCCTTACTGTGGGGATAAGGCCGGGGGCTCTGCCAGCAATGAGGTGACTTGACATTCTTGCTTTTCACAGGAGCTGGACTGAGACCTCCAGTGTCTCTCATGAAGTCCTCTGTGGGTGTCTAGTGTGGCTCGAGCCCTGACACCTGGCAGGTTTCAAGTGTGGCTGCAGAGGGTGGCCGGCTTCAGCCACCCAGAGCTATTTCCATGGCAATGGGCAGGGAGCCAAGCAAGGCTTTTGAAGAACACTCAGAAAGGCACAAACTTAGCCCATATGAGCTGCATTTGTGAAGCAAAGCATCCTGGGTGAAGCAAAAAATCCTGCACTTTGCCTACCATACCACCATTGGCCTCAGGATCAGCTAGCTCAAGGATTTTAAGAGGTAAGGCTTGGAGCTCCTTCAGGCCCATAACCCACCTTCACCCCAGAAATCTTCCTCGGGTAACTTTGGGAGAAGATGCCTTTCCTTTGAAGTTGACTTCTTGGCTGTGTGATGCTGGGCAAATGCATTTACCTCTCTGAATAAATCTCTCAGTGCCCTGACCTACAAAGTGGGTATGATGGACATGTGGCAAGGCCCACTGACTGATTGGATAGAAAAGGCATGAAGTGGGACAGAGTTGGGATGAATGCATTTCTACTTTATTGTCCCTCCCTTCTCAGCCTCACCCATTCAAAGGTGCTCAGGGCTACCTTCTCTGGTCAGCACCTACCACCTTCCCCATGCTTCCATGCTCCCTGTGTGTACCCCTGTTCAAAGCCAGTCTGCACAAAGAGCTGAGTGACCTGTGGGTTCATTTCTGACAAACAAGTTACTGACACTGGGACCCAGCTATCTTCCCCGAGCCAAGTCCAAACTGGCACTTACCGGGTAAGTAGCTATGTGAGCAAATAAGCGAGATGACTGCAGTTCTGAGTGTGAGACCCAAGCAAAGATTGGCTTGGGAGGGCAGCAGGGAGGTAAGGTGGTGGGGCAGAAAAGAACAGAACACAGAACATAGGTCTTCTGTGTCCTCCCTAGAAATCTGTGGGCAGAGGGTCCTGATTTCTCCCTTCCATCATAGCTTCTAATTTAAGTTTTGGGGAGCAGTCACTTGCTCTGGTCACATGGCAGGTGAGCCGCAATGCCAGCACCATGTGCCCTTCCTCTTGGACATTCTGGGCATGCTTGCCACCTCGAGCTCTCTGACCTGTCTACCTCTCCCTCCCTTCCTTCCTGCATCAGCACCCCCTCAAATGCCATCCTCAAGATCAACCTCTCCTGTTCCTACAAGAAGCCAGTCTAAACCTTGGGATAGGCAGACAATTGTCATGATCCTCATCCTATCTATCCCACTGTGAACCTTCCCTCCCTCTCCTATATGCCTTTATGGAAGATGCTAAATTGTCTGACATGCACCCCTGCTCTAGAACAGCAGGCAGATAGTGCCACTGAATGCCAAAGATCTAGAGTCTTAGCTCCATTCCTGCCACTCAGGTGCTGTATGGCCTTGGAACAGCCCCGGAATCTCTATGAGGCCTGATTTCCTTACTTAGAAAATGGAGAGGACCTGCTTGATGAGATGAGGTGAATTTACAGGTGTGGGCATGCTTTGTAAACAGAAAAGTGTAAGGTAGGTGTTAAACTTCCAAAAACCATAATGGATTATGACCTTAAGTCCTCAAGTGAGTATACGATATAGCAGGTCTGATTACAAAATGTGGCAAATAGTTCTTTAAGAAGGTACCAATCTGCCAAGGATCAGTAAAGCAGACACACACACAATGCAGATTCAAGCTCTAGTACCCTGAGTAGGGTCTGCTGTCATTCATTTATTCATGGCCAACCACTGATCCACTCAGCTGGCCTTCTCACCAACACTGATGCAGGTGCCAGCAGTCTCAATGGGCAGCCCCATTAGTGCTTTTCTGAGCAACTGTTCACAGACCTCCAACACATGGAGCTTGTGCTCAGTCCTTTAATTTTCACACCCATTTCACAGAAGGGGACACTGAGGAATCAGAGAGGCTGGGGCCAGGATCCTATGACTTGGCTGACCTCTCAACTCATCCCTCTGTTTTTGATAGGCACTGAAGTCCCCTACTACTTTCACTGACATCCCAGTCTCCTTATGTTTCAGGAGCTCAATCCTATCCCCATCCCTGGCCTGTGTCTCCTCGGCTGGAAAAAAACTCCTTCCATAGCAGTCATGGGTCTGGCATTCCTGCATGCTGATAGGAGCCTCACCAGAGTTTTCAGAGATCAGAATTTCCACTTCTCCCTTGAACTTGATTCCTATGGGTTTTCTTATAAGCCTGTTTCACAGTTTCACTGAGTTTTCTTACAAGCTGGTTCCATGATTTCACTGAGTTTTCTTACAAGCCTGTCCCATAATTTCTCTGGGTATTCTATAAGCCTGTTCTATAATTCCAATGAATTTTCTTACAAGCCTGTTCCATGATTTCACTGAGTCAGTTCCACCATTTCATTGATGTCACCAAGGGGGTGGATTGGCAGCAACTCCCAAGATACTCTGCCCTGACTCCAAACAGCCTGTGTCCCTATACCCTATGTGTGTATCCTCTTCTCCAACAGCAGGCCTGGGGCAAGGTATCCTCGATAGGTGGTGGCCTCATCCATTCTGATGTCAGAGAGGCAGACACGCACGGCTAACACTCTATTCAGTACAGGGCTAAGATCCAGCTCTGGGCTTGACTCCATGGCTCAATGCCCTAGGTCTCCAGACAGCCATTTAGCTTTCACTCCTTGTGCCTGTGGGGCGAGGGTGAGCCCCTTCCTACACCCAGCCTCCCTGGGGAAAGGCTCACATGGCAAAAACCATGGAGATTAAGTGTCAGGGAGAAGGGTTCAGGGCCCACTTCTCAGGGACACCACATGGTGAGGAGCTGAACTTGGTCTCTGGTTCTCTGAAGCAGCACAGGCAAAGTGCCTGACCCAAGACAAGGGACACAATGAGACCAGAAGTTTCAGACATGCTTTGGCATTCATCTGCCAAGTAAAAGGTCAAAGATCTCATTCCAGGTCACACAGCTAGTGAGTCGCCAAGCTGAGTCAAGATTTCACTTTTCATTCCCCCCAGTGATGACTCTTTGACTTGTCCCAAAAGCAGATGGCACATTCAGGGGTTGGAGAGGGAGCCCTGGGGCTGCCAGGGGTCCTGTCTTGAAATTAAATCTTCTTTATTTCTTGTATCTGATTGCCTGCAAGTTTTTCATTTGAGCTTTCCCAGCCTTGGGGTGGACTGATAGGAGCAAAGGGGCACCTTGGGGGAAGATAGGTGGCAAGAAGTGATATGTGGGGGGGGGGGGGCGAAGAGATAGCACAGGGGTAAGGCATTTGCCTTAGATGCAAAAGGATGGTGATTTGAATCCCGGCATCCCATATGGTCTCCCAGCCTGCCAGGGGTGATTTCTGAGCATAGAGCCAGGAGTAATCCCTGAATACTGCCGGGTGTGACCCAAAAACCAAAAACCAAAAAAAAAAAAAAAAAAAAAACAAAACAAAACAAACAAAATAAAAAAAAACAAAAAAGAAGAAGTGATATGGGGGTAGGGGATTCCAGAGAGACTGAGCTACCTCGCTTGTTCCCTCAGAGAACTCAGGACAATAGACCAGCAGAGCCCCTGGTCTAGCTCAGTATTAAAACTCTCAAAGAGGGTCTGTGAGAAGTGCTTGATGACTCCTATCTTATCACAGAATGGGCTAGTCCTGGCCCCAATGGGGGTCAAGGATGTAAGTGTACAGCTCTGGAAGGCAGCAGAGAGGTGGTAGCTTTATATTTAAGCAAGCAGCTTCCTCTGGTCCCTCCCCAAGCATCCAGGAGGGTCAAAGGACCAGAAACTCCTCTAGGGAGGACCCATGAAGGCCTTCCTGCATGGTGTAGAGTGGGCAGGAGCTGGCCTTCTACTCCCATGGCTAACACCACTTAGCTTAGGCTAGTACACAGGTCTCTAGAGCAGGTGGATAGAGGGGCTGTTCAACCTACTTAGCCAGGCCTTTAGGAAACCTTCACCATTCATTCCAGATGCCCTTGGCTTACTCCCTATGCATCATTTCAACAATCACCTGCATGAACTCCAAGCCTCTGGTCTAGTACTCAGAGCATCAGAGAGATGCTGAATTCCCCAGGCTGAATTCCTCTGAGACTGGGCTTGAGTTCAGGTGGTAAACTTCTATTCATCTTCCGAAGCCCCAAGCAAGGTTTGTTTTCTCAATGAAGCCCTGCCGCATCATCAGAACCAACTCACACTGACCCAATATTCTAGGACTCACATATGGCACAGAAGATGCTTTGAACATGGCACTGCTCCCATAGCAGTGGACTCATGCACTTCTTCACCAGGAGGGGTGCAAGCATTCTCGAGGGTTCCTCCTAACACAGGGTTACACAATCAGACCAGGAAGGAGGTCTGCTTTATGGCCAGAGACAGAGCCTGGGGTCAGAGGTGGGATCCAGGTGCAGCTCCCCTGCCAAATGTCTCCTGACCTAGCTAGACTTTAACTCCCTCATCTGAAACATGGAAAGAATTATGTCTGTCAAGGAGGAAAAGAAGATGAGGTTTCAATAAGGTAATCCAGGCAAAGCGACTGGCACAGAATAAATGCTAAATACAAGAAGGCGATATATGTATATTGATATATCACATATTAATAAGAACGAATAAAGACCCCAGCTCCCTAGCAATGTGTTCTCAGGCACTGATCCTTTGGAAAAACAACTCTGGAGGTTTTCTGTGTGATTTGTAGACAGCTCTGCACCCAGCCTAAGCTCCACTTCATTGTCTTACTCTGAGGGTGCCGAGTAAATACTCCAGGCCAGCTGGTGCCTGGAAACCGCCAATTGGCGGGGAGCAGCTCGTTAATTTTCCCGTCCCTGGACTCAGACTTCACAGCTTCTGCAACTCATCTTGGGAAATTGAGTAGAGCGGGTCAGGCTGGGGCCAGGGGTCGCAGGAAGTGGGGCTGAGGAGTGCCAGGGGACATGAAAGGGCCTGCAGAGGCACCACAGAGAAGCTGTCCAGGCTGGAGGAAATGGGCCCCAAACTGCCAAAAGGCAGATGAGTCCCAGGCCTGGGCTGGCTTTGCCTGCTCCTTCGAGGTTTCCTGGTCTCCTCTAGAGTGTATGAAGAAGTGAGGGCCCTTAAGGAGATCAGACACACACCAGCCCTTGAACCCTCCTGGCCCTGTTCTGTTCCAGAGTCAGGCAATTCCACACCAACCATGAGGAAGTTGGCACAGGGGGTCAAGAGTTTGACTCTTGGCTCTGAAAATGAGTGATCTGGGCTCCAGGGCCGTTATTTTACTTCTTAGTGCCTCAGCTTCTTCCTCTGTACCATGAGATAAAAAGGGTACGTGAGAATTAAATATATGTTAAGAGCTTAGAAGTGTGTCTGTCCAGTATATAGAAACCCAATTGGTCCATATTGAGTGTTTATTATCTCTGCCTCTCTGGTTGGAAGCATCCACTTGGAAGTTTTCATCTGTGAATTGTGAAGCTAGAAAGGACATGGTAACATATCTGTCACCACACCTGCCAGCTCCAAGGAGTCTGCTTGCAGGCCTTATATCTAAGTGGAACTGTGCAGAGTTGGATTGTGTTGTTTGTTTTGGGCCCAGGAGAATGGCAGTGGGCAGGCTTCTCACATACCTTTCGTTGTGAGGACATTTCACTTGCTGTACAGGTATATACAGAGCTCTTGCTCCATGTTAGTCTAAGCCCTGGGGTACAAAGATAAGCAAAAATAGACATAGTTTCCAGCAAAAAAGATAGCACCAAGATCAAAGGCGCATCCTTTGTATGCATGGAGGCCCCATTCAATCACTGGAATCACATAGCCCCAAAGCAGTCAGGTGTAGGCCGGAAGGTCCCTGAGCAGTGATGGGTCTGACCGAATGGCCCCTAAACTTTGCTGGGATGGCCCTAGTGGTGTTAGCACTGTGGGGCAGCAGCACCCTTAGTGTTGAACAGCTAAACAGAAATCACCAGGAATTTCTCCCAGGCCCTCTGAGCACTGCTGAGGAGAGTTACCCATGAGGGAGATCCCTCTCAGTGAACTGTGTTCGGAGGCTGGTACCCTACTTAAGCATAAATTAGCCATGTGGCCCAAGACTAGTTTCAGAGCTATACATGACTATCCTCTGATGCATAGTAAATATAGTGACCCCTAATAAAAAAAAAAGAAAAGAAAAAAGAGAGAAAAAAAAATAGATACAGTGACCCCTTTCTATTTGAGCTGCTTTCTCTGCCTAGAACTTTATTTGGATTTCTGCCTCTGGTCCTTTTCTGGATGCTCACAGTGCTCTTGTGGAATAGCTACTCAACCCTTAAGATTCAATAATCCCACATCTTCCTGCAAACCACCACTATTCCTCTGAACCAAGGGTAAGTTCTACAGAGCCCATCATTGTTAAGAGTCCTGCCACCAGGCAAGAGGCTGTCCATGGATCTTGCCCTCTATTAGGAGAGCACAAAGTTGGGGAAAATGACTGTGCCAGAGATGCTAGATATAGCACATGGCATTGGCTCAGGTCACGGTAGCAGAGGCAGGAGGGGAGCTGGACCAGATGAGTTTGGCCCTCCTGGAGGTCAGGCTCCTCAGATGCTCTGATCAAGTAGTGTTCAGATCAGTAGGACTCATTATATATAGGCTGGTTCTGCTGCATCCTAGCTAGGGAGTCCAAGTTATCCAGTGTTCTGAGCCTTGACTTCACCACCTGTTAGGTGTGAATTACATCAGAATGACATCAGATAGTCAGCTCATCGAGAACCTAGCATTCAGCAGGTGGTTTATGCATACCTTCTCTCCCTTTTTTTTTCCTTTTTTGGGGGATTTTGTATTGGAGCCACACATTCTATACTCAGGGATCACTCCTGGTGGTGCTCAGGAAATCATAAGTAGTACCTGGATTAAATCCAGGTTGGTTGTGTGCAAGGCAAGTACTCTACCCATTGTACCATCTCTCTTATCCCTCAATCATTTTTTAAACTTTGGGCCACACCTGATAGAATTCAAGGGCTACTTATGGCTCAATGCTCAGGTCTCTCCTGACAGTGCTGAGCACCAGGTGGTGCTGGATACTGAACACAAGCCTCTTGCATGCATAGCATGCACTTAGCACATTTCCTTCTTTTGAAGGACGTACTCAGGACCAGTATCTGAGCCCTACAGTGGCCAGATCAGGTACAAGGTACAAGGAGAAAGCACAGAGGCTACTGAAAATCTAAAAAGCAGGATTCAAAGAAACCGGGACAGGTAGAGAAAAAAAGGTGACAGATTCTTTAAGATGCCCCAGGTGGACCTATCAGCTCTGGCTGTCCAGAGAAGACCGAGTGCCATAACCCACATGTGCCCAGTCACCCAAGGGTCTTCACCATTTTGTGCTGGCCCGGAAGTACTCCCATCGCTGCCGGGAGCAGAGGCACTGCCTCTTGGTGCCACAGCCTGTGTGCAGCTAATAAAGGCACCTCTGTGTGTCTCTGGGGAAGTAGGGCTGGGGGCGGCGGTGATGGGGGCCCACAAAGCTCCCGCAGCTGTGTGTTTGCAAACAGGGGAGCTGAGCTGTGCAGAGGGGCTGAAAGCACTAATTGTCTTTAATTAAAGGAGGTTGGAGGCAGCACAGGCTTTGACAAAAGAGATTTCCAGCCTGTTAGCAGCTTCAGCCTGCGCAGAGGCTGGGCTGCCCAGGCGCGCCCCCGGCTTTGTCCCTGTGGGGCCTGGGCCCTTGGAGGGCACAGCCCAACACCTGCCTGGTGGGGGTAGGGCAGAGCAGGGGCTGAGCACACGTGGGAGGACCAAGAGGACAGTGCTGAGAACATGCTGGTGGCAAAGATACTCCCAGGCCCTCTCTCACCGACTCAGCAAGTATCACAGAGCACCTGCCATGTGCCTGGTCAGTGCCAGAATGAGGATGGGCACAGAGACCTAATAGTTCCCATGTTTTAAGATCTTTCCATTTTTCAGGGCTGGATCTGAGCCCTAAATCTGTTGCTTACTAGCTGTGTGCACTTGACCAAGCTACTTCTCTTCTCTCTGTGACTTAGTTTTTTCCATCTGTAAAAGGGATAGTAGTGATAACATGGCACAGATTTTAGAGGATACATGAAAAAATTTGAGCCTTCCCCCACCCTTCCTTCCTTCCTTCCTTCCTTCCTTCCTTCCTTCCTTCCTTCCTTCCTTCCTTCCTTCCTTCCTTCCTTCCTTCCTTCCTTCCTTCCTTCCTTCCTTCCTTCCTTCCTTCCTTCCTTCCTCAGGACCTCATGCATGCCCCCTCCCACTGAGCTACATTTCCAGCTCTGACATCCTCCAGGAATCTCAAAGGAGCTGCCAAGAACACTGGCCAGACATCAGTGCTTATTCCTCACCTTCATTTATCCAGCTCTGTACATGGTGGGAGACCCCACAAATAGGAAGGCCCCTGTTGGATTAGGAGACAGGTTAAATTCTTCCTGAGATGGTGACTTCTCAGTGTCAGTTTCCCCACCTGCACTATCCAGGCTGAGCAAGACAGTGCAGAAGGGAGGGATGTGCAACATGGCGCTCAGCCTTCCTCCTCCAAGTATCCTGGGAATCGACTCCTCTGAAGAGCCAGGCAGGCTGGGCTCTTGCCTCTGCTGCATACAAATGGGCTCAGCTCCCACCCAGCTTCCTAAGCTTACTCCGTTCTTTTGTCTTCTCTCTCCTAGGCTCACCCTCTGGAGTCCTCACATATGTCTGCAGCCCCCTGGCAAGCACATATGGACTGAGGAGAGTTCTCTCTCTCTCTCTCTCTCTCTCTCTCTCTCTCTCTCTCTCTCTCTCTCTCTCTCTCTCTCTCTCTCTCTCTCCCTCCCTCTCTCTCTCTCTCACACACACACACACACATACACACGTACACCTACCTGGACTCACTCCACCCTCAAGAACAGAATATCCCTCTCTGACCCCTTCCCACACTGGAAGGCTGGCTGACCCCTGGGTCCTGAGTGGGCGGGAGGCAGGCAGCTGGCTGGGCCGGGTGGTCGCAGGAAGGAGGAGGGAGGGAGTAGAGGATACCACTGTCCTAGGGCTGAGCTTCTCGGACAGTGAGCAGAGGTGGCCTGGAAGTGGCACCTGGAGGGCATGATAGGAGATTAGGAAACACTGGAAGCCCCCAAAGGAGAAAATCGGTGCTCCCAGGACACCAGCACTCCCAGAACACAGAATCCCTGGCCTGAAACCCTCTTAGAATCCATGGGTCAGGTCCTCTGGGATAGAGATGAAGGACAGATGTGACCAATGAGACAGTGGGGTGGTTCAATCCAGGCCTGCATGGGGTGGATAAGGGATGCAGACCTGGCCCTTTCTAACCTTACCAGGAAGGAGAGGAAGGTGATGGATATGGACGGATGCCTTCTACTTAGTCGCCTTTCAGCTGTGAGTTTTAGGCTGATGCCCACCATAGCTCTTGCTGAGGTCCCAGCCCCAGTCTCATGAAGACCTTCAAGAGCTGAGGTGGCTCGGCAGCAAACAGGAGATTGTAAGTTCAATCCCTCGAGCCATGCATGCTGGGGTGAGGGGTGTCCTGGAAGCTCTGCTTGATCTACAGTTCTGGTTCTGGCTGCGTGGCAATAGGGGTAACCCCAGCATGTGTCTGCAGGACCAGGCTACTGCAATAGCACCATCATCAATAAAGAGGAGGGATGGGGAGAAGACCCATCAATAAAGACCCAATAAAGAGGAGGGATGTGGTCCTCAGAACCACAATGCATGGCCTCTTGTTGGCCTCACTTACTGGCCCCTGGAAATAGGCTCTGTTCTCAGCTCCAAAGGGTGTGAAGTCCCCCACTTTTCTCCTTCCTATGCTGTGAGTCCTCTCAGAACACCCTCAAAACAACTTTTTTTCTGGTCCAGCATGGGGTTCCAGCAGACTCTCGTGGCCCCCCTTTCACAGATGAGAAAACAGAGGTGCAGAGGTGAGGGCATCTGCTCTGGGCATAGCTGCTCAGTCATTTTGTGGGCAGCAAATTAGCAGGAGGAGTGGGGAACACTGGGCTGTGAGCACCCCTGACTCACTCTCAGAGATAAGGGCACAGTTGCTTGAGGTCTCTGGTGCCTCCAGAGTATCTGGGTTGAGGAGGGAAGCTTCATTCTCTGCTCACAACTCATCGAGGTCAAAAATAAAATAAAATTTAAAAACAGTGCTTGCTTTGGCAGCACATATACTAAAATTGGAACGATACAGAGAAGATTAGCACGGCCCCTTCCCAAGGATGACATGCAAATTTGTGAAGTGTTCTATATTTAAAAAAAACAACAACAACAAACAATCCGGGTCCCTGGTACATCTGGGTGAGTGACCTCCTGGGAAGAAGGTGGGAAAGTATGAAGGTCGGGAGACAGGGGAGTGAATGAAAATGTAACAGAGCAGTTGAGAGGATATTCAGGGGGCAGCAAAAAGGGATGTCAGATGGAGGGCCAGGTAAGAGATGAGGGGAGTAAAAGATAAAATCCAGGAGGAGAAAGAAGGAAGAAGCAGGTGAGAAGCGGGAGGAGATATCAAGTTCAGAGAATTCGAGAGCAGGGCCCAGCAGACCTCAGGGCCTCTACCTGGAAGTTCCCATCTCAGAGAGGGATGGGGAGGGGACAGCAAAAGGAGGTGAAGAAAAGAGAGGGGTTGGGGTGAGAAAGTGGGGATGAGGTAAAGAGGTAGGAATAATGTGGGGATGGACTGAGGTATGAAGACAAGGTGGAGGTCCGGTGAGGAAGTGGGCCTGGAGAAAATGGCATGGGGGAGGTCTCTGGCAGGGGCTGTGGAGTGCACCAGCAATGATGGGTGGGTGTGGATGGGTGTGAGTAGGATCAGGATACTGTAGGATGTGTAACAGTGTTTCCTGGCTCAGGCAGGTGAGGGAGGCAGAAAGAAAATCTTTTCTTGCTTCCTTGGGGCCAAAAACCCTTCCCATTGTGTATTCGGGAGAACGGAAGCTAAAAATCTAATTCATATTTAATACACCTTCTCTGGCAGGACAAGGGTGGTGCAGACTTGTTTATTTTTAAAGGGCACTGAGAAAGGACAAATTGATTGATTTTGCCCCTCCTTCCCTCCCTCCTTCCCTCTGTCCATCCACTCTCCTTTACCACTATGGGCAGGTCCTGTGCTGGGCAGGAGGCATCTAAAGATACTGAGTTTCCAAGCTGGTTCTGTAAACAAACATGCTTGTGAGTCTGGGCAAACCCTGCCACTGATCTCAGCCTCTGTATGTGCTTTAAGCCATTTTTGCTCCAAAGGTTCAAATCATTCCTGACCTCTGGGGCTGGGACAGGCAGGGCACATACTAGAACATTACTGGTTCTCCTGGGCTTCTCTCTGTTCTCTAACTCCTCTCCCTAGCCACTCGTGCTGAAGAGGATGAATATCTAACAAGGCCATTTCTACAGACCCTGGAGGCAGCCACAGCTGTGTAGTGCTGTGGGGTGTCAGGTGGGAGGTGGGTCTGCCCTGCCCAGTCCCAGAGGACGTGGAATGAAGCTGGGGGTGGGATAGAGTCTCTAAGCCCTCTTAAAGTTTATTCTCCAGGTCTCCAAGAAAAGCCTCTTCCCCTAGCAAGCTATCTGGGACTACTATAATGAATGTGGGCCCATTCCCACCTCCCATTTTGCTCTGTCAATCCTCAGAGCCTCAGTTCCCTGCTTCATACATGCACTCTGTGTCTCAGGCTGTCTCCCTCTCTCCAAAGCTGAGAGCACATCAGATGCCTCTCTGTCCCCAGACTCAACATGAAGCCCAATGCTGGTCTGGGCACAAACTGGTGGCCACCATACTGGGCTCATACTAGGCAGGTCCAGACACCAGGCTTTGACTCTCTGAGCCTCAACTGAGAAACCAAATACCCAATTGGAGCACAGAGGTCACCCAACCTCTCCTTAACCCCATATAGGCCAAAATGGTCCCCTCTGCATCAAGGCCAGTTTGGCTCCTGCCCCATTCCAAGCTAGATGCTGAATTCTGTGCTGAGCAGGCGGCCCCCTCCTCCACTCTCCACTGGGATGTGACATTCACCTGCATCACTTCTGGTCCCATCTGCAGAGAAGAGCCCCCACCCCCAGCAGCTAATCCCCACAAAGCCCAGCGCAGGGCCCGGCATGACAAGAAGGCTGGCTGCTGAGGCTCCAGCAGGCGTGCTTGGAGGGGCTGGGGCGGGATTCGAGCGCCTGTCACTCTCTCTGTCCGCGCCTCTAATTGGATTCCCAACACGCAGAGGTCAGCAGAAATGCTGGGGAGAGGAGAATCAAAGGGAAGGGGTGTCCAGGAGATAAAGAGAAGCATTCTTTCTGGGCCACAAAGACAACAGCAGGGGGAGGGGGCACCCCCATGATGGGACGGGGCAGGGAGCACAGAGCTTGTGGAAGAGACAGAAGCCTACATTCCTGGGTGCTGTCCCTCTTCTGCTCACTGGGCACCCAGGCTCCTAAGTCACCTGGCCTACGCCCCCTGGGTTCAGACCTTGCTTCTTCATTCTTTCAATTTCTAGCTCAAGAAAGAATGCAGATACATTTGCAAGAAGGCTTAGGGGACCCCCTGAAATCTATGTGCAGTGCCTAGCTGGGCACCTACTGTCTTCCAGGTTAGACCTTTCAGCTATTCAGCCTCAGTTTCTTTGTGGAACAAGGACAACAGCAGAGGGAGTGACTGGATGAGTGATACAAGAGATGTAGGTAAAGTCCAGGGAGCAGTGGGCAGGTACCAGGGCTCATGGTACACAGGGTGTCCCTTCTAGAAATGTCACCACCACTCCACAGGCTAGCTACCACTGGCCTCTCAGGGTTCTGTGCAGACAAGGGCATCTGTCCTGGGAAGAAGGCAAAAGTGCTACATGAACACAGCATCTAGACAAAGGTGAGAGGAAACACCTCGAGCCTGGTTCTCTCACTGTGCCCCGCCAGGGCCCACATACTTTCCTGCTTATGATAAGCAGAGGGCGTGGAAAGATTTCTAGACCAATCCAGCAGGCTAGGAGGGTGCAGCTGTGCAGACACAGGGTCCTATTTGCTTCAAAAGAAAGCTGCTGAAGCCTGAGACACTGGCTGGAGTCAGAGACATGAAGGGGACCTCAAAGGGAACTTTTAACGACAGAAAATCAATGGCTCCCAGAAGGTGTGTGCATGCAGGCATGCGAGTGTCACATGTTTTCTGTTAATCCAGTGTGTGCACACACATGATCACACAGTTCCATTTTTCAAGTGGACATGTATGTTACACACACAACTAAGGGAGCCAGACACACACAAGCCTAGACATGCTTCTATGTAGTGACCCCCAGGCTCCTCTGCATATACTCGCTGACTGATGGAGCACACGCCTGAGCCTGCACACACACACACACACACACACACACACACACACACACACACACACACACACACGAGAACGGCAGGAATGATCTGACTTACTGCAGATCCCAGTGACCTGAAGGTTAGGCACAGAGATGTTCCCAGAAAACATCCATAGGATGGCAGGGATAGTGTGGCTGTAGATAAGCATGATGACTCCCGAAGGCCAGATATACATATGCATGCACACACAATGTGGCTGGAACTTGTACACACAGTCACACGTTTAGTGTGGCCAACACACATTCCTAGTGATCCTGGTAGACACACAGACTGACACATGCTTAGTATGATCGGCACGCACATAAGCTGGCACATGGCTAGTGTGACCAGCATACAAGCACTGACACATGCCTAGTGTGGTCAGCACACACATACAAACACACTCACTGGTACACATGCGCACATGTGGTGTGGTAAAGCACACACCTGCACAGCCCTGCCATGGATGCTCTGCATAGATCCCACAGCGCACGCTTGCCCATCCTTCCTGAGCCTCTAGGGAGCTAGCCTAGACAGACAGCTCTGACAGCAGGGTGTGGGGGAGGGCCTCCCTGGCCAGGGTTGTCAAGGAAACGAATATGAAGCTCCTAAAGCTGCATAGCCCGCCCAGGCAGCCGAAAAGGCCAGCGACCACTCTTAGGTATTTAAAATGTGGCTAATCAGATGGTGGTGTGTGCTTGGGAGGGAACTGGAGTTGGGTTTCTTGGAAGGAGTTGGGGTAACATAAGGCACATTCCTTCCACAGTGGGCCCAGGATTTTCTGGGGACACAGGCTAGAAAGAGCTCAGATTGCTTCTGGGATCCATTGGACAGCATGAGTTATTACTTGCCACGTGGCCTAGAGTTTTCTCTCTGAGCCTCAGTTTCCTCATCTGCAGAGTGACATCTGTAAGCATTCAGACAGACAAACCCGCGCTTGGTTTGTTTTGGGGTCACATCCTGCAGTGCTCAGGGGTTACTCCTGGCTTTACGCTCAGAAATCACCCCTGGCAGGCTTGGGGGACCATATGGGTGCCAGGATTCGAACCACCATCAGAGCATTGTAAGGCAAATGCTCTACCTCCATGCTATCTCTCCGGCCCGCCTTTCATCATTTTTTTAAGTGCTCACAACTTTCCCTGCATCCTTTCCAGGAGATTATATCTACTCTAGAGATAAGGTGATCAAGGCTTTAGGAAGTGAGTCACTAGCCTAGAATCAAACAGGTAGTAAATGTGGGAGCCAAGACCAGTGACTGGATCATAGCTGCTTTGTTTAGCCTCCGGCTCCAGGCTGGGGTGGGGCAGGCAATGTGGGGTCATGAGTCTCATGTTTGCAGATGGTCATAGCTACTGACTGGCCTTTCAGAGGCTGTGTCAAAGGCTGGTATTCTACGCTATTGATACTGGGGGTAGGGATGTTTGGCAAGGGTCCGGGGCAGAGAGCAGATCCCACATCTGGACCTGCAGACCCTGGCTGAGGGTGTCAGAGCTGTGCAATAAAACTTCTTGTCTGGTTGGGTATTATTACAAAAACACCCCAAAAGGTGCTATCCACAGCACTTATTAGGCACTTGCTGTGTGCCCATTCTTGCTTAAAACCAAGAACAGATTGCCAGCCACCTGGCCCCAGGCCCTTGGATACATATCCATGCCCTGCTCTCTAGTTCTGCCAGAGCATGGGGCTGATGTCCAGACTGTGCACAGGAGAATCTTCTTCCTTCCCCATCCTTCTGTCTTCTGAGCTCCTTTTATTCTAGAGTGTTCTCTAACTGTATGAGTCTGGGACTGCTGGCCCCTTTCAGCCACAGGGAGAAAGAGATGCAGAGAAAGGGCCTGAGAATATGGAGAGAGGGCAAGTGGTAGAACATATGCCTAGTACAAGCAAGACCCTGAGTCTGATTCCAGGCACCACAGGACCCTTGGGCACCAAACCCTGAGACCCATACTGACAGGCTAAGCATTGCTAGATCCATAATAAATAAATGTGAAAAGACAGATACTGAAGAATAGCCTTGCACATATATGATCATAGTTCAAGAACCCAGTGATGCTACATATGATCCCAGCCATTCTGCTGTTTCAGGCTGGGTAGCTCTGTAACCTGTGATCCCCAGTGCTGAACATGATAACCAGACACTCCCTCTGCCCTACAAAGGGGAATTATCACAGATAAACATAAACATTCCAACTAAAATTAATAAAAGATGTGTGCATGCTAGGACAGGTGGGCCTTGGTGAATATGTGTGAGCTGCAACCAGAGTGAGCCCCCGGGCAGCTTGTGCTACATCACAACTATTGGAGTGCAATGTCAGGAAACACAGCACCACATGGTGACCCCATCAGTACCACAGTGTCTGGGTGCTACCTGATCATTGCAGTAACATCAATAACAAAGGAAGGAAACAAAGATGATGAAAGAAAAAAAATCAAATCAAATCAAATGTGAGCAAAAATCTTTTTGGGGGGGTTGTTTTTGGGCCACACCTGGAAAGTACTCAGGGCTTACTCCTGGCTCTGTGCTCAGGGGAATGGGGGTGCTGGGAATCCAAATAAAGTCAGCCGTGCATAAGGCAAGTATCCTACCTGCTCTGCTATCTCTCCAGCCCCTGAGAAAAACTTAAAAAAATAAAAAATAAAAAGACCTGATAGGGGCCACCCATGGCTAGATCTGAACTAGTATGTGGCTCAGTGGTAGAACAGTTACTTTGCATGTGTGAGGCCCTGAATTCAGTCCCTGGCAGAGCATGGTGCCCTGAGCACTGTTGAGAACTGAGCCCAGAGTAGCCCCCTGGGCCCATAGGGTGTGCCTGCAAAGTCAAAGACCAAACAAAGGGTCTGAGGAATAAGTGGGCTGCAGGTGGATCTGAGGAAGGGAACAGGAGGTGGTTGTAGGCATCTCCCCTCCTCAAGCTATGTGTGCGTGGCTGACCAGGCTCTGGGTAAGGACACAGGTCCTCCACATCTCTGATCTAGGACCACCTGTTGGGAATCCTGCCATGGTGAGGCTAGTGCAGGCCCAGGAGCAGGGGCTCAAGTTCCATGTGTCAACGTGAGAACATGAGTAAGACGGAAAGCCTCTCTTGGGGCTCCAAGACGAATGGACCGAATTAGCAGAAATGCCAAGTATGGAGAATAAGAAACATCTCTCTTAGCCACAAGCTGACACACCACTCTTCTAAGGGCCTTTACCAGTCTCCTCACTCACATTGGGGTGGCAGAATTCAGTGAATTGGCTGAGCCAGGCTCCACAACAAATGATTTTTGGCACCATTTTATTTATTTATTTTTTGAGCCACACCCAGCTGCATTCAGGAGTTACTCTCGGCTCTGCACTCAGAAATTATTCCTGGTGGGTTCAGGAGACTATATAGATGCTGGGGATTAAAATCCAGGTCTGCTGCATGCAAGATAAATGCTCTACTCACTGTGCTATCGCTCTGGCCCTGTTCTTGGCAGCTTTTATACACTAAGCATATCCCAAGACACTGGCAAGAATAGAGTGGGCAGGAGCACAACTGTCCCAGGATCCTACACTCCCTGGGGTAGAGAATAGGCAAGAAATTGCCATGGGAATATACATGGAGGTATGGGGTGACAGTGAAAGGAAATCAGCTAGAAGTGGACTAGTCTTTATGCAAGCACTTGCAGAGAGCATGTGTATGCATATATGTAAGTGTGCATGTGTGTGCATGCATACAGTACATACACTTGTCTTCCTTTTAAAAGGAGGGGAGCAGGAAACCTGGAGAAGTTGACTTCTGGGCAAGGGAAGGAGGTGAGAGACCAATCAGTGCAGATAGTAGTGGAAGAACATTTTAGGTAGAAGAAATGGTCAAGAAAGGCGGTGAGTGCATTGGCAGTAGAAGGGACAAGGAGTAGAAAGACAGCAGAGGGGCCGGCGAGGTGGCACTAGAGGTAAGGTGTCTGCCTTGCAAGCGCTAGCCAAGACCGTGGTTCAATCCCCCAGCATCCCATATGGTCCCCCCAAGCCAGGGGCAATTTCTGAGCGCTTAGCCAGGAGTTACCCCTGAGCATCAAATGGGTGTGCCCCCCCCCCAAAAAGAAAGACAGCAGAGAAAAAGAGGGGTATAGACTTGAGAGTTCTTTTGGATGTTCATTTTTTATCTTTGTAGAATGAGGAGTGGGGGCAGTTCTCAGTGGAGCAGAGGCACAGCATGATTAGTTTTAGAGTAGAGATTTCTAAATTTATTAGAATCTCCTTTCAGGAGAAAAGGACTCTGTGCCCCTCTGAAAATCTGTCTTTAAGTCAACAAAGAGAAGTGTACCCCAACTGCACCCCAGGCTACCCCCTTCCCTGTCACTCCAGCATCCTCCAACCTTCAGTAGGCATCTCATCACTTTAGAGACTGGTCAGAGGGAGCTCTGGGTAGAGCAGGCTCTAGGAGCTGGGAGCACACTGAGTGGAGAAGTCCAGGTGACAGCCGGGTATGTGAGATGGACTTGAGAGAAGAGGCCCGGCTGGAGAGATGCCCAGAGAGGGCGCCTGAAGCTCTGGGCCTGGACAGAATCACCAGAGAGAGGGAGAGTGGGAAGAGGGGGGCTGAGGACTCCGCACCAGCCCCTGCAAAGAAGAGAGGTGAGAGGAGAATAGGATCACAGGGAGGGCAGAGACACAGCAGGACATGGGGAAGGGGGCTGAACTGGGCACTGGTGACAGAACCCTGTGGGCCTTGGTTCTGGCAGTTCAGTTTAGTGCTGGTGCCAGGGGGATTCAAAAGGGATCCAGGAGAGGACAGAGCAGCAGGGGCTGCATGGGAAGGTGGGTGCCTAGACATTAGAATCATACCAGTCAGAAACCCAGTTCCAATTCCCACTGGACCACTCTTTCCAGCTAGCCTCAGTCTATCCCCTGCTTCTGGGCAGCCCAATGAAGAGCTAAGTCTTGACTTCCTAATCTGAAGAAGGGGGTAATACACAGCTCTTTGGTGATGAGGGGGTTGCATGCTGGGCCACACCCAGCAGTATGCAAAGCTAACTCATGGCTCTCTACACAGGGACCACATGTGCCTGCTAGTGTTCAAGATGGAACCCAGGTTGGCTATGTGCAAGGCAAGTGCCTGATGTGCTTTACTATCTCTCTGGCCAAGTACCCTCCTTACTTATGAGGGTTGTTGACAACAAGTGTGATGAGTGTGAATGCATTGGGCTGATGATGAGACACTTGCAAACACTCTGGTGTGAAGACAGGTCTGGCTTTCATTTCTGGCTCCACCATCCATGTGCAATGTGGCCAATTATTTAACCTCTCAGATCTGATTATTCTTTGAGAAGAGAGAAGTAACACCTCTACTCCAGTTCTAGGGGACTTGCGAACTTGGGAAAGGATGTGAGGCCTGGCACATAGTGGTGGTACAGAACCAATATGTCACCTATCAGGGCTCCAGTTTGGTTCCAAGTGATGTCTGGGGAGGGGGTACAGGAAGCTGGGTATTCCCTATATTTGAGAACTGGGATGCTAGGTGAGTCAATTTATCTGCCTTGGGTAACCATGAGGCTGGTGATAGATCAAGGACAAGACAAAGAAAGCATATGGATTGTCAATGGACCAAAATGAAGGTGAAGCAGCCTTCAAAATGAAGCAGGTGCAGCCTGCTCCTGGCCTATTGGCTAGATGGTTGGTTGGATGGACAAGTTACTGGAACCAGGAAACATCCTAGGAAAACTGGATTCTAGTCCTGGCTCTGACCCCAAAGTTTTATGTGACCCTGGAAAAACCATGTCCTAAAAATGTTTTCTTATTTATTTATTTATTTATTTAGATAGTTAGTTATACCAGGGGTGCTCAGGATTTACTCCTGGCTCTGCAACTATTCTTGATAGAGATCATTCCTAATAGAGTTTGGGGGGAACTTATGGCTTCCTGGAACAAACCTGGGTCAGCTACCTGCAAAGCAAGTGGCTTACCCACTGTACTATCTCTTTGACTACACCATGTCCTCTATATTAAAAAACAATTTTTTTTGAATGTTGGGTCACACTTGTGTTCAGGGCTTACTCTTGGCTTTTGTGCTCAGGGATCACCTATGGTGATCTGGGGGCCATATAGGGGGTCAAACTTGGGTTGGTTGTGTGCAAGGCAAACATCCTACCCATTGTACTATCATACGATCTCTCTGGCCAATGTGCCCTCCTCCAGTTTTTCTTGCCTCTAAAATGGGGATAATGACCTTGGCTTTTCCTCAATCATGTGATTACACCATTCAGATCAAAGTATGCCAGAGGGTGAGATCAAATGCTACACAAAAGCCACCTCTAATCTTTCCGGGAACAAGGCAGGGTGTAAGTAAATAAATAACTGTACATATGTGAGACATTATAATTACAAATGGCATTTTACCCTCCAAGCCATGGCAGAAAAGAAGAATTTGGGAGAGTATGAAGGACTTGAGGTGGGTGGAGCACAGTTCAGCTCAGCAGTGCACCAGGTAAGTAGACAAAGGTAGCTAGGTCAGCCTACCCTTCTGTGCTACCAGACACCCAGATCTCAGAGCTTGGGTTTCCAGTGGATCAGAGGAAGGACTCAGAATTTTCCAGCAGGTCTCAATTCAAGCCTCTTATCTATGTGACCTTAGTCAACTTCCTTCACCTTTCTGGCCCTCAGTTGCTCCTCTCAGATCAAAGCCTGTACCAGGAGACTTGGTGCAGGGGAGGTGGGAGAAATGTCAGCCTGGCAGCTCCTGACAAAGGCCCTCTGGGACATGGTACACACACACACACACACACACACACACACACACACACACACACACACACACACACACCCCACAGGGTGGGGCGGAGGCCATCGTGAGGCCTGTGGGGTTTGAGCCAGCTGCCGCAGAGCAATGAAAATCTCTTAACCACACAGAATTGTTAACGGCTCCCAAATCCAGTTGTACCACAGGCTTAGAAAGGCTTAAATTGTTAAATGCATAAACTTTCTCAATAAACGGGGCCTCTCTCAACAGACCCCTGAGCCCAGCCAGATGAAAGGGCAGTGGCGGGGGCATGAATCCCCAACTGTTTATGGACCTCTGAGTGTTCTGGATGCTGTCCAACCCTTTCACCAGAGGCTGCAGGGTCCTAGGGAAGCGGGGACACATAGGAGCTCTGGGTTCTAATCCTGTCCCTTCCTAGGGTGGCACCTTCCACAAACTAATTACTGAATCTAAACTTTAGTTTCCTCTTTGGTGAAACTGATTTCAAACAGTCAGTGAGCCCTGAGGGAGGCATAGCATGGTCCCAGAGGGTTTTTCATACTGTGATCACTGGATGAAGAATCCTGTTACCTCCAAGTAGCAGGAGGAAGTGAAGCAGAGGCCCAGTCTTTCTGTACTCCAGAGTGCTGTGATGGTGGCCCTGATCTGTTTAATGGGGGACAATGTGGGAAGAAACAGAAGATCGGGGCCGGCAAGGTGGCGCTAGAGGTAAGGTGTCTGCCTTGCAAGTGCTAGCCAAGGAAAGATCGCGACCGTGGTTCGATCCCCCGGTGTCCCATATGGTCCCCCCCAAGCCAGAGGCAATTTCTGAGCACTTAGCCAGGAGTAACCCCTGAGCATCAAATGGGTGTGGCCCGAAAAAACAAAAAAAAAGAAGATAGTCTTCAGTCACTGTTGAGTAGCAATAGAGGTATCCTCTCTGGCCAGATACTTGGAGGCATTCTTTCCAAGGCCTTGCACCCTTCAGTAAGAGAGGAAGATCCCTTTGCCATTGCCTGGGGATGAGTACCATCCACCCCATCCCCTAGCCATTGAAGTCCTCTTTCTTCCAGACCCAGCTACCACCTGGGTGAGCCCACCTCACTATAAGCCCCTCAGCCTTTTATTTGTCACACACTCTCCCCATTCTACCATCTCAGGGCTTCCTCAGGAATCTGGAATATGGGCAGGGTAGACACAGCCACTGGGCAATGAGTTGTTCCAGCATGTTGCAGAAAGTTGGGTAATTCTGGCCGTATACCTTGAGGCAGTATTCCAGGTGTCTCGGCAGCTCCGCCTTTTTTTAAAATTTTTTTATCATTTTTGAAACAGAGCTGATCAGATGAATAGAAGCTACAGGAAGGTATGAGAGCCTGAAGAATCAGATCACAGCTCTGGGGAGTCAGAGCTCCCTTTCCCCCTGCTTGGTCCCTTACCAAGCCTCCCCAGATCCAGATGGCATCTGCCTCATAGCCATTTGGAGCCCCAGAAATATTAAACCATATCTTAAGAGAAAATATAATAATTTCTAATCATTTTTTTTCTGGGCTAATTCTTGCCCTTGGTTCTCCCATTCTTTAAAACTCTGAGGAAATGGATCCTCCACCAAGAAGCCTTCCTGACTCTATATCTCCCAACTCCTCCATATGGCTGAAGGCTGTCTAGGAGCTATCTACTGCAGGCTGAGATGAGCTTTCAACATCTCTGTAGCCCCCCACATCTAGCCCACTATTTGCAGTGCTAAACAACATGTATTAGTTTCCTGTTCATCTATGAAAATATTATCAGATCTCTCTAAGAAGCATAAACACTCAGATGCTGAGGTTAGACAGAAAACTCAAATGCTTTGCATATAGGAGCCCAGGGTGCAATCGCAGCATTGCACAGTCCCTTAATTAAGAATTCTAATCCAGGGGCCGGGCGGTGGCGCTGGAGGTAAGGTGCCTGCCTTACCTGCGCTAGCCTAGGAGACGGACCGCGGTTCGATCCCCCGGCGTCCCACATGGTCCCCCAAGCCAGGAGCGACTTCTGAGCGCATAGCCAGGAGTAACCCCTGAGCGTTACCGGGTGTGGCCCAAAAACCAAAAAAAAAAAAAAAAAAAAAAAAAAAAGGAATTCTAATCCAGGGGTCGGTGAGATGGCGCTAGAGCAGGGGTCTTCAAACTACGGCCCGCGGGCCACATATTGTATTTATTCCCATTTTGTTTCTTCACTTCTAAATAAGATATATGCAGTGTGCATAGAAATTTGTTCGTAATTTTTGTTTTTACTATAATCTGGCCCTCCAACAGTCTAAAGGACAGTGAACTGGCCCCCTGTTTAAAAAGTTTGAGGACCCCTGCTAGAGGTAAGGTGTCTGCCTTGCAAGCGCTAGCCAAGGAAGGACCGTGGTTCAATCCCCCGGCGTCTCATATGGTCCCCCCAAGCCAGGGGTGATTTCTGAGCACTTAGCCAAGAGTAACCCCTGAGTATCAAAAGGGTGTGGCCCGAAAAAACAAAAAAAAAATTCTAATCCAGGAAAAGCCAACCCCTAGCATCATTCAATATAGCTCCCAAACAAAACAACAATAACAACAAATCACACAAAGTAAACCAGAAGCTGACTTTCTAATGTCTTGTGACAGTGTGGCTAGATGAAGAGATAGATGGGCAGGTAGACCAAAGGACAGATGGATAATAGCTATGAAAAAGAATAGTTATGTTGAAAGCATCCAGAAAAGGGTGGGGGTGATTCCAACTTTTAAGAGCAAAGATTGAGCAGCTTGACTTGGCTGGGGTCCCTGGCCAATCCCCCCTCCTCAAAGATGGGCCTGTGTGGTCTCAGTCCTGACCTGAGCTTGGAGGCCTAGAGGAGATGATGATCACCATTCCACCACCCCACTCCCCAGCTGCATGTCTCCACCCAGCCCCTGAAGAGAAGCAGCGGTACTTTCTATAGGGGGGGGTCTACACCGCTTCTCCCAGCCAGCATTCCAACCCTCACACCCTTTCCCCAGCCACCACAGGCTCTGCCAACTCCCTCCCTCACCTCTTTGAGACAAACTGACCGATTCCCACCCCCACAAACTCACCAGACACATGGGGCCAAGGGGCCAGCCCTGTGGGGAGAAGGCTGGCCCAAGGGGTTGGGGATATGGTATGATTTAACTCTGAAGGCCAGAGGTTCCTTTGGCTTCCTCTCTTTCTTGAGTGAGGAAACATTAGATTCTAAGAGAGAAACAAAATAAAGCTGCAGGCATAACAGCCTGTGCTGGTGAGTATGAGGGGAAAGAGGCAATCTGGAAAGTCAGCAGCAAGAGGGAACCTTGGCTCAGTCTTTTTTGCAGGGCAGTCTTGCAGTACATGGGTGGCAAAAGCACTTAGGAAAAACAACAATATGTACTAGTTGACCCTACAATTCCACGTCTGGACACATGTCCTATGCAAATACAGCAGCAGTGCCAAAGGACAGTGGGACCAAGAAGCTCTGCAAGTATTTGTGTGAGATGTGAGGCCCATGCTGAGGATAGGCAGGTACAGTGGACTATGGTCTGGCTAGCCCATAGACTTTAACACTTCAGTACACCTCCCTACAGGCTATTGTAGATCAAACTCAATGGGAAGTCGGGGGGGGGGGGGTAATGCTTACAAAATATTAGTAAGCCTAACATCCTCTTGTGGTTTTAGCAGGAATTCATCTTTCCTTTAAAAAAATCAATAGGTGTGAATATGCCTAGAACAGTCTGTTATCAGTGGCTATCTCTGGATGACTAATTTTCTCCCTTTTGCCAATCAGTGGTTTCTCAAGAGTCTGTAAATAACTGCATTGCTTTTATGATATGCAGAGGTGCCCATTCCTACCAAAATAAAAGAGAAAAAATTATCAGGAAAACCAAAGGGCTATAGATCAAAAAAGAAGAGGCAATGTTTGAGTTCTTATTCACATTGCTCTGAGGCTTTCTCTAGACCTTTGCTCACTTACACTGCTTTTCTGTTTTACCAATGAGAAAACAAAAGCTGGAAGACGGTCCTCACATAGCAAGTGAGAGTCAGAGCTGGGGCTCCACATCAGGTCTCAGGGCCAAAGAGAGGGCGTGGGTGGGAAGAAGAGCAAGCCTGGGAGCTGCCTGGTAGGGCAGGGCAGGGCTGAGAAGAGGCAGGGAGAAACCCAGCAGCTGGGAGCAGGGCTCTGAGTTGGAGCCAGCAGATCTTTAAGTACGTGCAACCCTGCACCCTTCCCACTGGCTCACAGCCCCTCTGCCTGTCCAAGCTAAATACCAAGAATCCCATTATGGCCTATGGGATCATGTGTACCATGGCTATGCCTCCAGATTCATTATTAAGTGACTTTCCTTGGAAGGGAGGAAGGCAGGGCCCCATGGTGGTTAAGCTGTGGTCTCTCTATGGGTGGAGGCACAGAGAGACTGAGGGGATCCATGGGGAAACTGAGGCAGGAGCAACTTGACAATGAAATGCAAAAACATCAGGAAAGACTTAAGGAAACAGATTCAGGGATTGGGTGTAAATAATTGATACAGACGTTTCAGGGCTAACCTCCTCCCACCCCTGCAGACTGCTAAAGGTCAGTCCTGGGGGCTGGGTGGCGCAGCCAGAAGAGGGCAGGAGCCAGGCATGAAGGTGACAGAGCTCTGTGATGAGGCCAAGGTATGTCCCCCATGGCTTTGGCATGACTGTGCAGGTACTAATGATGCACAATGACACCCACCCAATGCTCCCTATGGGGCTTGTCTCACCAAACACTACCCTCCAAGAGCCTCTATGTATATCCCTCAAACAATAAAGATATGACCGACTTCTAACCCTCCAAACCACCCATCATCCTCTCTACTCCATCCAGCACTCCTCAAGTAAAAATGGAGAGGATAATGAATATGAACCCCTTATTCACAACCATGTCCCCAAGCCTGGCTTGCAGAAAGTAGAAGATAGACGAAGGCTCAACAGCCCACAGGAGAAATCCATGATGAGTAGCTGGGGTCTCTTCACATGATGCTCCTCCCCTCTCGCTACACCTCACATGTAATAAGCACCCCAGGACGTCAGTCAGATTGAGTGTTTTGTTTGGGGGCCACACTCAGTACTGTTCAGGGCTTACTCTTTGCTCTGTGCTCAGAGATCACTCCTGACATGCAGATTTCAAATTCAGCTTGGTCACATGCAAAGCAAGCATCCTGCCTGTTGTACTATCTCTGGACCAGACTGAATGGGCTTTACCTTACTTTTGCAAACCACTCTGCATCTAGAGCCCCCAGCCCTCTGTAAGCTCCTACCCCCATCCCATCCCACCCTCATCTCTGAGGATGGCCATCACCACCAGCTCCCTGTCTGCCAGGAAGACTTAGTACCAGCCTATTTCCTCTAATTTGTATTAACAAAGTAATGCCTGTACCTCCCTATCAAATATCTAGTTATATTTTAGAACTAAATGTGTCTTTTCAAGGCACACCCTCCTATTTCCTGTGAGTGCTCTCCAGAGTGGCAGTGGCCATGGTTTGGCCAGCAAGTCCTGATAGAATTGGCCCAGGCCTCATTGGCACATCTCCCAAATGAGCTCATGCTCTGCTGACACAGAAGCCTCAGGGCCCTTGGATTGAGAATCTGGTTCTACACTTCATCTCAGAGTCACAGAAGAGGCCTTGGGGAGGCTGGGTCAGGCCTATGAATCTGCATTGAAAGAGATGGTGAGAGGTACTGGAAGACAGGAATGTGCTCTGGGCCCTGCTGAAAGCTGGGGTCATCCTTCCTCTGTGTTTCAGGCCCAGCATAAGCTGATGTCCTTCCAGTTCCCTGAGCACATCCTATCCAGCTTTTAGTACTCATAACCAGGAAGGACCTGAGCTGAGCTGAGCCTCCAGAAGGCTGTAGATGGGGAAGGGATGCAGGAAAGGGGATGGAAGGGAGTCAGATTTGGATGCACCCTATGCCTCTAACTTGGAAAAACCACCCATATCAGACAATCTCCACTCATCCATTGACCATGGCTTAGTGACCCCATCAACCCCACCACCACCACCATTGCCTTGTTCCCCATGTATCTCTCTCCTTTGGCATGTGGGTTGAATTTACACCCCCTCTTGATGAAAGACATAAAGCAGCAGTATTTAATCTGCCGCATCCTGGGCTTCCTTCCGCTCTGGTGATCCCAGCATTTCAATTATGGACCCCTCTATCGACCTGTCTCCCAAAAGAACCCAAAGCTGACCCTCCAGGGTCTCTCAGCATTGATAAAGAAAGAATTTCCTTGTTTGGTCATCTCATAGCCTGTCCCACACTGACTGAAAGCAGTAACCAGGATCTCAAGTCGGCTGTGATGACACATTTCCTTAAAAAGGAAACGAGACCTCTTTTGTAAAATAAGACACCAAGTACCACTCGCCCTCATTCATCTTCACAGAGCAATTAAAACAGGAAACACTCATGCCCACCCCCACGGAGAGAACGATAGCATTCCCAGAGTGCAAATACAAGACACCCATTCAAGAAGTGCTGTTTGAATGCCTGTGCTGGAGTGGGCTGGAGAATTAATACAGTGGGTAGGACTTACCTGCCTTACATGTTCACTTGACCACCCCAGAAACTGATAAAAATCCTCGAAGAATGACCCCTGAGTACAAAGCTAGAAGTAAGCCCTGGAACTGCCAGGTATGGTCTCCAAAACAAAAAGCCACTTCCTCCTCAACCCCCAATCTTCTTGCTCAACAGTGGAACCAGGACTGTAGATTCAGAAACTGAAGATGGAGCAAGCATCTCATGGTCACTCCACCCTGCAGGCCTCAGCAGCCCCAATTGCCAGACCCAAGTCTTCATTCTTGATCAGAACACCTGTCCTACCATGGACCTTACCTCGGCAGATGGTGCCATTCTCCACAGCCTCAAAGCCTGCTTTGCACATGCAGCGCCCGATGGGCACTAACCACTCGCCATCCCCATTGCAGTAGAGTTTGATGGGCACGTCCACTTCCTCAGCATTGGCGATGCAGCTGCCACGGGCAGCCACCAGGGATGTGCTCTCCGCCCCTGACAGTGTCTCTTGGAATACAGCACCATTCTGGATGACACGAGGGCACTTGCGGTAGAAGACACGCACGGCGATGAGAGACATGCAGCCTCCATAGTCCTGGAAAGCCAGGTAGAAGCCGCTGCGAGACACGGGCCCAAAGCTTCGCACCTCAGTGTTGATCTTCATGACCCGGCCACCCAAGTCCACCTGCGAGAAGCTCTCGTCAGCTGCAATGGTGTCCACTTTCACCCAGGGGTTCTCCATCCAGTTGGGAAAGGTCTTGGTGGCCGAGTCAAAATCGGCTTCATAGTAGTAGAGATTGAAAGTTTCCTTGCAGGACCCTGGCACGTTGGGGATGCTGCTGCAATCACGCACCGAGAACTTCATCTCCACGTGGATGCGGTGGGCGCCGCGGCGCCGGATGAATTTGGTCCGAAGCCAGTTGTTTTGGCTGGATTCAAACACGTTGCATACCTGGTACGTGCGAATTGTGTTCATGTTCTCATCGTAGCCGCTCACCTCTTCCCACTGTGGGCAAAATGTTAGTCAGGTGGGGGAACAAGGGTGCAGCCACGGGAACACCCCATCTATGAAGGGAGATACAGATGGCAAGATATCCTCCCAATTAATGGGAGTAGATGGGAACCCTGACATTAGGAATGTCCTTATCTGACAGGGGAGGCACAAGCTTGATCTTAAAGTAGTCTCACCTGACAGCAGATAAAAGCCCTCTATAGATAATATTCCTAGTCTAAGAGGGAGGTAAGCCTTGGTCCTAAAGAATTCCCTGGACTGTGAGGGACCTTCTGTCCTACCCTTGGCATTCCCCTAGTCTCTATGGGAAAGGTGACCCTTCTTCAGGGTGCCCTAATTTATTAGAAGACATAGACTCCTGCTCCAGAGAGTTGTCTCCCTCAGGCAATAATCTAGGAAGGCCCAAAGGAAACCCTCTGTGCTGAATGTTTGGGAAGCTTTCAGGTAGCACAGTGCCTAATGGGGGCTCCTGCCCTTCTCTGGAAGGGTCATCCCACCCCTCATGCCCCACCATGAAGACACAGTGCCACTACCTGACAGACATTCTGCTCTGAACTCGAAAGGGCAAAGATGGCATCTCCAGGGCATTTCCATACTTTCTGCTGGGCAGAATATGTAAGTGTATAGAAGGGCAGAAGGGCCAGGTAGTTTCTACTCAGATTAACTTTGTTCAACCTACTGGGCCTTTGCTCACTTTCCTGTACTCTCCTCTCAGACCATCTCATTTTCTCTGCCCATCTTCTGGAACCCTTGCAGTAGGATCTCTCTTGGGCTGCCTGGGTTTTCATTCACTCCTCAGGTCTTTGGGTATAGTGATCCCAGAAACCTGGAGAGGTGCTCAGGCAGCATTCCATGTTTCCTATTTCCTCAGTCGCCTCGGGTGCTGGATGACTTCTAGGCTCAATGTAAAAAGGGCTAGGGAGTTGGCTCAGCTATGGTATACTTCCCTGCTGGCACAGGTGACACCTTAGGTTCCATGTCTAACAGCAAAGCACACCTGTCCACCTATGCCAGCCTGGGAGCTGTGCTGGGCCCTCAGTTATTTGTCATGGGCTCCCATATGGGATGCATGCTTATTGCCATTTTATAGACAAGGGAGCAGAGTTCAGAGAAGGGAGGCTCCTTGACATGCTCATACATTCAGACCCTTCCATGCTGCCTAGAAACATGAGGTGCCAATGGTGCCCCACAAATCTTGGGGCTCAGTCTAGCTCTGTTAACTTAAGTGTGACTTCAGATAAGTTACCCACAAGTCCACATGTGGCTGTGAAGGGAGTCCAGGGACTGGAGATGCATTACCCTCCAGGGATTGATGCTTGTCCTTTTGCTCTCTCCAGTTCTCTGAGTCCAGAGTATAGGACAGAGCAGTGCTATAGTCCATAAGCCCAGCCTCTCCTATGGCCACTCTTAAGCTCCCTATATTGCATTGCCTTATTTTTTTTCTTTCTCTTTTTGGTGGCACCATGTGACAAAGTCAGCCCCCTGTTACAATCACTGCTCTTCTTCAGAACTTAATTAGAGCACTTAATTAGAGCACTCTGCCTTTCTCCTCTCTCTAATTAACATGCGGAGGCCCTGCAGCCTAAACACCCCAAATAATTGCGTCCAGGGGCCCTGCAGCCCAGCCTGGCCTCATTACTGGCAGGGTGGGGCTGTGCGCCCAGCAGCCTTTGCCTTCGCCTTTGCAGATGGAAAATTGGTGACAAGAAAGCCACAGAAAGAGGCCTGACCCTGAAGCCCTGCCTATTGAGAGCAAAGGCCTAGGGGTGGAGGGTGGTATTCAGCCCCCTGGGGCAGCAGCTGAGTCCCAGCAGAGGAGTTGGGATGGGGAGAAGGGGAGGGATGGGCTCTGTGAGCCCAGAGCAGTCCCCCAGACCCAGTGGGATAAGGAAATGACATTAGAGCTGATGATGATGACAGTGACAATGGTGACAGCTATGACAGTTGCTGGCTATTGGGAGCCCTACCCTGTCAGTGCTCTGCAGAATAGCCTATCAGCATCCTGGGAGGATGATGGGGTGTTAAAGAAACAGAAGTTGAGACTAGTCATGCCACTGGCTCCAAAACAACTGGCAGGTGAGATGGACCTCCTGACCCCATGCCCAGTACTCAAGTGCCAGGTGGGCTGCTATAGGGAGAGAGGAATCTGACAAAGGTGTAAACTGACTGCCTCAGAGGTCATGGCCAGTACATCTGGGTTCAGACTGCCAGCCCCAACAGAGGGAGGCTGAGAGAGGGCGCTCAGAGCATGTGGTGGTCAGTTTTGAATACACATACACATAGCCCCCTTCCATAAATAACTGAACCATTCAAGCCAGAGCAATAATATAGCAGGTGGGCACTTGCTTTGCATGCAGCTGATCTGGGTTCAATTCCCTGGCATCCCATATGGTCCCCCACATTCTTCCAAGAACTAATCCTCAGCTTAGAGCCAGGAGTAGCTCCTAAGCACTGCTGAGTGTGGGCCAAAACAACAACAAAAATGAGGAAACAGTATTTCACATCTCATAGCTATAAAATGAGGGTTCCTACTTCTCAGACTCACCCTTTTATCATGATATTAAAAACTCATGTTCTTATGGTAACCAGTGCTCCTTCGATGGTTGGGGAGTCAGGTTGGTGGGCAATGAGAGGCATGGTCCTGAGATCTGAAGAGGGCAAATGGAATGGAAGGGTGCACCCAAGGCCTTCAGAACTTAAGGTGTCCTGGGGGACCAGGCAGGGTTTGTGATCACTTACTCACCCCTGATGGAGGATGCACCATCCAGCCCAGCTCTGCAGTGGCAGTGGTAGAATCCATCAGCGTTTCTGTGGGAGAAGCAGAGTCACTGTCAGCCTGCCTAAAGTCCTACTAATAACTCCACCTCTCTGGTCTTTTAGCTCCTACTTTTTGTTTTTTGTTTTGGTTTTGGGGCCACACCCAGCAGCACTCAGAGGTTATGCCTGGCTCTTCGCTCAGAAATCACTCCTGGCAAGCTCGGGGGACCATATGAAGTACTGGGAGTCGAACCCGAGTCATTCCCAGGTCAGTTGTGTGCAAGGCAAATGCTCTAGAGCTCCTGCTTTCAGTATATAACCCACCTATTCCCACATTCTGGCCCATCATTTGATTCCATCCCTTGAGGTTACAACCTTAAGGTCTAACTCCAATCTCATTATCCATAATATACATTCTCTGGGCCAAATATGTCCCACCAACCTAGACACCACCCTTTCTATTACTATCAGAAAAGAGGCTTTACCAAGGTGTCCTGCAGGAGTTTCAGAATCCACCAGAAAATTTAGACTTTTGTTTGGTTTTGAGTCACACTTGGCAGTGCTCACTGCTCAGGGTCCAGTCCAGAAGTGCTTAGGTGTTACCCCTCCCAAAGCAAAATGCTGATCTTACCTGTAAGACCAGTGGTCTGGTTGGTAATTTAAGGGGTTGCTTGGGGGAGGGGTAAGGGAGAGATTCAGCATCAGAGGGAGATTCAGGAAGGAAGATGCAGGATAGAGAGATGAGAGACAGCAAGAATGCAGGGGCTGTTTAGCTTAGAGGCCACTCATGGTGGTTAAGGCCTTATAATAAAGCTGTATGTCTCCTGACTTCTACTGACTGCCTGTGGGTCATTTCATTGTTGTCACCCAGACACCTACAGACCTGCCGTAGGAGCAGCAGGAGTTGTGCCGAGCCGAGAAAGGCCTCACCATCCATCCACCACCATCAAGGACTGATATTAATTTAATTAATACAACACTTAGGGAACCATGCAGTGCCAGGGATTGAACCTGAGTTTCTTGCATGCAAAATGTATGCTCAGCCTATTGAACCATCTCTATAAAACAGCCTCAAAAATTGATGTTTACTTCAGGTGTCTACATGCTTTTAGGCTTGCATTAAAATGTCAAAAGCTGGACCAGAGTAATAGTACAGCAGATAGGACATTTGCCTTACACATAGCCAACCTGGGTTTGATCCTTAGCATCCCATTTGGGAGCAGTGCCAGGAGTCACCCAAAAACAAAAATAATTCAAAAGCTAGAATGGGGTTACTAGAGATCTAACAGTTCCATCCTAGCTGAGTCCCATGCTACCCCACCTCTACCTTCTGGTTCATACTCAGGTCAAGGATACTATCACTCCTTCTCTAAGAACCTGGCATTTCCATGGTATCTCCATGTTGGGCCCCAACTCCCTAGGGTTTGGCCAACTATGCCCCTACTAGAGGCACTGGGCATGGATGGGTGAACAAAAGCTAGGAGGAACTGTCAGTGAGCTCCCCTGTGGGAGCTCAAGACACTTGGATCCACTTGTCCCCTCTAATTCCAACTGCTAGAGAGAAGAAGCCATATAGTGAGTAATGAATAAAACCCACAGGACCTTTCACCCATTGATCAGGCTTAGGACTCCTTGCCCCTTTAACCTTTCTTTGCCATGGTGCTTCAAAAACATTCGTTGAATTCAACTGCAATGCATTGCATAGATATAAATTGGCTCCTTCAAACATTCACTCAACAAAAATATCCCGATTCCTTCACTACAGCAGGCACTAAGCAGGTACCTTGAATATGAAAATGGTAAATACCGTATTTGCCGGCGTATAAGACGACTGGGCATATAAGACGACTCCCTAATTTTGCAGTTAAAACATAGGTTTAGGCCTATATTCGCTGTATCAGACAGAACATTCCTGTGCTGCAACTGTATATACCACAGTGAGCCAATCACAACAAGCAAAGGTTCAAAGGTTCTACTGTAATAGACTTCCTCTTTGACTCTGGCCAATCTGAGCAGGCTTTTTACAGTGTAGATTTGGGTCCAGAACATGCACAAAAAGCCTGCTTGGATTGACTGAGTTAGAGAGGCGGTCCAAGCAGCCTTGCAGTGATTGGTGCAGGATGGAGTTGGAAAATTCATTTTGTGGCAATACTCAGACAATTTTCATTTAGCAGCAATATTGAAACATTTTTCAGAATATACTCCGTGTATAAGACGACCCCCAATTTTCGGTTGACTTTTTTTTTTTGTTTCAAAAGTTGTCTTATATGCCGGAAAATACGGTAATTAGATCTTGCTATGAGCAAACCCCAGTCTGACACCAAGGAAGCAGAATGAATACAATTGAACTCACAGAGTTGTGAAAGAGAAGACAGAGGGACCTAGAGGGTCATGGTTTGACTTCCATGACCTGACTCAATGAGAGAAGCCATGCTGCAACCAGGCTCTACTGCTGTGCCAGGGCAGACATCACCAATCGATCCCTGTACTCTGATTCATCTTGCTTGGAGCCACTGTGTCCCAGGAATCTAACACTCACAATTGAGGGCTCTATCCCTGGTCAAACTAAAAAATTTTGTGTTGAGGAGAAGACAGCTAGCTGAAGCACAGAGGGACTTGATAAACATCTCAAGAGGACATGTTGGCAAGAGGGGCAGGAACAGCCCACATGATTTTGGATACTTAATTTGAGGACCCAGCCTGGATGAACCCAAGATGAACAAGTGGACCAGGATGCACAATGCCCAGACCACTATGCATATGAAAATGGGAGGGAAAAAAGTAATGGGACTCAGGCTGGGAAGGAAGGAGGAGGCATTAGGCAATAGTGACCCCTAACAGACCAGGGAGTTGATGAAAGGATGCAGCAGTGACTCTCCTGGAAGCCTATGACTTATACTTGGGGTCACCATGTCCCCCTGCACTGGGAAGATGGGGGTGGGACTGCTGCCAGGGACGGTTAAGTCCAGTGCCAAGGGTGCCTTTTTGATGGCAAATTGGAGGGAAGTTCTATTGTGGTGCTGTGGAGCTGAAAAGAGGGTTCCTTTTCACACTCAGAATGCTACAGATTTTTCTTCCTGGAGAGAACAAGGGCTGAACTTTTAACCTGTTTTCTCTCATCGGCCTCAGCCAGGGGCGCGCCAAGCCGGGCTCTTTGCCTGGGCCCAGAGAACAGCTGCTGGGAGCTGTTGAACAAGGGAGAGGAGAGATTCTGCTTAGGACGAGAAAGGGGGTCGGATAGAGGAGGCAAGCTGGCCAAGCAGGTGGCCCCACCCCTTGGCTGGATTCCTGGGCTGACCCAGAGGCCAAGTACTAGAGGATTCCATGGCCCAGAGGAGGGGCTGTGAACTGACATCCTCATTGTACGGGTGGGAACTTGGGTCCAGATAGGGCAAATGGATTGCCAAAAGTCACATTCTAAAAGCTGGTGCTCAAACCCAAAGCTTCTAAGGAGTTAGGGGTGGAGGGGTCAGGGCAGGGGGGGGTAGGTGGGGGCTTCACCATCCCCCTCTGCCTCCCAACACATCTGGAACAAGCAAGGGGAGGCTCTGCAGGCAAAGGGCTGGAAGTCAAAGGCCCGGCTAGCAGAGGCAGGAAGGGGCCAAGTGGAGTGTGAAGTTTGCAGTTCCTCGGGGACAGTTGCGGAAGACAGTGCCTCCTGTGCTTCCTTCTTGGGGCCAGTGCCAGGCTCCCCAGCAAGTCTGCTTCTATGAAAGCAGCTCTCCAGGGAGGGCAGCCAGGGATCTACTCCCCCACTTTCTTTGGGTCTTGTGTTTTTCGATAATGACACTGACCTCCATCTTAACAAGAAAAAGGCAGGTAAAGGGCCAGGGAGGTAGAACGTAGGTTTTGCATGTATGAGGTCCATGGTTTGTGTGACAACCAAGCACTGTGTGACTACCAAGCACTGTAAAGGCTCACAACAATGATGACAACAGAAATCTCAGTGACATAGAGTCTAACCTCAATTCTGCCAGCTAGTTGCCTTGTGACTTTGTCTTAGCCTGTATCCTGTCTCAGCCTCTACTCTTTAACTGGGCCACAAGTACAGAATCTTCCAAGTGCAGCCAGGTTGGATGGATGGGAACTGACTGAACATGGAGCCCAGCACCAAGCAAAGCTGTCCTGGCATTGCTCACCTTTTGAAGCCCAAGGAAGGTGCTTCTGGGCTAACCTGGTGCCCAAATGCTAACATAGCATTGAACTTCGGCTCATCAGGGGGTCTTTAAAAGTGAAGATGGGCCCAGCTCCTCCCCCACTCACTTCCCACCCCAGACCCATATAATACCTGTCAACATCTGACAAATAACACCCTCTGTTCAATGGCCCTCAATGGCACTTTCTGGTTCACCAGAGATAACTTTCCTGGGGTATCCCAAAGTTCTTCTTTGTTCCCTTATAAACTAGTCATACCCAGTTCTCTGGAAACTGAACTTAGGGTACAAGACAAATCCATTTCCACAGCCAGATCCTCCATTGTTCTATCAGAATACCCCCAAAATCTTTCAGAACACTTCATATAAGGTGAGAGTTCATATTCACTGAGATAGAGGCCATGACCAAGAGACAGTGGACACTCTCCTCCACACTTGCTGTGTGTGTGTGTGTGTGTGTGTGTGTGTGTGTGTGTGTGTGTGTGTGTATGAATCCAAGTCCTGTGCAAGCAGGGAATGTACTCTATTGCTGAACCACATCCGGAACCTCTCCTACACTTCCTTTATCCATCCTAATTCTTATCTTTGAGGTTTCAGCTCAGGTCACCTCCTCTTGGTAGTTCTCCTGAATGCACACCATCCAATGGCTCTCTAGCCCCTGGTGTTCAGAGAAGTTTGGCACTTGCATATTTCTATGTGGGAATAGCCTGTCCCATTCTCTTCCAGTATGGTCTAGCATTTCCTGAGCATGTGGCACTGGATCTTGGCTGTAAGGTCCTTAAGACAGAGTTTGGCACCCAATAAGTCTTTGAGTCAGTGACTGAAAAAAATCCCTCCAAATGAGAACTGGACCACATGTTAGTGATACATGCCACATTTGAGATCCAGCCATTTCTACAAACAACTTGTACCATTAGTGGTTCCCTCTGTCACTTCTACTTGACTCTCAAGTACATTTCAGAGAAGAAAAGGTGACCCTCATTGCAAACAGGAAGTCAGTATCACTTGTAAACAGAAGGAAAACAAATACACAGTGATTCTGATGCCAAAGGCTCATTTTCAAACTATCACCCTTTCTTTCACTTGCCGCACTCTCTCTGGGGACCACTAAGTTCTAAAAATCCATACAAAGTGCCAGAAAAGCTCCTTCCCCCCTCCACTGCATCAGGAACCATTTCTTCCACTGGGGATGCTGACTGGATTATGCATAGATCATTTCTCATCATAGACTCCATGAGTGTCTATGACACAGACTCCATGGGGAGGGATGTGAGGCTATGTCCTGGTGGTTCTAGAACCAGGAGGAAATGTCCATAAAAGGAAGTAGTCCAGAGGAAGTGATACTGGGATGGAAACTTGGAGAATGAACTCCAAGGGGACGGATGCAGGGAGAGGGAAGAGCTGAGAGTGTTACCCAAAAGATGGGGCATGAAATTCTCTGCTCATATCCTGCCAGCCTCCTGATATACCTAACACTGCCCTTGCTCATGCTTCTCTGAGCATGTCCAGCTCAGCTAACATCTGGGAATGGCCAATGCTAAGCCCTGGAAGCCCTTATTGGCTGTAAAAACAAATCTTAGGGCTAGAGAGATAGTACAGGGGTTTTTGGCACTTGATTTGCATGCAGTCAATTCTGGTTTAATCCCTGTCAACTCAAGGTTTCCTGAGTAGGAGTGGAGTGACCTCAGAGCAGCACAGAGTCAGGTATGGTGCAACCTCATTTTCTACCCCACTCCACTAATCTCGGAATTCCAATGGAAGCACTAGGGATGTAACCCAGTGGTAGAAAATTTGCCTCATGTGTCTGAGGCTCTGTGTTCAAATGCTCTGCAGAAAAATGAACAAATGAAACAAGGAAAAGGAAATCTTCAAGAATGTGTGGATAGAATCTTAGCAGCCAGGCAATAGCTAGTTAGCTAGAAACAGCATCTCCACCCCACAACATGGTGCTTCCTCAGTGAGAAAGCAGGGTTTGGAATGGGGGGTGCCTATGTCCCGAGCACCCCTCACCCCATTCCTTCCTGCAGACTACGCAGAAGAAAGCAATCAGGAGGCTCTAGCTGCATGGATTGGGAGGCCCGAGTCCCCTCCGGCGGTGTGCAAATGAGCTGTGAGCTTCGTGCATTTCAAAAATATTTCAGCCAAAAGGGGAGACACACTGAAGTCGTTAGCATTTGGCCCACAGAGGGAGGCTGCACATGACCCCAGTAGAGGCGGCTGCCACCCAGCATTTTCAGTCTAAGGCAGGTGGTCTCCTCCCTGTTCCCCCATCTATCCCTACCCGGTTTTTTTCTGACCTTCTCTTAGACCATAAACCTACTTGTAGTAAAGACCTTAGTGAATGTCCCTAAGACGTGTAAAGAACTTAATAAAAAAAAAAGTCCTTGAGGAACAGGCCAGAAGCTGGTCACTTGGCTATTCACTTGCTTTACAGAAATAGCCCTGCCCAGAGACACACAGGCAGGACCTGGACTTGAACCCATGCCTTATGATAACTTCCATATCTGTAGTTTTGGTTTTGGTTTGAGGCCATACCTGATAACACTTAGGAGTCATTCCTGGTATTTAGTGGACCAGGCAGTACCAGGGACCAAACCAGGACCTTGCACATGCAAAGCATGTGCTCCAACCTGTTGAAACCATTTCCCTGGCTACCACATTGATCTTTTTTTTTTTTTTTTTTTTTTTTTTTTTTTTTTGGTTTTTGGTTTTTGGTTTTTGGTTTTTGGGCCACACCCGGCAGTGCTCAGGTGTTACTCCTGGCTGTCTACTCAGAAATAGCTCCTGGCAGGCATGGGGGACCATATGGGACACCGGGATTTGAACCAACCACCTTAGGTCCTGGATTGGCTGCTTGCAAGGCAAACACCGCTGTGCTATCTCTCCGGGCCCGACCATTATTTTTTTTTTTAATGCTACAGCTATGGTCTTAGAAAACAGATGACACAAAGAAAAATCACTGCAGTTGTTTTTGTCTGTTGACTCTTCCTCTGTGTGCTCTTGAGAGGGTTGGAGGGGAAAGGGAAGCATAGTAAGGGATAGAGGCACACACCTGGGAGAGAAATTCTGTTTCCTGCTAGGTGACTGCAGGCAAGCCTTTATGCCTTTCTGGGCCTCTGTATCTCTGCCTATGCAGGTGCCATGTGAGGATTAAGTAATAATCAGGTAGGGGCAGGAGTGATAGTACGGTGGGTAGGGCTCTCTTCTTTTACCTGGACAACCCAGGTTTGAACTTGGGGTTTGAACCATATGGTTTCCCCAAGCTAGTGATTTCTGAGTGAGAGTCAGGATTTAGCCCTGAGCATCGCTGGTGTGGCCCAAACTCCTCCCCTTGCTAAGTGATAATCACGTAGCAAGTCCCTCACCTCACATTGGAGAAGCTGAGTCTCTGCAGCACTAAGAACTGGTTCCAGCATGCAGGAGATGGTCTGCCCTCCACACAGTGGCAGGCTGATGTTTCTGAATTCCATGTCTGATCGTGTCTAAACTGAGCTTCATGCTCTTTAAAGCCTCTGCTCTAAAGGCCCAGGAATGTGGCTCAGTGGTACAGTACTTACCTTGCAAATGTGAAGCCCTGATTTTGATTCCTGGCAAAACCCAGTCCCCTGAGCACTGTGGGGAATGACACTCAAGCACAGAACTAGGAGTAATCCCCAAGTACAAGCAAACAGATCAGTGTATTCAAAGCACAGGCCCTGCTCTCTCATCCTTGTATCCAGAGAGCCCAATTTTCTTCTGCTACAAAAGGCTATTTCTAGGCTTGGATCATCTGGCCCTTCCAGCTCTGTTAGCCTGGCTAAGTTCTCTTTCAAGTTGCCTTGCTTCTGGCAGCTGGCCCTGAATTCTCCTGGGTGAAGTAACAAGATCACGGATGTTCCAGTGAAAGTCTCTTCTACCTAACATGAGCTAGGTTCTTTGCTGGGCCTTGGGGACCAGCAACCGGTGCCCAACCTGTGAACTTTTCACAGGGAGAAACACAGAGTGAAATGGCATATCCAGGCTGGGAGCCAGGAAACCCGGAGGAAGAAGGGATTAGCTTTGACCAGCGAATTCACAAAGGTGTCTCAGTGGAGGTGGCATTTGAGCTGGGAGAAGAGGGGATGAACAGTCTCCAGAGAGAACCCAGCAGAATCAAAACATAGAGGAAGGAGCTGGCAGGGGTCTGTTGGACACTCACAAAATCTGATGACAGGAGGGGTGAGGGAATGGGCATGGCAGTGAGGGTTGGGTCTTCACTAGCTGTTTTATGCTACTCATGCTTAGATGAGCTGGAGCTGGAATGAGCACACATGTGTATAAACACTACACCACCACTCTGTGGTGCCTGTCCTGTGTGGTGACTGCAGATGCTTCATGGGAGATCACCTCCAGATCCTGACATATACCCATGGCAGCAGGAAACTATAGAGGACTCCTGAGTAGAATGGAACCATGTGACAGCTGCTCCTAACATCTCTGGCCAAGAGTGGCCACAACCCAGAGCCCAGGGTACAGCCCAGCAGCATTCCTAGTTGCTCCTAATGAGGGTTAATGAGGCCAAGGGGCCCTGAGTTATCACTCTGGTAGATCACATGACAAGTGGCCCATGCTGAAGCACTTTTCAGGTTCCAAAGACCTTCTAGGAAGGGGCAGCACCCCAGAATCAGGAGGCGAAGTTCAAGCTTGCAGACCTGGGAAGGAATCACTTCACCCTCTGGAGCCTCAGTTTCCTCATCTGTAAAACAGCATTGACACATTCCTTGCTCTGTGGGCTTCCTGGGATGTTGTGAGGTGCTAGTTGGGATCACCTGCTAAGACTAGGCTGCAGGAAAGCAGAAGTGAAATATTGCTAAAAACTTATGGAGGCTGACAGGCACTTCATCAATGTGGTCTCAGTGACAAAATCCCAAAGCAAACAGAGGGGGGACCTGAGGCTCTGAGAGATCAAGAACTCTTCTGACTACATTGCTACAGATCCGGAAAAGTAACCAGGAGCCCCATGACTTTGGTGCCACACACCTGGCAAAGAGGACACTGTTATACCTATTGTACAGAGAGAAAACTGGACCCAGAGAGGCTAAGTAACCTGTCAGAGCCACAGAGACTTAACCTGGAACTCAGAGCAGCTTGATTAGGTTTCACGAGGTCCCTTTTGGAATAACAAACAAGTGAAACATCTAAGAGGACTCGAACTCAGTGGCACTGGTGTGGAAAAGGTTTTTGGAGGGTGGCAAAGGCACCAAAGCCCTGGGCTAGTTCAGAGAAGGTGATGGGTTTTCTAATGGGCGGGACATTTAATTGTTTGGTATGCATGTAGGGCCCCACACTTGGGCTCATGGAAAGGGGACCGGCTAATGTAAAATTCTGCCAAGGCCCTCCTTTCACTTGCAGGCCCTTTTCTGCCTCAGTTACCTGCCTGGAGTCAGCTCGTGTTTTCTCAGGCTCGGACAGAGGAATCCCGGTGATGCCGGTCTCCTCTATTCTGTCCCCCGCCTGCCCGCCGCTGGCCTGGGCATCCGCCAGCGTCGGCCACCCGGCTGAAACTCAATCCTTGGGGCCAGCCAGGCAACTCGCTAACAGCGGGCCGCATTGTGCGGCCTGGGCTTCGAGAGAGTTTAGATTCGCTGCTTGGGGACCCACTTAACCTCCGCAAAGGACAGGATGATGGATGGGGGTCTGGGAAGGGGTTGCTGGGGGCGGGGTGGGCGGTAAATGAACACCAGGGCTTGCTGGGGAAGGAAGTGAGGGGAGGCAGGGACCCAGGCAGGCCTGCACACATAAGATTCTGTTCATCTCCCTCACAAGTCTGAAAGATGCCTATTACTGGCCCCATTTGATGGAGAAGGAAACTCAAGCTCTAAGAGGTTAGGTGACTTGGCCAAGGTCACACAGTGAGGCAGAAATTGAACCCAGGCCATCTGCCCTTGGGACCTCCTTAATTCGCGGGCTGCTTCTCTTGGCCAGCACGTGCCAGGTGATTTTTAACTGACTTGTAATCCATCAACCCAGGTTTGATTTGCAGCGCCAGTGGGTCCCCAAGCATCACTGGATGTGGCCCTGGTGGTCACAGGAAGCCTGCAGCTTCCTCCAGCTCCCACATTGAATCACTGACCTGCTTGGTTGAGAATCACCAGCAGGCCCCTTCCCCACTTCCATCAACTCTCCTGAACACCACTTGGGAGCTGTCTACCCTTACTTTATACCAAAAAACTAAATAAAAATGAAGTTCTTTTACATGAGAAATTTACAGTTTCTTGTGCCTATTAATGAATTAAAAATAAAACGAACTAAGAAAAGCCAGGCTGTCGGCTGGCACGCCTGATACGGAGCACTTCACTTGCACTCATGAGCATCTACTGATGGGTGACCCACATGTGAGGGAGGGATGAGTGGCACAGCCACATCCACAAGAGGTGAGGAAAGCTCAGAGAGAATCTACTTGGCCAGACAGGGAGATCTGAGTGGCCCTTGGACTGGCAGAGGAGGCAGGAAGATCTGTGCAAATTCCTGCTTTCACTGGGCTCATTCTAAGTGGTGGCTGAATATTCTTCTGCTCTCCTCTCCAGTGGACCAGAGCTTTCAGTCTGTAATATTGGAGATTGTTTGCCTTCCTGTGACTGGCAATCCTACACATCCTTCAAGACCTGTCTCAAAGGTCACCTCCTCTGAAAAGTTTTCCCTGGCATCCAGCTCATGTGTCCCCTTGTCAACTTGCCCTAACAACTTTCTCTGATTCACTGGCTCAGTTGGACAGAGAATACCTTGAGATGGAACTGAGTCTGGTTTACTATGGTAGTCTTTATCTTCTCTGTTAAAACCATTCTTGATGGCACATCCCCACCCTTAGCCAAGAGCATCAAATGCCCTTTTCTACTTACAGTAGTAGTCTGTATTTTTCCTTCAGGAAAAATAGCCCCAACGTCACAAAGTGTTTACCTAGTACCAACCACTGTGCTGAGAGATTATATATATTATCTTTGTGATGTCAACACCCAGGCAGAATTATTAATCAATTATCATTTATCCCTCCACCCACCTTCCATCTAGTCATCCATCCACCCTCTCACTCACTCCCTTCATTCTCATTTACCACTCCACTCACCCACTAACCCACCAGCCACCCATAGCATCCTACCTAGTCTTCATTCATTATTCATTCATTTTCCCATCGAGCCAACCTTCCTTCTTTTATTTCTTCTTCCCTTTCTTCCTTCAGAGTTGGGGAGAATGAACTTTGGAGAGATTAACTGACCAACCCAAGTTCACATAACTAGTTAAAAGAGGAAGATCCAGAAGTCGAGAGTCATTCTGTTAAGTGGTTTCTTTTTTTTCACACTTGGTCTTAAACTGCCCTCTTCTATCCAGGTTTAATATCACAAGCCACCTTGAATCCTTTTGGATGTGAGTGTAGGGTAAATTATAAATCGATAAGACACAGGCTACTGTAAGTGCAAGTCAGGGTTTGTCAGGTTCGAGTCAATTAGCAGCCCTGCTGCAGGACCTGCTGAGACTGGATCTATTTGCCTAATTGGCACGGGTTTCTCCCAGTGAAAGACAATTAACTCAAATCCCAGAATCCAGACCACCCCTCTGCTTCTGGGCAAGATGTCAGACATTTAGCCACATGAAATTTTACTGTTCATTCATTCACCCATAGACCCACATACCCACTCATCCATCTACATTTCCAACCATTCAATACTTACAAAACTCCTAAACAATTTTGTCACCCATTCACCCACCCACCTAGCTATCTGCCCACCCATGCACCTTATCCATCCAACATTCTATCTCAACAATCCATTACTATTCACTTAGCCAACAACCCATCCACTTACCCATATCTGTCCACCCTTTTTCAAACCCATCTAGTCAATAAAATACCCCATCTTAGCAACTATTTATGAAATTACTCATCCTTTTTGCCATCCACTCACATTTGCCTGTCTGCCTCCCGCCCATCTATCCATTCATCCATTCACCCATCCATCTTTCCATCTACTCATCTATCTACTTACTCATTTTCTCACTTGTCCCATTCATCTACTACTGTTTCACGAGCCCAATAATTCATCATTCATTTGCCTCCCATTCATCTAGGATCTACTTGGGTATCCATCATTTTATTCATTTATATGTCCATCCCTCCCTGCACCCATCCATCTTCCTACTAAGCAAAATTCTTTCTTGCCTTTATTTTCTTTCTTTCCAATTTTCTACAGATGTCATATTTACCTATTATATTACCCATTCATTCACCTGTACATCTAAATAGCTTTAACCCAGTTATCAATTCATTCTTTCTATTCAGACAGCCTGAGCTTATTAAACACCCTCTATTTGTCAGGACCCTCTTGTGTACCTGAAAATCAAAAGCTGGTACTTCTGATGTCTGTCTCAAATACAGGCAAGGGTTGGGAAGGAGGGGGGTTACTGGTGGTGGGAATGTTGCACTGGTGAATGAGGGTGTTCTGTTTGTGACTGAAACCCAACTACAAATATGCTTGTAACCATGGTGCTTAAATAAAATTTTATATATTAAAAATAAACAATAAAAATAAAATATTCTTAAAAATTTAAAAAAATATTGGGGCTGGTGAGGTGGCACTAGAGGTAAGGTGTCTGTCTGCCTTGCAAGTGCTAGTTAAGGAAGGATTCCCCAGATCCTATATGGTCCCCCCAAGCCAGGGGCAATTTCTGAGTGCTTAGTCAGAAGTAACTCCTGAGCATCAAATGGGTGTGGCCCAAAAAAAAAAAAAACCAACCAAAAATAAAACACAAAACCCCCAAAACTGGTACTTCTGGGCTCCAGGACTGGCAGTGTGTCTACCTTATAAATGTGAGGACTAGAGTGTGACCCCCAACCACCTCACATACAGAGAGCTATCTTGGCTGTACTGCTATTTAAGTAATAGCTACTATAATAAGAGAGTGAGAACTCTGGTGCACTGCAAGTAGGTGTGTGCAAGAACCATGTCAAAAGAGTGTGAGCACATGCCTAAGCATAGCAATTTTGAGTCCCAGGGAACACTACACCAAGTAAGTATGAGTAACCCCTATCATCCAAACTAACTATAACCAAGAGAAGGGAACTATCAATATATAAGAAAATATTACATACATATATATGTAATAACAATATAATGTATTAATAAAAACATGCTGATTTGGATAAAACTAATGAGCCCACCTAGCTCCCAAGGACTTTCCAGGTTCCACTACACCCCCAAATGCGGCCTTTTACTGGGGCTGACATTCCAGGTGCTTACCAGTTGCCTCTCAAGATGGTTTCTTCTGCCACCAGGAACCAGTTTCACTGGACCTCTCTTGGCCTGCACATTGGCTAACCCAATTACATCTTCACTGACAGGGCTGAGGCCTATCTCACCCCAGAAGACATAGATTATGCCTCACCCCGTTCCCCACCTTGCACAGTCTGGACATGTGAATTCTTGGCAAAAGCAAACATGACCCCCAAGAGCATAATACCACCTCTCAGGGGGTCACAGAGACATTTCAAATTAGTGACACCTGAGGCTGGAGCAAGAGCACAATGAGTAGGACATTTGCCTTGCATGCAGCTGATCTGGGTTCGATCCCTGACATCCCATGTGGTCCCTGGAGCTTGCCAGGAGGAATTTCTGAGTGTAGAGCCAGGAGTAACCCCAGGAGCACTGCCAGGTATGACCCAAAAACAAACAAAAAGATGAGTGACACCTGGGCCCAGACCCCAGTACTTCCTGGGAACAGCCTGGCTGAAAGGAGGGAGGCAGAGCTGAAAGAAGGCGACAGGATGTGCCAGGCAGGAGCAGCAGCTTCTACTGATGCTGGGGTCAGGGAGGGAGTCCTGCAGGATGTAGGAGGCAGGCAAAGAGCTCAAAGACCTGGAAGCCGCAAAGCAAAGCACCTCTGAAAGCCAGGCAGTTGGGCTCTGCTGATGTCTCCGGAGGGTAACAGGGACCTGAGTAGGCTGTCACTGCAGCCTCACTGCTTACTGGGAGATCAGAGAGGTTGAGAGGCTGCTGCAGACCACACGGCACAGGATCCAGCAGCCCTCCCCCTTTTCAAGCCCAGCTGCTATCTCAGAGGAGCTGGTTCCAGAGCAATTTCTCTCCTCTGTGCATGTCCCCTAGGTGACCCTCAACTGCCTAGGACAGTGACAGAACCCCAGAGCTCATCTCTGCTCAGCGGGACGCCCCTGTCTTCCCACTCCTGTGTTTGTTCTCCCGCTGTGTCTGGTGTCTCAGCGGCAACACAGACAAGACTTTGCCAGGGCTTATTTCCCTGTGTCACAGTCCCACCAGCCAGTTAACAGCTCCTTCATCACCCTCAGAGCCTCCATTTTCATCAGTTCACTCTCTATATGCCCCTTCAACTTAAAGCAACAACCCCAGAACCCAGGCCCAAAGACAAGAGGCGCTTAGAGAATGGGGGTCCTTAGGATGGAGAAAGACTGAAACCAGAGGCAGAAGGAGGAAGCGCCAGGCAGTGATGGGAAAACACCTTGCCAGCATCACCTCCACGCCAGCTGCTGTGCTCACACACATCTGTTCTGGGCCAGGCATGATGCCAGACCACGGCCATTCAGGGTCAGACTGACTTCATTTCAGCTGCCCAAGCATTCCAGAGGATATCCTGGGGTTCCTGTTTGACAAATAAGCACATGAAGGGGCCATGGGTATTGTTCAGCAGTCTACGGCACAGGCTTTGCAGGTGGGAGACCCAGGTTTGGTCTCTAGAACCACATGGTCCCCTAAGCACCAGGAAGAATGGTCCCAAATATGAGCCATGATAGTAGTACCTAAGCACCACTCCAAAACCAAAGCCAAAAACAATAACCAAATCAGTAGACTGAGTCTCAGGGAGAACTTTCTAGTAGCTAAAGTCACCTGCAAGTCAGTGGGGAAGGCAACTTTGACGGAAGAGACCACTGGCTGGTCCCTCTTGCAGCCCACAGGACTACTCACTGGCCACAGCCAGACCTGGTCTCTGTACTGATCTCCTGTCCTCCTCTTCCCACCCTCTGGGGTGCCTCCTGCCCAAGAATTTCTAGGTTGCTGTGGTGGTGACTGCTTGGCAGCCCCGAGATACAATGACACTGGGAGCAGGAGCAGGAATCCCTGCTCTAATTGAGAAATTGGACATGGAACCTCAAGCATCTCAACATGCTGGCATGCACCCTGCTGGGGTGAGTCTTCTGGGGATGGGGCCAAGGTATGTGAGGGGGAGTTCTTTACCTCAGGAGGGTTCCCAATCCCTTTCCCTCTCCTCTCCATCCTTCAGTGACTCCACAGCCTCATCTAGGAAATGGTCATAATCAGGAGTCTTTCATAACTGAGTTCTTAGCATCTGGTGGGCATCAAAACAGGCTCAGACACACTGGCATCACCTCCCATTTACCTGGAGGTTAAAGGGGCTGAGAATGATCACAGAGAAATTTCTAGCATGCGGTGGGGCAGGCACTTGCAATATGATCAAGGATAACCATAGCTCTCCTTTCCAGTTAGCAAGCACCTACTATGTATGTGCTTGGCACTGCTCATTTTTTCTTGGCGACATCCTCATTCAACAGATTAGGAAACAGGCTCAAAGATGGTCAGTGATTTACTCGAAGTCCAGAGAGAAGAGATGGTAGCACTAAGATTCTGCACTCAGGCTGGGACTCTGGCTGCCTCCATCAAAGCTCAGTGTCCCCTGCTGGGGCATGGTAGGGAATGCTCACTTGGCATTATTTAAAGTTACAATTATCCATCCCATTTCCCACTGGTTCCCACGGAACTCTCAAGGGAGGTGTGAAGATCCTGATGGAGGATTCCAGGAACAGAATCTGCCTAGTCACCCTGAGCCTGGCACTAATGGAGCATTGAGGGTGAGCAAGAATATCCTAAAGAGGACACCACTTCTTTCCTCTGCCCAGTCTGCACAGGCCAGCAGGGGACTGCTGGGGATTCCCCAAGACAGGCTAATGGTAAAAGCAGAGACTATGAGGGGGGGTCATACCCAGGAGGAGGCAGAAAAGCCAAGCCCTGTAGAGAGGGGTGCCTGAAGCAGCCTGAGGATCCTGCGAGATCCTGTGGGGAAAAACACAAAACTGAGCCTGACAGGCCAAAGAATAGCCTCAGAACATTCGTAGAAAGGCAAAGAGGCTGCCAGAGAAGGATTTAGGGTCCAGGCTGACAGTAACCAGGGTCAGTTACAGACATAGATTCAGGGTTTCAATGATTTGGTGTTTCCTGGAGGCCTTGCAAGGGGTCAGACTGCAATGAGAGTTCTGGTTTACAGACCAACCTTTAGAATGAAAGTTCCAGTCTTGTTTCAATGTCCGCACACAGATATATACACAGACCCAGAAATAAATGCACTCCACTTTCCTGCCCTCTGTTGATGACTGCCCCCCCTCCCACCCTGCACTGACTGCCTGCAGAGTTACAGCCCAGTCAGGGGCAACCTGCCCTTAGGTGAGATCAGTACCCGACTGAGCAGCCCTGAAGTCAACAGAGAAGCAAGAAGCACATGGAAGAAATGGGAAGGGGACAGCCTAAGATGGATGCTGGGAAGTAGAGCATCCTAGGGTGTGACTGGGCACTGCAGTGTGGGTGCAAACAACCAGATCTGCATCTGGACTTTCCTTAGAATCCAGTGACCTCAGACAAGACTTTTCCTTCTCCTCTTGGTAGTGGACAGGAAATAACCTTAGCACCAGCTGTACAGGTGGGGTGAAGGCAAATGAGAAAGCATTTGCATTTACAGAAAGCATCCAGCCTGGGCTCAGCTACATTTAATGCTCAGTAAAACATAACTCCTCATTACAACTCAATGCAACCTAGCTGTAAGCTGTCACTCAACACATGGGAGTTATGATGCTGCTGTTGTTGTCAACAGATCCCTCTGGCCAAGGTAAAGAAAGATGCCAGCCATCCCATGTGTGGTGGACACATCCCCACCTTCCCTTGATGTCCACATGCAATTCCTAGAACCTGGGAATGCTACCTAACAAGGCAAAAGGGACTCTGAAAATGAGATTAAGGGTAAAGTTGAAAATGATCCTGCAATTGTCTAAGTGAAATGGGGACTCACAGGATCCTCTAAGAGAGGCAGTGGGAAGGAGGCAGTGGGGTAGAAGCAGAAGCAGGAGCACTTGAGTAGGATGGAGGGGTCACAGGTCCAGAACAGCTGGAGACCAGCTGGTAGAACCGGGAAAGAGGAACACAGATCCCTTACTCCCACCACCACCAGAACTCCTATAAATGCAGCACCATCAACCTGATTTCAGCCCACAGAAACCTATTTCCAGACTCTTGAAGTTCAGATACGTGACCTCTGAAGCTGTTAAGATAATAAACTTGTGTGATTTTGAGCCATTGAGTTTGCAGTACTTGGTGACAGCAGCCCTAAGAAATAAGTGCACCATCCTCAAGTGGTAGAGTCTGGTGCACACAAGGCCAAGTTTGATCCCTACTCTACATGAGCACCCTCTATCCTCACCACCACACTGCTCATCCACTCAGATCCACTGGATGGAGCCCTGGTGGCCCCTTCACACTGTTGGGTCACAGTACTGAACTGTCATGCCCATATCCCTGGGGCAAGCATTGCCAGGAGAGAGTCCTTAAAAAAGGAAAAGTAAAGACAGTCCACCCCCTTGTCTGCTTCACAGAGCCATCAGTCAGCAGCACTCAGTAGGAGCAACTGGCAGTAAACTGGACCTCTGGTCAGGAAGGGTGTGGCTCTGTAGAAGAGGCAGCCCCCAATCCCATCTTTCCTTCCTGTAGTCCCATTCCACCACAGCCTCATTGCAAAGAAGAACCTGCTGAGACAGAGGTGCAGCCCCTCCCATCAAGTACCATGCAAGGAACCACAGTGTCTCTCATACTCTCCATGAAGAAACCCCTAAATCACCCTAATTTCAGCCAGTACTGAGATTTGAGAAGGAATTAGGCACAAGGTCGGGCACCAAAAGGGACCATGCAGGCAGAGGCCTGGGAAATGCTCTTGGTGGGACCTTAATATCTCACAGTTCAGAGCAAGTAAAGGGTATCTCCAGATACCCCAGACCACTGTTTGCTTTTGGATCACAGGTGACCCATAGTGACAGCTCAGGGAAGCAGGAAATCTAGAACCTGCCCAGAGAGGTGGCATGAGACTCCAAATCCCTCTTCTGTCTTCAGTTGGGCACACATATCCTAGGACCTAGATACTAGCCACTACATGCTGAGAAGACCACATGGACGGTCCCCCTTGGCTTGCGGTGCTCTTGGGGACATGGTGAGCCCCACCCTTCCCAGGAGAACTTGGCCTTAAATGACTCCCAATGGCGGCGGTGCCGGGCTGGGAGGAGGAGGGAGGCAGGCTGGGCGGCTCTGCCACAGCAGGTCTCCAAGCCCCACTTGGAATCCCAATTGAGCTATTTTTAATGTGCTTCAATTTTCATTTTCTTTTATTGGAAAACACAGATGGTGACTCGCTGCCCCTCATACACACTGAGCACAGCGCCGACAGGGAGAGATGGGGTGGCAAACACATGCATAGCCTCCAGGCCACCGCCCATGCTGTGAAACGAGGTATGTGCTGGGGTCTGGACAGGGGGACATGGTGGGCATGGGCGGTAAGAGGATCCATGGTGAGAGGGACTATTAATGATAAGGTGCGGATGTGCAGATGGGGGTCTTTTTGTTATTGGTTATTGCTGCCTTTGCTGCTGATGCTCAGAGAGGTCACATTTAGTGGTGCTGGAGGTGTGTGGTGGGTACATGTAGAGAACAGTGCTGGGGACTCACACATGCACCTGATGCCCAGGACCAGCCCTGGAGTTACCTCTCTTAGCACTTGCAGCCATGTGCTGAGATTTTCTGAGCCCCATTTTACAGAGATTTAAACTGAAGGCGGGGAGAAAAGAGCAGACAGGAGAAGTAGTACTAGGCTGTGACCCAGGCCTCTGTGACCTCAGCTCCAGGCCTCCTGCTCATCTGTTCCAAAGTGCTGCTGACCAGATACTTTCTCACTTTTTTCTCTTTAGAAGTAACACTTGTTAGATAAGTCAGAAGCAAATATAAAATACAAAATCATCACTCTCTCCCCTCATCATCCCGTCACCCACAAGACCACTGCCCACATTCTGGCTCACTCTTTCGTTCTTAGTTTCTCTGCATAATTTCTTTCTTTCTTTCTTTCTTTTTTTTTTGGGGGGGGGTCCATACCGGCAACGCTCAGGGGTTACTCCTGGTTCTGTGCTCAGAAATCACTCCTGGCAGGCACAGAGACTATATGGGATGCTGAGATTCGAACGACCTTCCATCCTGGATTGGCTGCGTGCAAGGCAAATGCCTACCACTGTATTATCTCTCCGGCCCTGCATAATTTCTGATGCTTTTAACATAAATGGTGGTACAGAGGAGCAGCTGGCTGTGCCTCATGAAGCATTCTGGAGCCTTTTCAAAACACCAGTCCCAGGGGCTGGAGAGATAGCACAGCTGTAGGGTGTTTACCTTGCATGCGACCAATCCAGGATGGACGGTGGTTCAAATTCCGGCATCCCATATGGTCCCCTGAGCCTGCCAGGAGTGATTTCTAAGTGCAGAGCCAGGAGTAACCCCTGAGCACTGCAAAAACAAACAAACAAACAAACAAAACAAAACACCAGTACTGGGACTGCTGACAAGTGGTAGAGACAGGCCTAGCAGGAGCAAGACACTATGTATTACACATACCCCGAAATCCATAGGGTATGCCCTTATAAAAACTGTAACTCAGGGCTGGAGAGATAGTACAGTGGGTAAATGGGGCAGAGGTAGCGCCACATGGAGGTAGGAAATGGGGAGCAGCGGGGTAGAGTGCCAGGCTGGAGTAGAACACATAAATCAAAGGCTGAGGTTCTACCCTGATATCACAAAAGGAGGAGCCTAGAGAAAGACTCAAGGGTCCAGAGCTTGCTCTGTAAGTATTAAGTCATGAGTTCAAGCCCCGGTGCTGCCCTCATGTGCCAAGTGCACTTTCAGCACTCCTCTGGGACTCGACTCTGCAGCAGAGTGTGAGTATCTCCAGCCTGCCAGATGCAGGAGTTTGCCAGTGCCACAGAGAATAATGTGTGAGGAGCTCAGCTAAAAAACGTGGCAGCTCTGTGGTCCTGAGTGCAAAGCCCCATCCCATCACAAGCACACATGTAAGCACCCAGGGGACTCATCTGGTATTACAGCCAGAATGTGGTGAAGAACGAGCAAGCACTACAATGGTCACAAGTGCACATACCATGATACATGTGTATGTCCCTCACCAGCAGCTCCTCCTTCTGAGCAAGTGTGGGATACCCCATCACTGCAATGAGGAAGGAAAAGGGGGAAAGATGAAGCACATCTATTAAACAACATCCTATTCAAAGCAGAGACGCCAACTCACACTCAGTGTGGAGTAAGACCCTGCCATGGTCTAAGAGAGTCCTACCTCCATGGCTCAGACATGGCTCCCTAGGTGAAAGAACAAGATGATGACAGAGCCCTAAGTCTGAATGAAGACACAAAGGCTGGGGTGGTAGTGCCTTCCAGAGGGGACCTTCCAGAGGGTGCCACTATCCTCAGGGAGGTGAGCTGCTAATTGCCCCTTGTGTGAACAATAGTCTCCTCACCTTTGTTAAAATGTGTCACAGAAGCCCCCCAACCCCCTGGGGTGGAGTGAGGGAGACATTTCTCTTCTCAGCTCAGAGAAGAGGGCTCCTAAGGGAGCTACAGGGTGAGCTGGTATGGCCTCAGCCACGGACTGAGCCTCCTTAGAGATGACAGTTATGGGTCCAGTCGTAGCATTTGATAGTTTGCAAGGCACATATGGGGGCTTTCTTGGCACAGTCCTACCCCCAGGCATTCCCCTATCACTGGCCATATATTCTCACAGGCTTCCTCCTGATAAACTGAGATCCAGCCCCGGAGGCCATGCAGAAAAGTGGACAGAGGTCAGTGGACAAAAGAATAAGAGGGGGCAGTCAGCCCACTCAGAAGCACAATGAGCGTTAACAGGCAGCCACAAGGAAGAGTGAGCAGAACAGGACACAGACAAGGCCCCAGCACTGGTGTGCAGATGAGGCTGAGGCTGTGCAGAGGCCTGGGGTGAGCAGGACTAGCCTCTCTCAGGATGCCTTGAGCAAACCTTCTAGGCAGTAGAAGGAACAAGGGCAAAAGGTACAAGGAGTGAGATTCCAGGGTGTGATTCCATCTTCTGGGGTGTTCCTAGGTCATCAGTGGACAGACTCCATAGTGTCTTGTTTTGTAACTTCTAAGACCCCCCTCTGAAGGCAGCACTCATTGAGGCCAAAGACCCAGACTTCCTGGTGCTCATGGGTGATGCCACCAGCCTTGGTCCCTTTGTCCTGTGCCCAGGAAGACCTACCTCTCCTCTCCACCCCTTGGACACTGCCTTTGCAGGTTGGGTCTCTGAGGCCATGAGCAGAGTGCCTTCCACTCTGTAGCTACCACCCCTGATTGCTAACACCTATGTCTAAGCAACCCCTACACAATGAGCAGTCTGATGATAGCTAAGACAAAAGTCCCATATACAGATGACAAAGCCAAAAGTGGGCAAGATGACAGAAGATTCAAGGATTCAGACCCATGTGACTTGATTCCAGAGTCTGCTCTCAGCTTCCTTCTAGAAATCTCTCATGTCATCCAATCAAATTTCATCACCCTCAGAGGGTCACCCAACCCTCTTCCTGGAGCCTGCCAGATCCTGTGAACTCATGCATGAGAGTAAGGTATCCCCAAGGGCTGGAGTCTCCTGAAAGATGGGCAACTCAGAAAAGAATGTCTTACCTCTGAAAGAGAAGCCACTGTATCCACTGTATCACCTAACCAGGGGTCTCAAACTCATGGCCCGCAAGTTGTTGCAGCCTCTGTACAACATTTTGTGGCCCACAGCCGGCCTTCAAATATGTGATTTTTATTCGGTAAGCGAATAATCATGAATACTGTGATATTTGAAGACCTAACCTCATAGGAGCAGTCTCCAGCTCCAGTTTACTGGAGCCTTTTCATGAGGGACAGGCGCAGTCCCTGCCCTGTTGGAGGGCTCAGCATTTCACACAACCATAGTCACTTCCACACAAAAATTTTTTGTGTGTTTTTTTTTGGGGGGGGGGGTCATATCCAGCATTGCTCAGAGGTTTCTCCTGGCTCTACATTCAGAAATCGCTCCCAGCAGGCTCAGGGGACCGTATCGGATGCTGGGATTCAAACCACCGTCCTTCTGCATGCAAGGCAAATGCCCTACCTTCATGCTATTTCTTTAGCCCCTTACTTCCAAACAAATTTAAACAGCCCAGCTCCACAACCAATTTCAGAGAGAAGCAGCTGTCACGTAGAGCCTGGTAGGCCTGAGACACCATGGTGCTTAATCATCCTAGTGGTACAGCTGTGGAAGCGTGCAGCAGCATCTCCAAAGTTCACAGTACTGACAGCCCAGTAGGAACACAGAAAATTAGATGGGAAAGTTGTAGAGAAACTCACTAAGCTCAATGAGCGAAACAATAGCACAGACAGTTCAACTAGCACTTAACAGTTCAGCAAATCCTGGGACAATAACTTCAGTATCACCATTATGTGATGTATGTTGTTACAAGCAATATAAAGCAAATTGTTCCATGCCTACTTAGGGGGGGTAGGCTGGGGTGGATGGGTAATTTAACACATTGGTGGGGGAAGGTCACATTGGTGCTGAAATAGTAAATACCTGAAAAGACTATATAATGATCAAATTTTATTTTTGTTTTTGTTTTGGGTCACAGCCAACAATGCTCAGGGGTTACTTCTGGTGGGCTTAAGGGACCATATGGGATGCCAGGGATGGAACCCAGGTTGATAATGTGCAAGCCAAGTGCCTTACCCACTGTACTATCTTTCCAGCCCTATTTTAGAAATAATTTTGTAAATCTCTATGTTTAAATAAAGTTTCAAGTGGGGAAAAATGAATGCTCCATGTCCTCTGCACCCTTACCAAGGCCCAGCTACAATGGTCACCCATGACCCATGGGCTCTTGTCAACATCCCCCCATTTAATCCCCCGACTGCCACAACTCATATTTTGCTTAAGACTTTTTTTATTTGTTTGTTTGTTGTTGGGTCACACCCGGCGGTGCTCAAGGTTACTCCTGGTTCTGTGCTCAGAAATTGCTCCTGGCAGGCACGGGGGACCATATAGGATGCTGGGATTGAACCATAGTTAGGCTGCTTGCAAGACAATCACCCTACTGCTGTACTATCTCTCTGGTCCCTGCTTATGACTTTTTAATGAAAAAGAATCTACTTATTTTTTCCCCACCAAAACAATCTGAAGGGCTTCAAGAGAAAAGTCAAAGCTCTTTCTCCAGATATAGTGACAACTGGATACCATTTTAGTTATACCACTCTGCAGAAAATGTTGAGGCACAAATGCATAGCTTTGCATTTCTCCCAAATGAGAGGCACAAACAAAAAACTAATGCACATACTGTTGGCCCCTGGCTTCTGACACTGCTCAGACGGCTTCTGATGCTGGCACTCTAAGCCCTGTACATTCTTTCCACCAGCTGTCCGCTGACCTGGTGTGAGGACAACCTCCTGGGCTCTAAGGATTGCACATACAGCACTGCTCCAGTCCCTCGGAGATTCACAGGTGCTGGGTCCTGGCCTGGCCCTGGGCAGGTATGCAGGAGGATGAGCTATGAGACATGGGGGTAAAAGTTTCCGGGGGGAAGTGGGGTCAGAGCAAGCCCCGGGCTGGAAAACATCCTCTGGCTCTCCCCTCTTCCCAAATGCCTGTCTCACATGCCCCCACTCACTTCCCCTCACCTCATAAATCTGCAGGCGGCCAGGCCCGCTCAACCCAGCCGGGACGCCCTGTGAAGATTCAGATAAAGACACAAACTGGCAAAGGGAAGAAGAGCTGGGATTCCTGAACCTACTCAGTACCCCAGAAGCTGGGCCTGGTTCTGGAGTTGGAATAGGGGTCTATCTGACTAGGAGTTCCCTATGCCTTTCAAGGGGGTGGTTTTTCCCAGTCTAAGAGCTGCTCTGCTGAGCTTCCTGCCTCCCCTCTTGCCCTTCCCACCGCCCATCCATCCTGAAACCGCAGCCTCACAGACCTCTTCCCAACACCCCCTTTATCATGTCACTCCCTGTTGGGGTCTCCCCAGTGTCTATGGGAGAATGAGCAAGCTTCGTCCCCCGGAATTCCTGAGCAGCTTGCTGTCTCCCCTTGCTCCCCACCCCCAACCTTCTGCACTGGTCTGGCCCCTTCCACTGTGCACTCCCCACTAGTCACACTGCCAGGGTCTACAGAGTGCTCTGAGATAGAAGAGGGTTGCACCCTGACAATGGCCTGGGTATCACAAGCTGTCAGAACCCTAGGTCACACCTTTCTTAGTGTTGCACCTTTCCTGAGTGATTGGCATCGAGAGGCCATAGGCTGAGATCTGAGAATGGCTGACTCATTGGTGAGTCTCCTCTTCTTCAACAAGTCAGACACAGATTCTCACCAAGCACATCTGAATGGGTTTCAGAGATCCCTGTACTTCATCCTAGCCTTCCTCAGAGACCTATACCTTGCCCAATGATTAGAGGTAGACACTCAGGTACAGCAGTGAAGATGCTGCCCAAGGTTCTGAGACCAGTCAGGGGCAGATTGCACAAGCAGCCCAGGACTTCATCCCGCAACTTCACCCCAAAGCTAGCCAACCCCAGGAGGTGTCTCCTGCATTTCAGGGGCACTCTGAGGATACTGAGTCTGGGAAAAGGAAACAGGTCAAAGGGGCTTCTCAATGGTCAGGTCCCTTTTCCACAGCTCAACCAGAGACAATTTCTGGACTGTTCTAATCTGGATGCACCCATCTCAAAGTATTCCTGGGTTCTACTATGGCCCAACTGTGAAAGTGAACAAAAAAACTAATTGGGGAGGGGCCAGAGCAATAGCACAGTCATAGGGCATTTGCCTTGCACGCAGCCAACTCTGGATGGATCCTGGTTCTATCCTGGCATCCCATATAGTCCCCCAAGAAATCAGGAGTGATTTCTGAGCACAGAGCCAGGAATAACTACTGATCACCACCGGTTGTGCCTCCCTCAAAAAATAACCAAAAAAACTATAAGCTACCTAGACCAGAATTGTTTCATTCACCAGTGCAGAAATTGGGGAGAGGCAGAAGGGGTCTGTGAAAAGAGATCTGAGCTCTCATGTGATTTAGACAATTCCCCTCCCTTTGTGGGGAAAATCTAGGAACCCAACAATACATTCTAGATTACCAAGCAAGGAGAGTAAACATTGCCCACTTTTCAATTCTCTTCAACTCACGGGTCCCTCAAAGAGGAGCCTATAGGAGTTTTGGAGATGATGATGAAGACATATCTCAGAAGGAAGCTGGGCATCTTATTGGCCTCAATTTGGGGGCCATATCTCACAGTATACAAGGGACCATGTGGTACAAGGGATCAAATCCTGTGTCCCTGCACGCAGAGCAGACCTATCAGCCCTTTAATTCAGCCCCAATCCCATGCTGTTCTTTTTAAGCAGGAGAGAAAGGGCAAGCGGGCTTGGACAGGTCTGCTTTTGGGTTCCACTTGTTCACCTTCCCATGGAATACCAGCTCCTGCCTTTCCCCTCTCACAACAGTTCAGACCCTATGGGTGATGACTGGCCCCACATGAGGTCTTGGTGAGGCTAAGTTCTGGCTGCTCACAGCAGTGACACATCCAGGTACCATCTCAGCAAAATTCCTTGTGTCCCTCTGCTTCTCTAAACCCAGCCTCCTGCTCTCCTCCACTCACTTTCTGTGAAGCCCATCTAAAAATGAACATCAGGCTGGATGTTTCCACTGTATTTATGGTTGCAGTTACCTTCTGTTGGTGTCAAGAGATCTGGGTGCTTATTTACAGCAGGGATGTGGACTTCCCTTCTTAATGCATTCACTCCAGTAAACAGCAAAGTGAATCATTTTAAGAGGAGCAGGGAGAACCCATCTGGAGACAGAAGCTGGTTGACTATGGAGAGCAGGATGAAAATGCTTGCCTTTAGTTTGGGGGGGTTCTTCCTGCTCTCTTAGTGAATGGAGAGAGGCACTGAGGGCCCCCTTTTTTTTCTTCCTGGGATGATCACAGAGAGTTCAGTATCCCTGGAATGTGCCTAGAAGAGCAGGCAGAATGCTTGGACCCAGGGTTTTCTGAGATACCTGATTGCCCAAAGTCCACCCTCATTCATGTTTTGGGCCTGTGTAAGGGCAAAGGTAAGAATGGGGAGCAGGCTCTCAATTCTTCCCCTTATTCCCCCAATTTACTGCCCCCAGGGCTTGAGGCAGAGATTTCCAAGGCCCCCTGTACCACATCTGGAGCTCATTAGGCTGAGAAGCTGGAAAGGCTGAGGATATAAATGGGTCCAGCAAGGGTTTAGATAAATACTGGATGATAGATCCACGCCAGCTTATTATTAAGGGGAAGTGAAAGGATGTTCGAGGAAGATCCTTAGCCTTGTCAAGCTCCCCAACAAACTGTCCCCCTGAGGGGGCTGTCTACTCAGCAGCCCCATGTCCTGTGTCTCCTCCACACACAGCCTGAGTCTGAGGGGCTGCAGACAGACACAGCCTCTTCTCGGAGCGCCAGACTAAACTAGCTGTTTGGGGCATCCTACCCTGTCCATCACTGGTTCCCTCTGGCACACATCTTCCCTGACCAGTCAAGCTAGCAATGGGGCCTGGGCTTCCACTGCCAGGGCATGAGGCTGACTGATGGGAATATCCCTGAGCCCAGGAGAATCTGATTGTGTCATATGAGCATAAGAATTTTTCCAGTGAAAGGGGAGTGGTTCTTGGGCTAGGACTGATGCTAAGTATTTCACATTCATTGACTCACTTCATCACCCTGCAAACCTGGGTTGGCAGGTCCTCATATCATCCCCCTTTTACAGACAAAGAACCTGAAGCCCCTTGTTTAGGGTCACAAAGCCAGGAAGAGAGGCAGGATAGAGACAAATCAGACAGACTTTGGAGTTCACCACAAGTTCTTCCATAGGATGGTGCCTTCCCCAGTGCATTGTGAGAAAAAGACAGTCCAGCCAATGGCAGAAACAAATGGATCAAATCAATGGCCTAGAACCAGTGCCTTCTATCCCTTTTGAGAGGTTCTTAATGAAAAGAGGCATTTCCTTACGTGTCCCATCTACAAGGTGGTTGGCAAAAATTCTATATGGTGATTTTCTGCCTGTCCTAAAAATAGTGTCTACACCATGTACCAACATTGCCAAAAACATCCAAATATTAAAGTCTTGCAATAACCCTGCCTGGTGGGTTTCATTTGCCAAATAAAGAAACTGAGACAGGAAAGAGAAAGGATCTACCTGAGGCCAAAGACTCTAGTCATGGCCTAAAGCCTGTGAATAGGCCCTATCCCACAGGCTGATTTTGATAATAAATAAATAAACAAATAAATAAACAAAAAGTTCCCTATCCCCCATCTGGAGCCTCAGATTTATTATTGTTTGAGGTCACCAAGTCATTCTACTTTACATTGGAGCTTGATATCCCTTCAGGGGAAAAAAGGTGTCCACACCTGCTTTCTGGGTGGATAATCCTCTCCTGTCCCTCCAAGCCTTCTGTCAGGCAGTTTATTTCTCCTCCACATGCTGGGACAGTGAAGTTCAAAGAGGCTAAGTGTCCAGCCACTGGTAGGGGAGGGGTAAAGCCAAAATTTGAACCCAGGTCAGCTCAGGTCTCTGCAAAGCAGAAACTGTGGGATGTTCTGCAAAGGTATGAAGGTGGGGAGGGCTGAGGCTGGAGTTTCTGACTCAGGCTGCAACAAGACCTGGGAGACAATTGAGAAATGTGATACCATTTGGCTCAGCAGTGCCCAAAAGGCTGACAAGGGCTTGGGTGTCTGGGTGAAAGCTTGCCCATGTCAGGAAAGTTGGAGATGGTGCAATCCTGGCTCAGCACTGGTCCACATTCTGACAGGGAAGCACTCCCAAGCTCTCCATGGGCCCTGAGTGCAGGAAGGAAGCCCATAATGTGAGCTGCAAAGAGAAATGCACCCTCTGAAGGCTCTCCTTGCTGTGAGATTCTATTACCTCTCTGCATTTCAGCTTCTCCATGTGATGATGAAAGGGCTTGGATTATACCAGAGTACCTCAAACTTCATTCTTCAACTATTTTTAGAACTTTGGTCATGTCTGTGGAACCACTTGAGCAACACTTTGATGTAAATGGACTTATCTGTTTCTTCTGAAATAAACTCATTAGCAAAGGGAAAATCTCTTTACTATTATAGCTAGGAGAATCAGCCCTGGTTCCTCTTAGCAGAAGTAATCTGACAAAGTGGTTAAGCGCACTGTATCCTGAGAGTCAGCTGCCTGGGTTACAAATCCTAGTTTGGAAACATACTGTGTGGCCTTGGGCAAATGCCTTAAACTCTCTGGGCTTCCGCTTCATCTGTAAGTTGCAGATAATGATAGTATTTTTCTTAAAATTGTTAGGAAGATGAAAGAAGTTAACAGTTGCAAAGCCCTGGCACTTGGAAAGTGCTATCTGCATGTTTGTTAAATAAAAATACATAAACAAATTCTACACAGTACAAGCTAAAGGTGCCCTGACATTCCAGTTCCCTAATAGGGTCTAAGCCTGAGGCCTTCTTTTCCCTATTGAAAAGGGAGATTAGGGGCTGTCATCGAGGTGCTAGAGACATGTTGGCAGGAAACAGAGACTTTCTCCATGAGTAATCAGCAGGCGTGGAGGAGTGGGGATGGGGAACTTTCTTACTGTGTGATTCAGTGTTATTTAATGCCATTTCCGTGTCCCCCACCCCCCTCCCAAGTCTGCTCTATCGGACAGCCTGGTAAACACAGGATTCAAGCCTGTCTCAAGTCTGGCTGTGATGACTGGGATTCCAGGGACAGGAGAGCTAACTAGGATGCCCTGGAAGGGTCAGGCGACAGCATCCTCCCACCCACCCCCCAATCTGCACCCCTTCTTCTTCCTGCACCTGGCCTGCTGAACTTTTCTATAGCTCCAGCCACAACTGCCCAATATCCTCCATAAACCCCCTTTCAGCCACCCTCCATAACCTCCTTTCAAACTGCTAGTGCCAGTGATGTAAGGAGCAAGGCTCAGAGCTCAAAGCACCTGCCCTGCAAAGGCATAGCCCTGAGCTCCGGCTCTAGCATCTCCTGCATGGCCTGAGTGAGGCCCCAGTTCTGAAGTCTGAAACCCCTGATTGCTGCTCAGTGCCTAGCCAGGTATATAAGAGTACCCTGACTCTGGCAAGCGCTGAACCAAAATGTTCTGAAACCCCACAATCAAACAATGCAACCACCAGCAAAAATGCTTGCAAGGCTGACCACTAAAGTGTGAGGCTCCCCAATCAGCAAGTGCCCTCCATGGTGTGACCATCCGATAGCACCATTCTGCCCACCCCAGGTGTTTGATCCTGGTGACATAAGCATCAAGAAAAGGTGAGGTGGATGATCGAAGAAATATATTAAGTTATTGACCTCTTTTTTTTGGGGGGGGGGAGGGTCACATCCAGCAGTGCTCAGGGGTTACTCTTGGCTCTATGCTCAGAAATTGTACCTGGCAGGCTGGGGGACCATATGGGATGCTGGGATTCGAACCACCATTCTTCTGCATGCAAGGCAAATGCCCTACCTCCATGCTATCTCTCCAGCCCCAGTTAATGACCTTAAAAAAAACCTACATTATTAGATCTAAAAATCAATTTATGACTTGCCTGGAGGCGAGTCACATCACTGACTTGTTCCTTCCCTCACCAGCTACCAAGGATAAACTCCCTGAAGGCTGGAGGAGAGGTGAGGGGATTGTCCAATAAGATGATGTGGGTCAGGGACTTAGCACAGTGATGGGCACCTAGGGAGCATGCAACAATGACAGATGTGACAGCTGTTAGGGATATGTTCAGAGTGTGAGACAGTCAGTTGTTGAACCATGAGTCTCAGATTTGGCTATGGCAGCTCTTCCTCTGCTCACACTCCTCCTTCGGTCTATCTTTTGCATGTTTCATGTAGGTAGGGGCCAGCCTTTCACATTAGTATTCTAAATCCCTAGTATAGAGCCAGGGGAGCCACTGAGTGAATGATGGTTGAATAAATGAATGAATGATAGTTCCAGGGACCCTTATTCACTCTGAGCCAGGGCAGGTGGGAACTAGAGGGGTGCAGAGAATGTGATTTCTTCCCCTTCCTGGGCATCCTAACTACTTTCTCCAGTGCCTCACAAGGAAACCAGGACATGAGAGTCCACTTTCTGCTGCAGAAGCTGATGCCATGACAAGTGTATCAGATACCTTCCATTGCCATCTTGGTCCTGAATCTTCAGTTTGCTCCCTGCTCTGTGCTGGCTGCATAAGATGTTGCAGACCTGGACAAAACAGTGTGAGGAGCAGAGGATCTAATCGGAAGGAATGCACCTTCTAGCCCATCACTCCCCCAGGCCTATCTTTCTGGGGAAATAAAATATGCAGGAAAGCAGTAATTGTGAACTAGGAGTGGGATGGAGATGGGGCAACACTGAGGACAAAGCTCAGAGATGGTTTGCCCACTCTGGTTTTCATCAACTACAATCTACTCCACTACTTCTAGAGAGGACTGGAGGGAAACCCGAACACTTTAAAATCTATTTGTGAATCTGATGGACTTTTATATAAGAGGATCCCAGGGAAATAGAAGCTTCCATGAATCTAGAAACTTGGAAATAAGATTGTGCTGAGCTTCCCAGTAGTGAAAGGGAGCAGGAAGCTGAATTGGGTGGGGGTGGTGGTTAGGGGAGTGAGGGGTGGGAGTGAGGAAGGACAGTAAGAATAGTCAAATTTACCTTGTGCTGTTCATACTGCTCTTACTGTATTAAGGGCTTATGTGGAGTCCAGGAGAAAAATGGCCCAGCTTCTCTGTCAAGTGCCAAAAGAAATATAGCCACCAATACTTCAGGTAGTCTGGTCCAGACTGATATCTCTGGGGGAATTCTCAGAAAGGATGGAGGTAGACTCTCCTTTCTGCCTGAAGCCACAGCAGCCCAGCACCAAACCCTATACCCTCTCAAAGCTCCACAACTTAACCTTATCAAACTATCAAACCACCAAATTTGTTTCAGATCTATAAATCTGGACCACATGGCTTCAAACAGCTACACAATATCTCACAATTTCATAATAGTGTCAATCCAGTAAGATCAAAGGAAAGCTGATGGGCAAGTGACATAGAAATCTACCAAATCTGGATCCGGAGAGATAGCACAGCAAGGTGTTTGCCTTGCAAGCAGCCGATCCAGGACCTAAGGTGGTTGGTTCGAATCCCGGTGTCCCGTGCCTGCCAGGAGCTATTTCTGAGCAGACAGCCAGGAGTAACCCCTGAGCACCGCCGGTGTGGCCCAAAAACCAAAAACCAAAAAAAAAAAAAAAGAAATCTACCAAATCTAAATAGAAGGCTCAACTAGCACCAACCACAGCCCAGTAAATCCTTAGACAATGACTAGTAAAACTTACTAAACAATTATTTCAATAACAATTATTTCAAATAGACCCTTGTTGATCTAAGTTGTGATAATTCCATTTGCCTTAGTGTTTTAATAAGCAATATAATGTAAATTTGTCTTTTGCCTGCAAGGAGACAGGCTAGGATGAGTGGGAAATTGAAGACACTAGTGGAGGGATTGTTGTTGGAACATTTAATGCCTGAAATCACTATATTATAAACAACTTGGTAAGTCATGGCATTGTGATAAAAAAAATTAAAGCTATTAAACCCACAAGAGCTTATGTGTGTTTGGGAAACAGAAATGGTACAGGAGTTAAGGGGCTTTTCTTGCATGCAGCAGTCCTTGGTTTGATACCCAGCACAATATGTGACCCCTGAGCACCATCCGGTATGATCCATCCTCCACCCACCCTTGCCAGAAATGCAACTTATGGATGGAAACATATCAAATCTCCTCAAAAACTCTATGAAATAAATATAATTATTGATGCAAAATGTGGCCAATGAAGGGGCCGGGTAGGTGGCGCTGGAGGTAAGGTGTCTGCCTTGCAAGCGCTAGCCAAGGAAGGACCACGGTTCGATCCCCCGGCGTCCCATATGGTCCCCCCAAGCCAGGGGCGATTTCTGAGCACATAGCTAGGAGTAACCCCTGAGCATCAAACGGGTGTGGCCCAAAAAACCAAAAAAAAAAAAAAAAAATGTGGCCAATGAAGAAAGAGAGGATGAGTAACTTGCTCAAATGGTAAACAAATAGCTGAGGTAAGATTCAAATTTTAAAAATGTGACTGTGGTTGAGAGTGTAGTTCCATGGCAGAGCCCTTGTCTTACAGGGTGAGGCCTGGATCTAATATGCATCAAAAAAGAAAAATGACAATGCTGAAGAGATAGTACAGTAGGTAGGACCCTTGCCTAGCACATGGCAGACCTAGGTTCTATCCCTGGCACTATACATGGTCCCCTGAGTCCTGACAGGAGGATCCTTGAGCATAGAGCCAGAAGTAAGCTCTGAGCACTGCCAGGTATGATCCAAAAACAAAAACACAAACACAAAAAAAAGAGAAAAGAAACAAGAATGAAATTTGGCTGTAGAATCTTACTAGCAGCCAGGTGTTTTTCCTGTGATTTCCCTTTGTCTTTTCTCAGTTCTACCAGGTGGGCATCACTGTTGTCATTTGTCACATGATGGCACTGGCACAGGATAAGTGGCTTGCCTATAGTTACACAGTGCATGAGGCAGCAGAGCAGGGTCAGCCCTGCTTGTCCTCTAGCCAATAGGCTCAGCTCTCAGCTCTTAGTAGCTCAAGTCATGAACAAAAGGAAGCCAAGTGCATGCCAGGTAATGAGACAGGTCACGCCTGAGCCCCCTAATGGCTGCAGAATCCTGACACCTTGCCCACATCTATCTCTGTTGGCAGAATTCTCCAGTGACAGGGAGTCTGGCAATGCCAGAGTCCCTGCCCTGGCCAGGGGCTCTGTGAAGCATCAGCAGATGGGACTGGAGTTAGGGGGAACTCCAATTCCTCTTCATATGCTATGTTTAAATGACCAAGAGTCCCAGGCATGGGTTGGCCAGTCCAGAGTGTCCAGAGTAAAAAGCCTTGTTAGAGTCTGATCATGGACAGATGAGCCACCCCAGGCACATAATGTCAAGGACCAAATAGTCACATTCAGTGAAAGCACTTAGCAAAATGTCTGGCTCATAGAAAATGCCTGAATCATTTCAGCTTTATTAATATAATTAAACTGACCTGGGTCTGACCTGACCACAAAAGAAAGACACAAGCTGCTATCCTGGGGCCTCCAGCCCAGTGACCAAAAGTGGAGCAAAAGGCAGTTCTCCCTGTCCAACCCTCTCCTTGAGTTTCTGGTATCAAGCAGCTGGAATAGACACTTGACTTTCAACCCCACCATTGCTTCAAAACAACTATGATGGTCTGGAGTGAGCCAATCCTCCTGTTTGTCCCTCAATTTTCCATTTTCCCTTTAAAAGCTTTAAGGACTGAATGCATGCATCATATGCAGGAGTCAGGGTCTAATCCCCAGGATCACACAATCACCTGAGCAAAACTGGGAGTAATTCCTGAGCACACAGCCAGGTGTAGCTCCTGAGCACCACCAGATGTGGCCCCAAAAGCAAAAAGAAAAGGCTTGGGTCAGAGTGATAGGACAGCAAGTAGGGCATTTGCCTTGCATGTGGCTGACTGGGGTTCGATCTCCAGCATCCCACATGGTTCCCTGAGCCTGCCAGGAGTAATTTCTGAGTGCAGAGCCAGGAGTAAACTCTGAGCGCCACTAGGTGTGGCCCCAAAACAAAACAAAAAAGGTTCAAATGCAGATTAAGAGCACGTACAGCAGGCAGGGCATTTGCCTTTCATGCATCTGACTTGGGTTCACAAAGCCCAGCACCCTATAAGGCTCCTTGAGTTCCAGCAGAAACTGATAGCTGAATGTAGAGGCAGGAGTAAGCCTGACTATCAATTTTGACTCCAGAACTAAAAAAGAAAAGGCTTTAATGGAGGATTTGCCTGCTCTGATCATCATTCCATTGTTGATTTCATTGACTTGGCTGTATCCCAAGGAAGAAGATAGGAGGCTCCCTAAAGCCTTTCTGAAAGGAGAAAGGGGAAAACAGAGTAGAAAAGGGTAGGAACCCACACTCATAGGCAACTGGATACTGCTGAGAGCAGAAGGCACAGTGTAGTGAGGCACGACCCCAGCTCTTCTACTCCCTGTCTAGCAGCTCCTGGAGATGCTGATTGCTTGCAATTGTTCTCAGCTCTCCATCAGGTGAGCAGCATCAGAGTATGGCCAGGGGACCCAGCAAGAAGCCTGGCCTAGAGCAAGCAATCAAAGGGGGATTGTTTTGGGACCGGAGAGATAGCATAGCAGTAGGGTTTTTGCCTTGCACACAGCCAACCCAGGACAGACCTAGGTTCAATTCCTGGCATCCTTTATGGTCCCTGCCAGGATCGATATTTGAACACAGAGCCAAGAATAACCCCTGAGCACCACTGGGTGTGACCCCCAAAAAAGGGGGGGAAAGATTGTTTTGTTACTTTGCTACTCTTTTTTTGTTTTTGTTTTTGTTTTTGGGATGGGGCCACACACCCGTTTGATGCTCAGGGGTTACTCCTGGCTAAGTGCTCATAAATCGCCCCTGGCTTGGGGGGACCATATGGGACGTCAGGGGATCGAACCACGGTCCTTCTTTGTCTAGCGCTTGCAAGGCAGACACCTTACCTTTAGCGCCACCTCACCGGCCCCTACTTTGCTACTCTTGACAAAAGACTATCCATGGAAAATTCTAGAATGGGTTGCTCCAAGTCAGAGCACAGTCAGGGTGGAGCTTGCCTGAGAGCCCTCAATTCAGGCCCCCTTGAACCTTCTCCCCCTCTTAGTCCCAGCCCTCTAGGGCCTTCCAGCTATGGGTCAGCCTCGACCCCTGCCAGGTCTCTGCCCACACTGTCCCCCTGCATGGGGTTCCAGCCCTTTCCTTTGAGCTAGGCCAATTGTCACTTATATCTATAACTGTCCTTGCTGACAACATTCTCAGGAAGTCTTCCCGGGTCTCCTTAACCAGATTCATTCTCATTTCTTCCAACCCCTTCCTGGAGTTGTTGTCTCAGATGACCATGTTGGTGAGGTTCTGCTTGGCTACCAGTCTAAGTCCCTAGTAGCATATCTCTGACCTGTTCTTCTGCTGCCCCACAGCCCCAGTCCTGTGCATAAGTTACAGTATATTCTTTGCAATTACTGAGTTATTCGATTTTGTTTGAGAGTCACACTGTTGGGGACTCAGGGGAAGGATGATTCTCCTGGTAGTGCTTGGGTTCCATGCTATGAGAGGGATGGAAACTGGGGCTTCAACATGCAAAGAGTGTACTCTAGCTCTTTGCACTAACTCCCTGGACACTCACTGGCCTCTGATGATAGCAAAGTCCCTATATGAGTATCGTAAGCCTATCCAACCATATCCCCAATTTTCGGTCAAAGGCATGTATATGGGAAGACATAGGAAGATAAGCTTTGGAAGGTAAGTAGGAACCATAAGCTCCAGCTAGACACATCCATCACATCCTTGAACAGATGCCAGGCTTGCTATTCTGTGCCCATACCTGCTGCCTCATTCAATAACAACCTGTGTACTGCTGAATGACACTAACAGAGGAGCACACACATCACAGTCTCAATTTTTACTAACCTCTACTCAGAAAATAGGAAGGTGTCACTTAGATTTTTCCCTAATTTTACTGTGATACAATGCATCTCTAGCACAGCACACAGCTCTCCAGCAGGGAGTTTAAAGGAATCCTTAAAATGTGTATGTCCATGCAACCACCACCAATGAATTCCTGAGTGTCCTTCTCCACAGTACCCACCCACCACATGCAATCACTAGCCAGAGTCATTGCTGCTGCTGAGTCTTGTCATTTGAACCCTCTGTGACTAGGAGTTTCAGCACATTCTCTGCTGTTGGAATACACTCAGCACAACAGGGTTGAGATGCATTGTGAGGCTGTGGGCTACCAGTAGCTCTTCTTTTATTTATTTATTTATTTATTTATTTATTTGTTTGTTTGTTTATTTATTTGAGGGGAGGTGAGAAGGGAGCTCACCTGGAAGTGCTCAGGACTTACCACTGACTCTGCACTCAGGAATCACACCTGGCAAGACTGAGAACCATAGGTGCCAGAGGTCGAACTCATGTTAATCGCTCTGGCAGCTCTTTTTGATTGCTGAGTGCTATTCTATTGTAGAACAACAACTTTATTTACTTGTACAGTCTTTGTTGAAGGGTCTTTGGATCTTCTCCAGTCTGGGGGAAATTCTGAGCAGAGCATCAGTGAATACCATAGTGGAGTATCTGTCTTGAATGCAAGTCTTCATTTCTTTTTAAAAAAAATTCTAAACAGGGAGTGGAATTACGGGACCATGGGGTAGGCATCTGTTAGTTTTATGAGACAGCAAAACTGCTTTCCAATGATGCCACAGGACTGATTTTACTTACATCATTAGCCCAGTGTGTTATTTAGGGAAATCATGATGTGGGTAATTTATTTTTATTTTGTACAAAGGTGATTTATTATACAATTAATAAAGTATGATTTTATTCTTTTAATTTGTTTTTCTGTTGGAAACAAATTCACAAATCCATTATAAACCTTTTGCCAGACATATTACAACTTAGGGTTCAGATAAAAACATGGACAAGGGGACCAGAGAGGTAGCACAGCAGTAGGGCATTCGTCTTGAACAAAGCCAATCCAGGATGGACAGTGGTTCGAATTGTGGCATCCCAGATGGTCCCCGGTGCCTGCCAGGAGCGACTTCTGAGCACAGATCTAGGAGGAACCCCTGAGTGCTGCTGGGTGTGGCCCCAAACAAACAAAAAAAAAACATGGACAATAAGGTCCAGCTTTCTGATTGGGTGGGGAGCTCAATTAAGAAACATATGGGGAAAAAAACAACAGATGAAATTATCATGTGTAGAAGTGTAGAAAGAGGCATACTCTGTGCAGAGTCTTGTGCCCAGAAATACTTCCCACCTTCCTCAATCGGTCCAAATGAATTGGGAAGCAGTTATAGCATAACATTTTGCAGAGGAAGAAACTGAGGCTTGGAAAGGCCACATACCTTGACATGAATTTTTACAGGCAGTAAGGCCCCAGGAAGGTGTGGTATCTCAGGCCAGGAAGCCAGGAGCTAACGAGGACAACAGGGACAATTTAAGCAACGGGAGCCCAGTTGATGTGACCATGAATAGTCAATGTGTCTCCAGGAGTTTCAGGCCTGGCACAGAGTCTGGCTTAAGAAAAGTCTGTTGGGCCAATGAACAACCAAAATGGGGAAGGAACAAGGATGCTGGGAAACGTGGGGGACCAACTTCTTTGCCCAGAAAGACATCAAAGCATTTGGAATTGAGTCAGTCAAGCACGTTCCCCTGCTGATCTGGGTAAGGCCCAAGCACGGGAACACTGTGAGGAGGTCCAGCTCCCAGCACCATCTCCGCCCTTTCGGCGGACATTCCCTCTGTGATGCACAGCTGGCCCTCGGCCCACTCGAGGCAGCAAGGGCTGTCTCCATGCTGTCTCGCTTGGGGCATCTTCCTACATCAGCCAGAACATCTCCATGTCTGCCATTCTGACTTGACCACACCATGAGCCTACAGCTTTGCCAAGCCCTTGGAAAGCTGGGCTTCTGAGGGCCAGCCAGATCATGAAGAGCAAAGTCCCTGGTCTTGTTTGGCCTTGCCCCTTACACAGGGGCTTTGGGCAACCCTGTCCCTCTGTACTTGAGCTTCCTCTGCATTAACAGGACAAATTTGTGAAGAACATCAAGTAGGGTGGGGAGGTAATGCAATACAGGGGCTTGGAGATCATGGCCAGGTTTAAATACCACATCTGCTACTTCCCTGCTTGACTTTCTGGCCTTCAGCTTTCATGTCTCTAAGACAAGGAAACAGAGCTTGCTGCAGAGCTGGGCTTGGAGAGCAATGCCCAGGGCACAACACATTTGAAGCTGCAGGTTAACTAGTCATGTTATTCCTGTGGTTGTTGTTATTACACTGAACCGGGGCCAACCCGAGAAACTGATCATGCGTTTCTTGCTGGGAAGAAAACCAGGCTGTGAGAGCAAGCACATCCTGCCTTCCCTGAGGGAGGATTTTAGATTTCATTCCAAATCTCCAAACAGAAAGAGCAGATGGGCCACCCAGTCCTTTCATTCTCTCAACAATATTTACATGCCTACTATGTGCCAGGAGTTATTCCAAGGGCCACTCAAGTAACTCTGGTATCCAGTAACTGCCAGAGACAGGGCCTGGGGGATGGGGGCCCAGGGAGAGAGAATCCCCTTATCTCCCCAGAAGAGACAAGACGGCTTGAGATTTAGATAAGAGGGAGACTTGGGGGCTCCGGCTGGGGTGAATGTAGCCAGGTGTCGGCGGGGAAGGAAAGCAGACAGCTCCAGGAACGTGGTCTAAAGGAATTCTACTTAGAAGAAGGATAAAGTGGACTCTTGGGGCATCAGGTCCGGGAGACAAGTCCCAGCAGCCCCAGGGTGAGAGAGACATCTCCAGAGATGGAGCTGTAGGAAGAGCCCCAGGAGGCCATCAGATGGATTGGGGGGGGGGGGGCAGCGGGGCTCAGCCTCATGGACCACCTTTAACCTGAACTCACTAGTCCCCACAACCATCGCCCCCCCAAGACACAGAGTAGAGTGCTTTCTGTGCCTCTACAATGATAATTCCCAATATCCACCAGAGGAGCGCACAATTGGCAGAGAGGACAGGATGCATCAGCCAGCCATGGCCCCAATCGCTGCCTTACAGAGGCAAGGAGGAAGATGCAGTTTATTACACAACCCACATTCATGGGGGCTCATTTCCTGGGTTCCCCAGGCTAGAGCTTAGAGTGATCTTTATCCTCCCCACCTACAGGTGAAAAACAGGAGGCTCAGAGGGCCGGGCACAAGGGTGCCCTGCACAGGCCCATGGGGCACCGGACAAAGGGTGCATGGGCTAAAGAGAATGGGTGGGGAGGAAGGAATTCCAGGGGGTGGGAACAGCCAATCCAAGAACAAAGGGCTGCAGGAAAGGTCGGGTTGTGGCAAGAACAGCAAGATACTGAAGGTGTATGACAAGAGGCTACAAAGAGACCAATGAGCTTAACTACGAGGCCTCTGCTTGCCCTGCTGGGTGGACTGAGAGGGCTGGAAGCTAGTTTGGATGGGAGAGTGAGTCAAATTCATGAGCATGTTACAGTGGCACTGGTGGAGCCCACAATGGGGCTGCCAGATTGGAAGATTTTAGGACATAGGCCTGACCTTCTTTAAGACTATGGGACACCTCAATCTCAGGGTGGGGCATTGTGTTTCATGAGCCTAAGCATCAGATGCTAAATAATTCTCATTGGGCAAGATGGCCCCATCCCCGAGAACCCAAGAAAGAAATATCCTGACCTGGAGGCCAAACAAGTTAGGGTGCACAACCGGACAGGAGGAGCAGTACCCCAATGACCACAGGGGGAGAGAGCCCTAGGGAAGCAGGTGGCAGGGACATCAGCCTGGGGCATTGCTGCACTAAAAAGGATCTCAGGATCCCTAGAGACCTTGAGCAGAGCCTAAGGAAGCAACAAAAGGCCCAGGCAAGCTTTGGGGCTTGAAGCTTCAAAAACGGGGTTTATCCCTTCCCAGGCCTCCCAGCCTCAGTGCCAGGTTTCTCTAAGGATTTATTTTGTGAAAATGGCTCTCTCAACAAGTATGTTATCCTCCTTCCCTGAGCCGATGAGGGAATTCTTTGCATTCAAAACCACAAACCCCAGGGAGTCCTTCTGTGGCCCAGCACAACTTTCTGCAGCATCAGGTTATGAATCACTCAGCAAATCCCAGGCCGGGCTGGGTGCATGGAGAAGGAGACATGCGTTCCGCTCCAGGCTCAGGCGGTGCATGAGAAAGAGGTTAGGTCTTCCACTCCAGGATTAGGGGATGCACTGGGAGGGGCACGTGTTCCACTCCTGGCTCAGGGGCTGCTGAGTGTCGGGCAGCTCATACCAGTTTCTCCTGGCTCAGACACCCCCAATGGTTTCTGCATGTGACACCAAATGGACACCAGTGTGCAGCCTGGGTTCTGTGGGCTCTATCACAGCAGACTGCCCACACAAACTGGCATGTTGCAGAGAACCAAAGGAGCATCTCAGGTGAGGAAAGAGACTTGGGAAAGAGGGTAATATGGGAGAAAGTGGAAGAATTAAAGCCGGAGTGACAGCACAGTGGTAGGATGTTTGCTTTATATGTGACCAATCCGGGACAGACCTTGGTTCGATCCCCGACATCCCATATGGTCCCCCGAGCCCCTGAGCACATAGCCAAGAGTAAACCCCTCAGCATCACTAGATGTGCCTTAAAACGCAAAAAGAAAGAAGGAAGGAAGGAAGGAAGGAAGGAAGGAAGGAAGGAAGGAAGGAAGGAAGGAAGGAAGGAAGGAAGGAAGGAAGGAAGGAAGGAAGGAAGGAAGGAAGGAAGGAAGAAAGAATTAAGACTAGAAGTGTTAGGGTTCCAACGCACACATCCTGGCATGGGTCAGGGAAGTGACTCAGGCAGCAGAACTTGAGCCAATGACCTGGGTTCGAGCCCCAGCCCAGTAGGTCCTCCACCCATCACCAGTAGGTATGGTCCTGAAGACCTCCAAGCACCTGGAAGTATCTTCCACGACAACTAAATGAAATCCTGAGCATACCTTCCTATGCCCAGACTCTTGCACAGGCTTGCTCGTTGTTGATATCCCAGTGCTGCAACCTCAAGCAACATGTTCTGCTAAAGGTCAGGAAGTTGACTTTTGGAGGACAGTGGAGGGCATATTAGTCCTAGGGGACTCTATTGTAGCTGGAGAATGCTCTTTCTCCTCAGCTAACTTCAACACCCAGCTCATTCAAGTCTCATTTTCCCTCTTAAGTTCTGAAGTGGAGCCCCAGTACACACCCAATTCAGGGGCCATTTCTTGGATTTAAAGAAGGAATAAATGCAAAAAAAGGTGGGGGGGCAGAGAGATAGCATGGAGGTAAGGCATTTGCCTTTCATGCAGGAAGTCATTGATTCAAATCCCGGCATCCCATATGGTCCCCATGCCTGCCAGGAGCGATTTCTGAGTGTGGAGCCAGGAGGAACCCCTGAGCACTGCCGAGTGTGACTCAAAAACCAAAAAAAAAAAAAAAAAAAAAAGAAGGAATAAATGATCTGAGTGACTAATAATGACACCCTAAAAGGCTACTGTAGGGCTGAACAAACCCCTAGTCTAGCATGGGCCAGGAGAAGCAGTGAGCAAAGGAACTCTGCAAAACTCTGGCCTCCCTCTGTTGGTTACTGGCATGGTGACTTCAGAAAAATGACTTTACTTCTGTGAGCCTTGGCTTTCTCATCTGCAACATGGAGAGCATGGTGGTCACTATAGCAGGGGTCCTCAAACTTTTTAAACAGGGGGCCAGTTCACTGTCCCTCAGACCATTAGAGGGTCTGACTATAGTAAAAACAAAACTTATGAACGACTTCTTATGCACACTGCATATATCTTATTTTGCAATGAAGAAACAAAACAGATACAAATACAATATGTGGCCCGCGGGCCATAGTTTGAGGACCACTGCAAGGAGTTATGAAGAAGACACAGGTTAAGATACCAGCAGCACTGGGCACAGAACCTGCAACCCAGGTAAGTTTGGAGGCTGATACTACTGTGGTCATCATTATTATTTACAAATAATGCTTGAGGGATTGGGACTAGGAATTTAAAGATTGCTGGCTATGGAGAAACCATCAGCACATAAACAGAAAGAACTAACAGAGTCAGGGCTGCACCCGGAAGACTCCACATGCCAGTTCTTCTGTGTCCCTTCAGCTGGTATGTTGGGGTCTCTGGGCAGGACAACTAGCCATAGGCCCCCTGGGCTGACCACTTAGTCCAGGGGACTGAGATCCCCCCACGCCAGGCGGGTCTTCAGGGCCACGCCTGGTTAATCGGGCCCTGGAGGGTGGGGAGGGAGAGAAATTCCTCTGTATGCATCCACAAACTACAGAGGCAGGGCTGCACCCAGAAGACTTCACATGCCAGTTCTTCTGTGTCCCTTCAGCTGGTATGTTGGGGGCTCTGGGCAGGTCAGCTAGCCATAGTCCCCCTGGGCTGACCACTTAGTCCAGGGGACTGAGATCCCCCCCACCCCAGACTGGATCCCATTCAAAATTTCTCTTCTTACTATTATTCATCTTCAAAAGCACGTGGGCGCGACATATATAATTATTAACAACACCCAAAAATATTCTTAATTCTCGACTGTTTTAGGGAAAAAAATGGATTTCCCTCAATTTGCTGGATAATATTCAAATAGGTCTCTAAAATCAGTGTGTATGTAGATGTGACTTCCTACACAGTGGTCCTCTCTGACTGCCAAGCTGACCATAAACAATTCATCTATCCAATGTATATAACCCCTCTGATATATTTGCCCTCCTCCACACAGAGCCCCTTCTACTCCCTCATATCTCAATCCGGATTCGTTATCTTCCCCTTAATTAACCCTCTTTACCCTCAGTTCTTTAATTTGTTAGGCACCAAGACCGACCTCCTTCTTCAACAGATTCTGCCCTTGTGTATTTTCTTTAACAGCTATAACTCTTTCTAAATATTCTTTTACCGTGACGATTCTATCCACTGTTTATCTTGTCTTCTCTTTGTGAGCTGTTCAATAAGGAATTTTGGTGGAAGAGTCCCTCAGTTTAATGCTTATGATTGAACCATGTCATGGGGATTTTTGGACTTGTTCTTATGGTCCCCATATGAGCCGACAACACCACGTGGCATTGTTCCTTGTTTGCATAGGCACATTAAAATGGGAAAATAGTATAAATACAAATAAGTTCTTATCTATTAGAGATCGGAACACACAAATCTCATAGTGCAATGGGGTCTTACACCCTGAACATTGATATAATGACCTGGCACAGGCCTCAGAAGATTGGGCATCCTCCATTCACCCCTGAACCAGGGAAGGTATCTACGAAACATCCAAGGTATTTTATAACAACACCTGGAAGCAATCCTCTACCAGGAAGACACTACCACTGCTCTGACATCGACCTGCTCAAAAGAGACTTCCCTTGACACTAAGAAGACTAGACAACAACAACGACCTGCTTACAGGACAGGGATCTCTGCATTGTCCTTTAATTGTGAGGTGAAACGAGAGGACGCTCTGCATCTCCTGACTGCAATATAGGATATGCAGATTCCAGGATCTTTAATACAGAAACATGATACCAACAACAGAGACTGTGTGAAAAATAAAACTGTATTGGCACTACAGACAATGACCTGGATTGGACAAACTAGTTTGCCTGGAACCTAGAGTTGGTCTTATGCCAGAAAACTTCAGGGGTAGGGTCTCCTTGTATTTAGGCCAAAGCTTTTCCATTCCATGTCCCTCATATTTTGGTGGGCCTATGCAAATAATAATTGCCACTCTAACACCGTTATTACTGTGCTCCTTTGACTCTAATCCTTAAGAGAAACAAACCATTTAAACTTTTGAGATTAACTTAAACTAATATGCATGTGCATGGAAATGTAAAAAAGACTTAGCCTTCAATGTTTAAGGAATTACATAAGTGTTATGTCTTTAGATTACTTTGTATGCTGCTAAGAAATATTATGTACTACAATCTGGGTACTTGAGGGACAAAGCAACTGTACATAGGTTCTGTTTTAATTTTTCTTAATGTTCTTTGGCTGAAAGTTCAAAGTTAAGATATCAGCAATAGGACTACTGAGAATTCAGTTTATGGGTGATTGTCATTCCACTGTAACTTTACCTTGTCCTCTTTCTTTGCATCTTTGTTCTCATAATTAAAAATAAAAAAATAAAACAGAAAGAACTAGGTATATTTAAGTACAAGAAAGTGATAAAAGAAAGAGAGGAAGGGAAGCTAAGACCAGACTTCCATAGCTAAGTGAATAAAGCCATCTGTGCTTCTGTATAAATCATCCCCAAAGAGGGAGGCTGGGCTAGCCTGAGCCCCCAAGAATCCTTCCGGCCCTGAGATAGAGATTTCTTTCTGGAAAATGAACTAATATTTTTTTCACCTATAAAGGGTTGTATTAGGTTCTGTTTCAGGCAAGGGCAAAATCTCAAAGACCTCTTCAAGGCCAGCCTAGCAGAGAGCTACTGTGTTCTGGCCCGAGATCCAGCTCAAGTCTCACTCAAGGTTCTGCCTAGTTTTACATGCATGGAACAGCCTGTGCATTACCATCACTTTCTCCCACTTCCAAGGTCTTGTGGGGGCGTCACAATGAGTTGTAAAATCTCCTAGGATAGAGGAGGAAGTTATTTTTATGGGTCTATAGAGTATTCATTCATCTCTCATTCATAAAACATCTGAGTACTTCCTGGAAAGAGACCTTGGTGGTGGTGGTGGTGATGGTAGTGAAGAAGGGGTAGAGAGAAAGTACAAATGAATAGAGCACTTAACTCGCAAGAGGCCAACCTGGAACCTGGGTTCAATCCCCAGCACCACATATGGTCTACTCTGAGCCTTGCTAGGAGAGATCTTTGAGCAGAGTGAAGAGTAGTCCCTGAGCACTCTGGGTGTATCCCCCCAAAATAAAAGAAAAAAAGAGAGACCCTGAACTAAGCACTAGCTACCCAAGTATGATGAAAACAAGAATGTCTATATTTCAGAACTGATGCAATAGCACAGCAGTAGAGCTTTTGCCTTGCACTGGCTGACCCGGGACGGACCCAGGTTCAATCCCCAGCATCCCATAAGGTCCCCTGAGCCTGCCAGGAACAATTTCTGAGCACAGAGCTACGAGTAACCCCTATGCACTGCCAGGTGTGTCTATATATATATATATATATATATATATATATATATATATATATATATATATATATAATATATAGTCTATATTCCAACACTCAGGATGGAGCCTCCTACAGAATATTTGCCTTGCATCCATGAATCTAGATTTCATCCCTAACACTGCAACAACAACAACAACAACAACAACAAAAAGTCTAATTTTTTTGCCCTCCCCCGCCAACAAAAAGTTCATAATTACCATGAAGGAAGCCAATAGGGACAATAAGGGTTTTGGTGTTTTATAACCATATCTATAATCTGTGCATAGAGGTCTGAGGGTGGGTACAGAACTGGGCACACAAAGTAGGGTCTATCTTAGTCATGAGGTATGAATAGGAGTTTGCTAATCAGATAAATGGAAGAAGGGCATTTCTTCTAGGAGTCAGCACAAAAGACAGTGACAGTAATAGGAATGAGACCTAGAGCTTGTGGGTGAGAGTGTCAAGGACAGTGGGGAGGTCAGCAGGGCCCAAGCAGGTCACCAATCAGATGGATTAGTGAACAGGGATGAGGGGTAGTAGGTAGGGGATAGGTTTTGATTTGACTTTTCAGACAAGGAGTTCAAGGCAGGGGAGTTGTCTGCTTCAAACTGCAATTGTGGTGTTTCCATGATGTCCCAGGGCTCCTGAGCATGGCCAGAAGAGGAAGATTAAAGCCTTCAGTGGGGTATGTGTGGGTGGGGGGAAACTAAAGGAAGAAGCTGGATGGCCAGGAAGAAATGGAGATACAGATGAGAAGGATCTAAGGGTTCTGTTGAGTTCTTTCTCCCGAGGAAGCTGCAGGCGGCCCAGATCTCTACACAGGCCAATAGCTGAATTTACAGATATCTCTGGGGCGAGGCTCAAGTTCTTGGTCATCTTCCACTCACAATTCACCCAGAGAGCCATTGCCAAGGAAGCAGCAGAGATTCCTGAGCCAACCAGCAGCCTCTTCCCTCCCCCAGCTCAGATGGGGAGCACGGGGGCGGGCAGGCTGGGCCCCAGTCTCCATCGATGAGGTTCCATTATCCTCAGAGGCTGGGTGACCCCCTGCTGCTGCCCCACAGTGCGCTGGGAAGAAAAGCTCCTCTCTGACAAGAAAGGCCCATTCCCGACAGGCCTGGGGTCTGGGCAGTGCCTTTATCCATGCTGACCCCACCACAGTGACAGCAGCAAATGTGGTGGGCCACAGGGGCTGCCCCCACCCCCAAAGGGCCTCATGCTGAAACTAGAGGGGCCTTTTCTCGGGGCCTCTGGGAACCAGGCAGTAGCCCACAGACATTGGCGTGTGAGACCCTGGGCCATCCCCCCCACAACACCAACAAGCAGCTTAGGCCAGCGGGGCAACCAAGGCAGGCTGGTGGGAGGGGGCAGGGGGAAGAGCCAGTTACATAGAGCCCCTGCTCAGGCATTGAGAAGGCAGGGGAGAGGCTAGGAACGCATTGTCCAGCCTCCAGAATTATTTGGGAAGGAAGATGAAGAAAGAAGGCTTTTGTGCATCTGGGCCCAGCCCCCATCTTCTCACAACAGACCAATAAAAGCTGTCTCCTTATCCTCCTAGTCTTCCTTGACCACTCACTCCTGACTCAACTGCCTCCAGGTACTACTGTCTTGTCATCCTGGCCAGTCCCCCTCACAGACACCACATTCCACCCTTTAGTGACTCAGCCTTTGTGTCCTAGTACCCACCCCTCCTAACAAGGCTTTTCTGTTCTGCTGGGTGGTGCTCTGAGCCTCTCAGCATTGTTTGAGGGTCTGTGTGTCATTGGTGGGGAGCTGAGATACAGAGAAAGAAAGCTTCCTGTCCAGGGTCACATATTGACAGAATTTATGAGTGTCTGAAACAACCCCACCCTGGTGCTCTGTAGGGGGCTAAGCAGGTGGGGACAGTGGGATACTGATAAGTCCACAGCCTGATCAAGTCCCCACAGGGAGGACTATCCCTTCAGTCCCACACAAATGGGTGTGCAGGGGTCCTCAAACTTTTTAAACAGGGGGCCAGTTCACTGTCCTTCAGACTGTTGGAGGGCCAGATTATAGTAAAAACAAAAATTATGAACACATTTCTATGCACACTGCATATATCTTATTTAGAAGTGAAGAAACAAAATGGGAATAAATACAATATGTGGCCCGCGGGCCGTAGTTTGAGGACCATTGGTGTAGAGCCTTTGAGAACAACTGGGCTGGGCCGAGGTAAAGATGACAAGCTACTGTCATGTAAGTCAAATGCATCCTGCTTAGGCACAGCTCTTCACATGTGCTGAGAGAGGGCTCTTCTCCAACCTCATCCAACCCAAGGAACTAAAAACCTGCCTCTCTGGATGCTCTCACTTAGAGGGTCTTGGGGTTTACTTATTCAAGGCTTCTGTGGCTACATTACCCTTAGAAAGAAAGAAAGAAAAAGAAAGAAAGAAAGAAAGAAAGAAAGAAAGAAAGAAAGAAAGAAAGAAACAAACAATGAAAAGAAAGAAAGAAAGAAAGAAAGAAAGAAAGAAAGAAAGAAGAAAGAAAGAAAGAAAGAAAGAAAGAAAGAAAGAAAGAAAGAAAGAAAGAAAGAAAGAAAGAAAGAAAGAAAGAAAGAAAGAAAGAAAGAAAGAAAGAAAGAAAAAGAAAGAGAGAGAGAGAGAGAGGGAGGGAGGGAGGGAGGAAGGAGAGAGAAAGGAAGGAAGGAAGAAAGAAAGAAAGGAAGAAGGAGAGAAAGAAAGAACAAGTAAGAAAGAAAGACAGAAAGAAAGAAAGAAAGAACGAAAGAAAGAAAGAAAGAGAGTGAGAGAGCAAGAACGAAAGAAAGAAAGTACGAAAGAAAGCAAGTAAGAAAGAAAGTAAGAAAGAAAGAAAGAAAGAAAGAAAGAAAGAAAGAAAGAAAGAAAGAAAGAAAGGAAGGGAGGGAGGGAGGGAGGGAGGGAGGGAGGGAGGGAGGGAGGGAGGAAGGAAGGAAGGGAGGAAGGAAGGAAGGAAGGAAAGAAGGAAGGGAGAGACAACCTCTGGGCATCAAATCCTGGATACCACATCTGGTATCCCAAAGCACAGAATCACTCCTGATTATAGAATCAGAAATAGTCCCTGAATACCACCAGTTGTGGAGCACAACCACCACCACCAAATGTAGTATCTCAGGGCTGGGGTGACAGTATAGTGGGTAAGGTGCTTGCTTTGCATAGGGGAGACCTGGGTTCAATGTCTAATGCCCCATATGGTCCCTAGAACTCACCAGGAGTGATCCCTGTGTGCAGAGCCAGGAGTAAGCCTTGAGCACAGCCAGGTGTGGCTTAAAAAAAAACAACAATAGGAGTGGAGTGATAGCACATGAGTAGGACATTTGCCTTGCACAAGGGTGACCTGAGTTCAATTCCTGGCATCCCATTTGGTCCCCTAAGCCTGTCAAGATTGATTTCTGAGCGCAGAGCAAGGAGTTATGCCTGAGCATTGGCTGGTATGACCCCAAACCCAAAAACAAACCAACCAACAAACAAAAAACCAACAATAGCAAAGCAGAATTTGTAGAATGGAGGAACAGAGAAGTTTCAAGCTGTGGTGGGGCACTTGGAGAGTGCCTCTGCCCACCTCACAGACTTGTTCAGAAGCAGAAACCAGGTTAAGCACAGCAAGCAGCCAACAGCCTTCCCACTGCTGAGCAGTTGCTTGAAGATGCTACTGCCACCACTGGGACCTGGGAACAGCAGAGCCCTGGCACTACAGAAAAGCATGTTTTCTGGGACGTGGGAAGCTCAAAGGCTTTCAAGGCTTCTCAAGGCTCCCATAGTCCCAAAGAGGCAAGACCACAGCAAAGGGCAGGGGAGATGTCTCAAAAGGCTGGAGCACAAGCTTTGCATGCAGGAGGACCCAGTTTAAATCCAGCACCATAGTCCCAAACATTTCCAGAAGACCTCTGAACACTGCAGGTTGTAGCCCAAACACATCACCCACCCCTTGGAAAATAAATGAACCACAGCAAAAGAACACATTGGAACCCAGGCACTCTTTTAAAATATACACATCTCTGGAACTTTCTTTCTCCAGCTGAAGATGGGGTATCTGTCTAAGGAGATTGGGGAGGTAGAAGGATCTTGTCAACTACAACTGTGTGTATGGGACAGGAGGCAAGTGACCTGTTCCAGAGGCAGCTATTCATATTTCCTATAGACCCCATGCCAATGGGACTGCCCTACCCCCAAGTCCTTGCTCAAGGACCCAAGAGAGACATGACCTCTAAGATCTAAGATATAAAATCATCCAAATACCAACTACAGATAAATGGATCAGGAATTTGAGGTCTATACACAACGAAATACTATACAGCCTTTAGAAAGGACACAATCAGAAAATGGCTGCAACATAGATGGAACTAGAGGGTATCATGCTTAGATAAGTCAGCCAGAAGAAAAGAACAGATAGAGAATGATCTTTCTCATCTGCAGGACTGAAGATATACATGGGAGAAATGATGTGTACAACTGAGTTAGTGGGAGAAGGGCTTGAGAGGGAGGGTAATTGGAGTCCTTAAGGGAGAGAAGTGGATACTCTGGTGATGAGTGTGCTGCTGGAATTATGTACATGGGGAACCATCATTAACAGTATTGTAAATGAAAGAAAGGGATAAAAAGGGAAGGAAGGAAGGAAGGAAGGAAGGAAGGAAGGAAGGAAGGAAGGAAGGAAGGAAGGAAGGAAGGAAGGAAGGAAGGAAGGAAGGAAGGAAGGAAGGAAGGAAGGAAGGAAGGAAGGAAGGAAAATAGGTAGGTTTGGCCTCCAGGGTCAAAGTTTTAGCTCTCTCTCTCTCTCTCTCTCTCTCTCTCTCTCTCTCTCTCTCTCTCTCTTTCTCTCTCAAAGGATCTTGCATGTTTTTTGTTTTTGGAAGCCAAGAGTATGGATTCCAGGGTGCAATTCCTAGGTCTGAGCCCATCAAGCAAGTCCTGTCTGCCTTATGGAGCAGTCATAAGCCTGGTTCAGGAGTAAGCAGCTCATGAGTGTGACTTCCAACTCCACCACTTATAGACTGAGATTAGAGTGACAATCTCTCCAGATTCCCTTTTATTATTTCAAAATTATTGACCCTAAGAGGTCAGCCCCACATCAGTAGAAACTGAGGCACAGCACTGGGCAGGTGACAGCCTGAGCTGACTGCTCTGAGGGGACACCAGCACAGGGTTCTACTCCTTGTCCTTCCTAGCATCAGACTTTCAGGTCCTCTGCCCTTGCAGGTCATCCCTGTCTGTATATAAAGGGGCTGACTGAAAGGCAAACTGAAGAAAGGGATTCAGACAACATGCACATTCTTGGCTAGGAATTCAGAAAATTTCATCTGGGCATATCTTTTGGCTTCTGAGCCTCAGTTTCTGGGCTTCATCTGTATTTTCATCTGTATTCAACAGGGGCTTACTGGGTTTGAGTGAGTGACATGTTAGGTCTTAGGATAGATGAAGACCACATGAACCTACCTCCTGTAGGTGATTGGTGAAGACCATGTGAACCTATCTTCTGTAGGTGATTATAGCAATGTCCAGCTCAAGACTGGGAGAGTCCCAGAGAGTGTGGACCTAGGGATTGGCTGCAGCTGCAGAGAGCTGCCAGGCAGCTGGAGGTCCTGACCTCCCCAAGGCCAACCCACTGCAAGTCAGAAGATTAAAGGGGAGCCCCAAATATTTACCTGCCATGTGGAAATATGAATTCTCTAGCATAGACACAAAAGACCTAAATTCTAATTCTCATTCAATCTAATTCTCTTTCTCTCCCTCTCCTTCTCCCTCCCTCTCTCTTCCACTCCTCCCCCCCTCAAAATGTGGAATGAAATGAGGTCATATAGAAACGGACTATTTTTATTTCCACACAGCATTTCAAAACTATTCATAATTATAAGAAGATGGGAGGAAAGCCTTTCTCTAAAATAAAAAGAGAACTACTGGAGCTGCCCTCTGTGTTCCCCAGACCCTCCCCAAATGCTGTCTCCCACCTTCTCCACACCCCTTCACCTTTCCCAGGCCCCTGCAGCCCTCAGCTCTCACTCTGGGGAAGCAACTGGCCTACACATGAAGCCGGAAGGGAGGCAGTATGTGCTGAACTCCACCCTCGGAGTTCTTCCAAACCAGTTCTTATTTCATCCATGCAACAGCCCTGGAGGCTAGTCTTCTCACCCCCGTGCAGATGGATGTGCAGAGCCCCTGGACCACAGAGGAGAGTCTGACTCCACAGTCTGAGATCACACTATGGTACATCTGGTCCTCAGGCCACATATGTACTCAGGCCACAAGTCTCACTTCTTGCTCCTAGAGGTTCACATCACTGGTGGTGAATGCTGTAAAAATTTTATTTGAGGGCTGGAGAGATAGCACGGAGGTAAGGCCTTGCATGAAGAAGGACGGTGGTTTGAATCAGCATCCCATATGGTGCCCTGAGCCTGCCAGGAGTGATTTCTGAGCACAGAGCCAGGAGTAACCCTTGAGCGCTGCTGGGTGTGACCCAAAAACCAAAAAAAAAAATTATTTGAAATAAAGATAAGGGGGCTGGAGAGATAGTATAGTGGGTAGGACATTTGCTTTGCACCTGGGCAGATCTAGGTTCAATCCTTTACACCATGTTGGTCCCCTGAACTCCCACCAGGAGTGATTCCTGAGCATAGTAAGGATGAAGCCCTGGGCACTGCCAGGTGTCACCAAAATCTTAAAAAAAAAAAAAAAACCGAAAAGAAGAAAAAGAAAGAAAGCTAGAGAGAGAGAGAGAGAGAGAGAGAGAGAGAGAGAGAGAGAGAGAGTAGATAGGGTGCTTGCCTTGCATGTATATGGCCAACCTGGGTTCTATCCCAAGCACCCCAAATATGGTCCTATGATTATTGCCAAGAGTAACTCCTGAGTGCAAAGCCAAAAGTTATTTCTGAACTTCAATAGGAGTGGCCTAAAATAAATAAATAAATAAAAATAAAGGTAAGATTGAGGCAGAGACATCTCTGGATGTCTTTCTCAAGAGGAAGATGCTTGCCTTGCATTTATCTGACCAAGATTTGATCCCTGGCACCTTATATGGTCCACTGAACCCTGCTGGAAGTGATCCCTGAGAGCAAAGCCAGGAGTAAATCCTGAGCACCATTGGGTATGACCTAAAAACAAAACAAACAAAAAAAGAATCCTTGATCTTGAGGATATTGTCTCAGGGGCCTCAGCTCTTGAGGGGCCAGGCTCCAAGAACTGAGGTTCAAGGATGAACTGCTTTGAATGAAACTGGGCAAACTCAAACTCTGGGGTTGGAGCAGTGGTGCTTTGCAAGTGCCTTGCAAGCGCTAGCCTAGGATGAACCGTGGTTCGATTCCCCGGCATCCCATATGCTCCTCCCAAACTAGGAGCAATTTCTGAGCGCATAGCCAGGAGTAACCCCTGAGCATCATCGGATGTGGCACAAAAACAAAAACAAAACAAACTCTGCTGGGCCTATGTCACGGTACAGCCTAGAAAAGTGGTTCCTGGCTCTGCCTGAGAGTTCTGCCTGCATGCAGGGAAAATAGTTGTTTACTGAGCACTTCCTGGGACAGCCCCAAACCTGCTGTACAGGTGAGAAATCTTCCCCAGGGATAAAGTACTGTCCTTGGTCATTGTAAGAGCCAGCACCAACCCTTGAAGCTGTTTGAGTAGCTACAGATGCCGATAAACTATAATCTCTGTGCTGTTTTCTTTTTCTTCTTTCTCTTTGTTGGAGGCGACTCCACACCCAGAGGTGTTCAGGGCTTACTCCTGGCTCTGTGTTTAAGCCTGGCTCAGGGGACCACATGGGATGCTGGAGATCTAACCAGGGTACAAGGCCTTATCCTTAACTGCTATTCAATCTCTCTGGCCCCTGCTTTCTTTAATCACAGAAAGTCTCACACAGGTTTTAGCTTAACCCAATCCCCCATAGAGACTCTGGAAGGAGATGTAGTCACATCTACAGGTTCTTAGGATCTCAGCAGGTGCTTATCATGTGTACATTCATAGATGGTGGCCAGGAGATCATCTGGCCTTAGCAGAGATGCTCTTCTTACCCTCTTGGTCTACAGCAGACAAACCTCAACTCATCAAGGCAGAAATACACCTTAAGTCACCCAGTAAAGAGTGAGTTACTCTGCTTCCTACTCTTCAAAAACAGTCCAGCATGGACCAGGGATGCCAGTACACTGTCAGGAACTCTATTCCTCCATAAAAAATTTACTTTAGAAATAAAAATATAGGGGCTAGAGAGAGAGCACAGTGGCAGGGAGTTTGCCTTGCATGCAGCCATCCCAGGATGGACGGTGGCTCAAATCCCAGCATCCCATATGCAAGACTGCCAGGAGCAATTTCTGAGCACAGAGCTAGGAGTAACCCCTGAGCACCAAAGGGTGTGACCCAAAACCCAAAATAGATAGATTGATAGATAGATGTTTACTTATCATGAATGCCAAGGGAGTCTCCTAAGGGGGGTTCTCCTATGGGAGAATTGAGTTCCACCCACCCCCACATCTTTGGCTTCTTCTGCAAGCCTGAAAAGCAGGAGGTGAGGGAGCAAGACCAGGGCTATAGAGCCAGTCAATCACCCACGTTCCATTCCTATCCCTGCAATCACAGATGAGTTCTCTGAACACCCCTTCAAACCCCATCCCCTGCCTGGAGACTGGCTCCTTCTCTACTGACACATTCCTGCTTCTATGCCTTTGCTCTGATGGTGCCCTCTGCCTGCCACACCCTCCCCAGGGCTCCACTGTCTCCCTCCATCACTATTCTGAAGACACCTACTATCTACTTCCTCTGCTCAGGCACCATCATCCTCCCATGAGAAGGCAAGATCCACAGGTAGGGCAGGCCCCCAGATTCCATGGTACTGTCTCAGTCACATGGGTGAAAGCTTGCGGGTCTCAGATCAGAGCAAAAACATAGCAGATAGAGCATTAGCCTTGAATGTAGCTGACCAGGATTCGATCCCTGACATCCCATATGGTCTCCTAAACTTGTGAGAAGTAATTTCATTTTGTTCTTGTTTTTCGGTCACACCTAGTGGTGCTTAGGGGTTACTCCTGGCTCTGCATTCAGAAATCACTCCTGGCAGGCTCCGGGGACCATATGGGATGCTGGGGATCAAGCCCAGGTCGGCCACATGCAAAGCAAACAACCTATCTGCCATGCTATCACTCTAGCCCCGAGGAGTAATTTCTGAGTTCCGAACCAGGAGTAGTAACCACTGAGGTCTGCTGAATGTGGCCCAAACTCCTTTCCAAAAAAACTTGGGGTCTGGGGCCGGTGAGGTGGTGCTAGAGGTAAGGTGTCTGCCTTGCAAGTGCTAGCCAAGGAAGGACCACGGTTCGATCCTCCAGTGTCCCATATGGTCCCCCCCAAGCCAGGGGCAATTTCTGAGTGCTTAGCCAGGAGTAACCCCTGAGCATCAAATGAGTGTGGCCCCCCCCAAAAAAAAACAAAACAAAACAAAAAAAAACTTGAGGTCAGGGATTCCCCATTTGGAGAATAATCATCAAATATGATCTTCACTGGACCTGTGTGATCCCCTACTTGTCCCCACTCTGCTCCTAGCCACCTCTTTCTACCAGCAGCCTCTTCTGTCCAGGAGAGCTGAGCCATCCTAGCAGCCTCCCTGCTGCCATTAGGGCTGAGTGTTTGGGGCGTGTAAGTTCCTGATGGCAAGGAAGGCCCTGATGCTTGATGTGCTTCGGCTGCCCTGCCCCCACTCCAGCCTGGCCCCGTGCCAAGCCCCTGCAGGCTTCAATACCAGTCTGTTCAATTAAGGGGAGATGACGGATGTCACACCACTCTGCCAACTGTCACCCAAAAGAACAAACAGAGCATCGCCTCCTCTTGCTTATCCTGAGAACCGTTTCTTCCTTTATTCATTCATTTCTCCCACAATACCTATTTACTGAGCACCTATGATGGGCTTGGCACCCTGCTTGGGCCGAGAACCCAGTGACAGAGCCACTCATACGCTCACAGAATCTTGCCCTCTAGGAGGAAGAGAATGAGACAACCAAACACACACAGGCGTCTTTCTGAAACCACAACACATGCCACAAAAGATGAACTTGTGGGGCTTTGGAAGCCCTTCCCCGAAACCCCAGAGGCTGGTGAGGAGCAGGTGATGGTAGAGGAAACAGCTGCAGAAGCATGTCTCAGTTGGTGGTGAATGGTGTGCCAGGGTGGTCTCAGCAGGTACCACCTTTTTTAAGGAGGTGTCGCCCAGAGACAGAGCCACGTAAGGATGCATTAAGACAGGTCTCCATGGCAAGAGAGTGGAGGGACCAGTTAATGCAAAGGCCCTATTGTGGAAGCAGACCTCGAGAGCATGTGGAACCAAACAGCAGTAAGGCTGAAATTGCCGATAAACCAAGGTGATGGAGGGAAGGATCCATAGAACAAGCAATGGCCAAGGTCAAATAAGGGTTTGGGGTCATGGGAGAGCAGGTCTCTATGGTAAAGGCAAAAGGACATGATGAAAATGTGGCAGAGAAAACCATCCCTGGATTGCCATTCCATTCTATCCTAGGCCACTTTCTCCCAATCTAGGTTTCTGTGCCTTCTCCACCAGCATGGCCAGGATAAAGGAGCTTCAGGTTCTAGACTCCCTGTCTGGAGAGTTCCTCTCCTCCCAGCATCTCAGATCCAGGTGAGCACACCTTTTGCCGTCAGAACTGAAGTCCACAGGTGGAGGTCATTCTGCTGGCTAAGGTCTACCCAGCCAGCACAGTCATCACGGAAAATTACAATCTACCCAGAAATTCAGGAAACTCAGCACGACTCCCCCTGTGATCCTAACTGGGAGGCATTACCCCGAGTGAGCAGATTATCAGGATGTGTAATTTCTGGAATAAACACAGCTGTGTTTGTTTCTCCGAGCAGCGCTCCAGACAGAGCGACAGCCCGGCCCGAGGCGTGCAGCTGGAGCCTCACACCTCAGGACGGTGGCCGTTGGGGAAAGGGCAGAGCACCCTTCCATGGGCCGCAGGAGGCTGCCATCAGTGGATCTGTCTGGAGGCCAATTCTGTGTGCCTTGGGAGGCTGGTGGAAAGGCCAATAAGTGGGGCTAGAGTCAAGGAAGGAAAATGAGTGCCCCCCAGGGACAGGGGCTGCTCACAAGTGCCAGGTTAATCTGGAGTCTTCAATTGTCCCTAATGGAAAAGGGTCCTAAGGAGTCAGAGGAAAGGTCTACAGCTTTCCAGAGGTAAAAACTGAGGCCCAGCTGAAGAGATAGCACAGCGGTAGGGTGTTTGCCTTGCATGAAGCCGATCCAGGACGGATGTTGGTTCAACTCCCGGAGTCCCATATGGTCCCCTGTGCTTGCCGGGAGCGATTTCTGAGCAAAGAACCAGGAATAACCCCTGAGCGCCACCAGGTGTGACCCTAAAAACAAAATAGATTGATAGGAGATAGATAGATAGATAGATAGATAGATAGATAGATAGATAGATAGATAGATAGATGTTTCCACATCATGAATGCCAAGGGAGTCTCCTAAGGGGGGTTCTCTTAAGGGAGAACTGAGTTCTCCCCACCCCCACATCTTTGGCTTCTTCTGCAAGCCTGAAAAGCAGGAGGTGAGGGAGCAAGACCAGGGCAATAGGGCCAGTCAATCACCCACTTTCCATCCCTGATCCCTGCAATCACAGATGAGTTCTCTGAACACCCCTTCAAACCCCACGCCCTGAGCACCCCCGGGTATGACCCAAAAAACAAACAAAAAAAGAACTGAGGACCAAGGCAGGGGAGTGGGGGATGAGAGGACAAAGCACAGTGGATACCCAGCCAGGGGTGATCTCAGAATAAGCCCTAAGATTCTGAGGCCCTGGCTCCTTCAGTTCTGTGACCACCAGCAGCCCTGAAGTCTGCAGGGTCACAGAATAGCAATTTGCTCCCAGTTCCATCTCCTGGAAATCTGAGACCAGAGACAAATCATTTAGAATCTCAGTTTTTTTTTTTTAACCTGGAAGGTGGAGACAGTTCTGAAGATTGAGCACATTCTACAAGTAAATGACCTATAACCCTTTGCAAGGAGACTATAATTGGCAGCTGATCTCATCCCTACACACTTTCACTCACTCATTTGTTGATTAATAAGCACTAACTATGCATCATGGGGCAGGAGCCATAGCACAGCGGTAGATCGTTGTCTCGCATGAGACCAACCCAGGACAACCTTGGTTCAATTCCCAGCATCCCATAAGGTCTCCTGAACCAGGCAGGAGAGATTTCTGAGCACAGAGGCAGAAGTAACCCCTGAGGTCACTGGGTGTGACCCTAAAAAACAAAACAACAGCAAATAAATAAAATATTTATGCACCATACAAAAAAAATCCCTGCTGTATAAACTTTCCATCTCACAGGGATAATAATAGGTGATAATGATTTTATCTCTCCTCCTTCTCAAAGGGCCTAAAGCAGGTATAAAATGGCCCACCCAAGTCTCCATACCTAGAAAAAGCAGCTCAGACTACACGGCTGCCCCGTCTGAGAGTTACAGAGGCTACAGATCTAGGCTAGGAAATAAATAGCTTGTGCACCTTAAAGAAGTGCTGCCCTTTTCTGGGCCTCAGTTTCCCAATATCCCAGTACTAGTGTTTTGCATTCTAAGAAAGTTCTTTCGGTACAGCTTGGGTTATCTAAGCAATGAAAGAGTTAAGGCCTCACAAGTCACCTGCAACCTTTCCTGGAATGTTGGTTCTATGTGGGAAGGTAGGCTGGATCCTGAAGCAATCTCAGGGGACTGAATGGTACAAAAACAGAAAGGGGTCAGGCAGCAGTGCTCTCCCACTGCTTCAGTTTTTCTGCTGGTTTGTACCACTCTTCTCCCTCTCCCTGATGTTTGGTGTCCTTCTTCCTATCATAGCCCAAGAGGCTGCATGGTTAGGATGCTCAGCACCCAGAGTCTGGCATAATTAAGGCCAGATCCCCGCAGCCCCTCCTGGTCCTCAGTCTCCCTGCTCCAATTCCTGCCTCATACTTCAAGGCCTCCTTCCAAAACTCTTCTGGGCTTTCTGTGGCCCTGGCAGCCTCCAAAATCCAGTTCAAAGGCAGCCACTTGTCACTCAAGCCTCTTACAAGCTCACAGCTACTCTGCCTATCTCAGGTCCTTTGCTCTTGGTCATACTTTCTTTCCTTCTCTGTGGCATCTGCCAACCTGCCCCTTCTCAGCCCTCAGGCCTTTGCTCAGGCTGTGCCCTGAACTAATGAGGCCTTTCATTCTACTCACTGTGTGTCAAAAAATTCTACTTAGCCAATACAGGTTCCCACTGGTCCAGGCTGGAAGAAACCACTTTGCCATCAACAAACTCCAAGTCCTTGATGGCTGGGATGTAATGAGCTGGCAGATTACTTGTCTCACATGTGAGAAGCTCAACCTCTGGCACCACCAAAAAACAAACCAAAGAAGCCAAAAACATTTTCATCTGGGAGCACACTCAGTGGTCAATGTGATACTGTGTATGTGCCAATAAGAATAAGAACCTGGTATTACATGGCTATGAAAGCACTGCCCTAAAGCCCTGGAGACCCCAACCCCCAGCATTACTGGGGTAGCCCTGGTGCATTTTGACACTGCAGGGCTCTAGCATTGAACTATGTGACCCAGTTTGTCAAGACTCAACAGGAATGACCCCGGAGACCCCTGAGCATCACTAGAAGGCAACCCTGGCCCCCAAAATTACTACCTGTAATTCCTATATACAGGTAGATATTAATCATAATTACTCATATCTCTGAACCTACTTTTTTGTGATACCTTGTAAAGTGAGTATTAGTGACTATACACAGGGTTACTGAGGAACATTTTTTTTTTTTGTGGTTTTTGGGTCATACCCGGCAGTGCTCAGGGGTTATTCCTGGCTCCAGGCTCAGAAATTGCTCCTGGCAGGCATGGGGGACCATATGGGGCGCCGGGATTCGAACCGATGACCTCCTGCATGAAAGGCAAATACCTTACCTCCATGCTATCTCTCCAGCCCCTGAGGAACATTTTTTAAATCAACTATGGTGCTTCGCACTATAACAGGGATTCAGCAATTGGAGGCTGCTTTGATGATGTGAATGAGGGGAGAAGGAAAAATAAGGGCAAGGCAAAGAGATGAAGGAGAGGAAAGAGATCCTAATCCTCTATTGGATTCTCACTCTAACTGGGTTCACACTTAGGTGTGGTACTCACACAGGCTGCTGCATGCTGGAAATCACAAATTTGGTTGTGTTGTAAGGACCATGGTCAGAATGTGGATCAGTGCTAGGGATCTAACCTCATGTCCATTAAATAGTGCTCTACTAAGCCACTCCCCTGAGCCCCTGGGACATCTGACTTTGGGGTGTCAGTTTAATTCTCTATAATCCTTGTGTCCTGTAAACTTCCATATACAATGGAAGGAAGGAAGGAACGAAGGAAGAAGAAAGGAAGGAAGAAGGAAGGAAAGAAGGAAGGAAGAAGGAAGGAGTAAAAGGAAGGAAGGAAGAAGGAAGGAGTAAAAGGAAAGAAGGAAGGAAGGAAGGAAGGAAGGAAGGAAGGAAGGAAGGAAGGAAGGAAGGAAGGAAGGAAGGAAGGAAATATATGGGATGGATGGATTGAAATATATGGGATGAACTGGATGGATGGATGGATGGATGGATGGATGGATGGATGGATGGATGGATGGATGGATGGATGGATGGATGGATGGATGGATGGGTGGATGGGTGGGTGGGTGGGTGGAGAGATGAATGGATGGATGGATGGGTAGTTACATGAACAGGGAGATGGACATGGGGTTGGATTATGGTAAGGAATGATATGAACAGATGAACAGAAGCAGATTAGTCAGAGGAGACTGAGCAAATTGTCCCAGAATCTAACAGCATGGCGTCCTGTTGGCAGCTGAGGCTGCTGGGACCAGATGCAACATCTATCCCCTCAGCTCCAATGTCTGTTTCTGGCCAGTATTGGGCTTCTCTCAAACTAAGGGGGTGGGTACTTGGGGCTGCTGAAAGGGTGGGGTGGGGTCCTGTTCCTCCCCCACCTGTCACCCGTCCCTGCATCAAAAGCTCCTGACAGCAGGAACACATCTCTCAAAGTAGGAGCAAGTCAATGGGAAAATAGGATTTTCTTCATAAAATTCACTTTGGCCAACTTCTCCAGAACTCCCCCGTACAAAAACTTTGGCAAGTTCATAGCTAACGGCTCAGAGGATTTCTCAAAACCTGGGACGTGTACGTTTGTCAGCTCTTTACAGAGCCAAAAACTGGAGAACAAGAAATATCACAGTTCAGATACCAAAGGAAATCTTAGGGGAAAAATTTCTCTCTAGATTTTGGTACTTATTCATTTTTCTATCCATTTATATACCCAACTATCTAAAACATGCAATAATTCTGCTATTATTCATCCATTCATCCATTCAACCATCCATACATCCATCCAGTACATGCAATCTTCATGAAATAATTTTTTTTTTTGGCTTTGGGCCATACCTGACTTGCTCAAATCTTACTTCTAGCTCTGTGCTTAGAGATCACTTCTGGCAAGTTTGAGGGATCATATGAACAGAGGGATGTCAGTTGTTGAACCCAGGTCAAGTGCCTACAAGACAAGAGCCTTATCCACTGTCCTATCTCTCTGTCCTCATCACGAAAGTCTTTTTCTTGTGGGGGGGGTGAGGGAACATACCTGACAATGCTCAGGGCTCACTATTGACTCTATGCTCAGGAATCACTCCTGGTGGGGCTCAAGGACCATATGGGGTACTGGGGGTTGAACCCAGGTTGTCTATGTGCCAGGCAAGCACCCTATCCAATGAACTATCACTCTATTACTCTAGCCCTGAAACCATCTTTTAAAAAAAAAAAAAAAAACTTTTAGGGCCCAGAGAGATAGCACAGCAGCGTTTGCCTTGTAAGCAGCTGATCCAGGACCAAAGGTGGTTGGTTCAAATCCCGGTGTCCCATATGGTCCCCCGTGCCTGCCAAGAGCGATTTCTGAGCAGACAGCCAGGAGTAACCCCTGAGCACTGCCGGGTGTGACTCAAAAAACCAAAAAAAAAAAAAAAAAAAAAAAAAACAACACCAAAAAAAAAACCTTTTATTGAGATACTGTGATTTACAAAGTTGTTCATAATAGAGTTGTTTCAGACATACAATATTCCAATACCAATCCCACAAGTGTTTAAAACATTCTTAACTATTCATCTATCCATCTGTTTATCTATTATCTATTCAGTTTTTATCTATCCATCTACACAATCAACCATCAACTTGCCCATCATTCATCAAATACCCAGTCATGGAACTATGCAGGCATTCATCTTCTAGCCATTTGGATCCCCAACCATCAATCACTCAAACACCCCTGCAAGTGTTCAACTGAGCCCTACATAACCAATTTTACACTACTAAAATTTTATACACTTCATCTAGATAAAGCTGAGGTTGAAGATCACTCAGGAGTGCTGGGAGGAAAGTAGCCATATAGACACACAGTACAATATGGCCTATCCTGTAACATTTGGAGCTAGAGAGATGGTACAGGAGTTAAGGCACTTGCTTTGCACACAGCTGGCCCTGGTCTGACCTCTAGCACCACATGTGGTCCCCTGAGCACTACCAGGAGTGACCCCTGAACACAGTGTCAGGAGTAAGCCATGAGCACCACCAGGTGTGGTCAGGAGGAAAACAAAAATAGAAAAACATCTCAATAGCCACCAAGAACATAGGCTACCAAGGACATTACAGGAGGTTTAGTCTTGTGCACAGAAGTGGAGGGGCCATCGAGAGACACCTAGGAGGGATTCAGGTTGCTCTTAGGAATTCAGGGCAGGAATTCACCAATGAGAGACAATAAAAAAGATATCCAGGGGCTGGAGTGGTAGTGCAGCAGTAGGGTGTTTGCCTTGCATGTGGCTGACCAGCACAAACCTCAGTTCAATCCCCAGTGTCCCATATGGTCCCCCAAGCCAAGAGCAACTTCTGGATAGCATAGCCAGGAGTAAACCCTGAGTGTCACTGAGTGTGGCCCAAAAACGAAAAAAAAAACAAAAAACAAAAAAAGATGTCCAGGCAAGAGGGACACACAAATAATAGAATGGTATATTCTTTTTCTTAAAAGAAACATGGAACACTTCACAAATTTGCAAGTCATCCTTGCACAGGGGCCAAGCTGATCTTCTCTGCATCATTCCAATTTTAGTATATGTGCTGCCGAAGGAAGAACTAGAATGGTATAGTCTAAAAGTGCAGAGGCCCAAGTTCTCACAAGCACATAGTTAGCTATGAACCCTGAAATAGTCCCTATTTTATTTTATTATTTTTTGTTTGTTTTTGTTTTTGGGCCACACCCGTTTGACGCTCAGGGGTTACTCCTGGCTATGTGCTCAGAAATCGCCCCTGGCTTGGGGGGACCATATGGGACACCGGGGGATCGAACCGCTGTCCGTCCTATGCTAGCGCTTGCAAGGCAGACACCTTGCAATAGTCCCTATTTTATCTAGGTTCACCAGTCTCTATGATTTCCCTTGGATACCCAGAAAGAAATGGCTCATGTCCTTCTGTACTGAGGAGATGGCTGCTATCTGCTACCCTGTATTATATTCCAGTGACTGCAACAAGGGTAACTCTGAAAAAGTTTTGTGGGACAGGTTTTGTGTTAAACCGAGGCAAACCTAACTTTACAAGTGGCTACAAATTATTTAATCTGACTTTCTCTTGTTTCTGCTGAAAATGAAGAAATCATAACAGCTCCTTCCTACACCATAGTAAGGATTAAAGAAAGTACTGGAGGTACTGAAAGGGAAGGACTGGGGTAGCAGTAAGGAATATCAGTTATCCCCCCCCCTTACAATTAATATTTAAGTCCTACTGTGTGTCAAAGTGATCTAAAATAATCACACTTTTGTGGCAGGAGTGACAGTACAGCAGGTAGGATGCTTGCCTAGGATGCGGCGAACCCTTGAGGCCGGAGATATAGCATGGAGGTAAGGCATTTGCCTTTCATGCAGAAGGTCATTGGTTCAAATCCCAGCATCCCATATGGTCCCTGAGTCTGCCAGGAGCGATTTCTGAGCATCGAGCCAGGAGTAACCCCTGAGCGCTACCAGGTATGACCCAAAAACCAAAAAAAAAAAAAAAAAAAATGATGCAGCCAATCTAAGTGCCATCTCCAGAATCTTTCCCAGACGATCCTCTGAGCACCACAAGTGAGTGGTGAGCATATCCAGGTATGGCCCCAAAACAAAAATTAAAGAAGAAAAATAAGAGTTATACTTTTCAAAATGAGCTTTTGAGACCAAAAAGAAAAAGGGATGTGTGTGTGGAACAATAGTATAGTGGTAGGGCATTTGCTTTGCATATGGCCAACTCAGGACAGACCCAGGTTCAAATCCTGGCATCCCATATGGTCCCCTGAGCCTACCAGTAACAATTTCTGAGCGCAGACACAGGAGTAACCCCTGAGTGCTGCTGGGTATGCCCCCTCCAAAAAAAAAAAATGAACCTTTGGACTCAGGTACTTAGAGCACCTGCCTAGCAAGCATGTGGTCATGAGCTCAAATACCCAGTGTCCCACATGTGCAGAGCATGTTCTGGCAGCTCTGCTATCTGATCCCTGCTTCCTCAAAGAGATTTCTGCCCCCCCCCTTTACAGCTGGGTTTGTGTAACTTGCACACATAAAAGATGTGTAACCCCACCCCTCTTTGAGCACTACAGCCCTAACTTGTGTGCCTCAACTAAGAATGTGACTTCTAGGGGCCAGAGAGATAGCACAGCGGTAGTGTTTTTGCCTTGCATGCAGAGACCCAGGACAGACAATGGTTCGATTCCCGGCATCCCATAAGGTCCCCCGAGTCAGCCAGGAACAATTTCTGAGCGCAGAGCCAGAAGTAACCCCTTAGCATTGCTGGGTGTGACAAAAAAAAAAAAATGTAACCTCTAGCAAGCTTATGTGCAACAGAGCTAAAGTTGCCTGAACCCCAGAGAGCACCATGGCTGAGTGTGAGCACCTCATCCTGATATGCAGTGTCGTGGAAGCACCATAGTTAGATGTATATGCTATCCCATCATCATCATCTCAACAAGAAGGGGGTTAAAAATAATAATAAAATAAATAAACCTGATGGTTTAATAAACGAGCCTTAGCTACACATGGGTGAAGGCTCAGTTAACGTGAGTTCTTTGTCCCTCTCTGTAGCTTACATTCAAATGGTTCATGACAAAATAAGACAAACACAGGATACAAAGAGAAAGCAAACATGGCAACCAATTTTCATAGTTGCCGAGCAGATGGGAAAGATATAGAATTGTTTACCATATTTTCAGCTTCCCAGCATGTTTGAAATCAAAGGAAGAAATGTGGGGCCAGAGAGAGAGGGCATTTGCCTTGCACACAACCAACCTGGGCTTGATCCCTGGTACCATATATAGTCCCCAGAGTCTGTCAGACACTGAGTGCAGAGCTAGGAGTAAGCCCTGAGCAAAAAAGAAATGAGAAGGCGGGATGGAGGGAGGAAGGAAGGGAAGGAGGGAAAAAGGAAGGGAAGGAAGGAATGAAGGAAGGAAGGAAGGAAGGAAGGAAGGAAGGAAGGAAGGAAGGAAGGAAGGAAGGAAGGAGGGAGGGAGGGAGGGAGGGAGGGAGGGAAGGAGGGAGGGAGGAAGGAAGGAAGGGAGGGAGGAAGGAAGGAAGGAAGGAGGGAGGGAGGGAGGGAGGGAGGGAAGGAGGGAGGGAGGAAGGAAGGAAGGGAGGGAGGAAGGAAGGAAGGGAGGGAGGAAGGAAGGAAGGAAGGAGGGAGGGAGGGAGGGAGGGAGGGAAGGAGGGAGGGAGGAAGGAAGGAAGGGAGGGAGGAAGGAAGGAAGGGAGGGAGGAAGGAAGGAAGGAAGGAAGGAAAGAAGGAAGGAAGGAAGGAGGGAGGGAGGGAGGGAGGAAAGGGGAGGGAGGGAGGGAGGGAGGAAAGGGGAGGGAGGGAGGGAGGGAGGGAGGAAAGGGGAGGGAGGGAGGGAGGAAGGAAGGAAGGAAGGAAGGAAGGAAGGAAGGAAGGAAGGAAGGAAGGAAGGAAGGAAGGAAGGAAGGAAGGAAGGAAGGAAAGAAGGAAGGAAGGAAGGAAGGTAGGTGCTTTTTTTTGAAAGAGCCTAAGTAAGCTTATCTGAGAGGAGATTCTAGCTCCAAAGAACCATAGGCAAATTATTTCACTTCTTTGAAGCTTTAATTTTCTAGCGTATAAGGTGCAGGTAATCACACCTAGACCCAGAGCCTACCATGCCTACAAGCTCCCTGTGTTTCTCTCAACTCTTGACATTCCTCAGTTTTTATGTTGTCAGGGATCAAACTTGGCACCTCATACATGTGGTGACACATGTATTCTATTTCTGAGACCTCTGTCCCTCAAACACACCAGTACACATCGTTCCACAGGCTAGGAAGCAGCCAATGAGACATTCTGTAAACATTAGCCACTCTTACATTATTTCCTTTCAGCCCCCAAAACCCAAAACCCCATTTGGGGATGATGAGATCACTCATTTGATGATGAGAAAGCCTGACTGAGGTGGGCAAATGACTCATCCAAGGTGACCTGTGGACAAGTAAGAGAGCAGGATCTGCATAGCCCATCTCTTGCATCCAGGAACCTTGCCCAGCATCTCCAGCCTTCTTTCTGTCCCTGGGTTCAGGCATCTTTCCAGCTCCAGAGCCACCCATCAATGGGAAGGCCCAGCCCTGCAGGCATGACAGCCCAGGCCCAAGGCCTCCTTGACATTCAGAAGTTCTGTGACCATGCCCACCAGAGCTGCAGGAGCTGTCATCTGAGGCCCTGAGGAGTGACAGCTGACAGTGATGGGGACAGGCAAGAGCATGGCTGGGCCGAGGCCCTGATTCAAACAGAGCCCCTGGGCCCCAGTCTTTCGTGGGTTCCAGAAAGGCCCCTCAAGTTCTGGCTGAGGTTGTTCCCAGGCCCTGCCTCCCCGCGAGGGGCGGAGAAGCCCCATTCAACCAGGACACATCCCACTGTGCGCTAAGCCGCTTTCTCCCCACTGACACGTTTCAGAGCCTTTTTGTCCTTCCGGCTTCCCATGGACTCAGGCCAAGTGACAAGTTGGTGCTGCGGACATATGTCGTCGCCATAATGGGAATGTTGACCCTGTGCTCTCTTCCTGCTGGGGCCAGGCAGTTTGCACCCCGCCCCGGTGCTTGACAGGCCCCATTCTCAACCACCTGGGGCTCTCCAGCTCCCCAACAAGTTCAGTGCCCCTCAGCCTCAAGTTTGGAACTTTGCAGATGCTGTCCTAGAAAGTCAGTTCTTGCTGCTCTTCATGTGTCCAAGTGGTCTCCTCCAGGGAGCCTTCCCTACAGATCTTCATTCAGGTGGGAAAAACTGGGGCTCAACGAGGTGAGGTAGGGGGGCTGGGACCAGAGGGGACACATAGCAAGTAGCCTGGCCTATTTCTGCTTGAACACGTGATTTCCATTCTTCCAACTCTGAATGAAGAAGAACCCAAGGGAAGACCAAGCAAAAGAAGCAGCTTTGGGTTTTGATTCCTGATTGTTCTATATGGTGGGACTCATGAGCCAGGCAGGGATGGTGACAGGAAATAAAGATTCCCCAATTCAGAGGTGGGTGGCCTCTCTGTAACTTTAGGGGAGTCACATCCCAAATTTCTCCATCAGAAATAAGGAACTCACAAGCCCTAAGCCATTTATTTTTCTTTTTGGTTTCAGGGTCTTACCTGGTGGTGCTCAGCAGGGGACCATATGTGATGCTGAGAGTGGAAACTGTGTTGATTACATGCATAAAAGCACTTTACCCATTGGTCTAGCTCTCTGGCCCCCCAAGCTATTTTTTTCCCAAACACCCTTCTAGGTCTTACACACCGCCAGCTATCAAGTCCAATCCAGCCAGCAAGTATGGTGTGGCTTAGCCTACACTGTACTTTAGAACAAGTTAGGCAAACACTTAGAAACAGGGTTCTCCCTCTCCCACTTCCATAGCAGAACTTTCTAATGTTGGCAGGAGGGAGGAGACCTGCCTTCTTTAGGCAAAGCACCCACTCCTCCTGAGGTATGACATGACCTAATGCTCAGCTTCCCTCATACAGCCCAGAGCAGCTCTCAAATCCAGGGCTCTCTGGCTGGGACTTGGGTAATTTATTATCTATACAGCATTGGCTTGGTTCTCTGTTCTGTCAGCAAAGATAAGCCTCAGTTCTAGCCCAGAATATGACTATGAGTTGTTCATAGTGTGTCTTCAATTGTCTTTGGAGTTGCTACTCAGGTCAGTTTTCGGGGTCCCCATCCACACTCACCACCATTTATAATATCTCTTTGTGGTATGGGGAAACTGTGGTCCAGACTTTGTACGCCAGAGCAACTGGATGAGGCTATACATGAATCAGCCTTCTCCAGAGCTTTCAACTCCTCCAAGGGCCTTGATTACAATGACAAGCTCTAGACATACACCTAGAGATTCTTTGGGAGGAGTGGGGGGAAGGACTCCTCAAGGGGCCAAGTGGTTATATCTGGTCATGCTCAGGGTCCAGATGACTCCAGGGTCATTTGAGCAAGCAAGGCACATTCTCCAGTTCTTTCAGCTCTTTCCCTGCACACCAGCCTTACAGGTTCTTTTGTAGCTGAGTGAAAAACAGTCACTCCTTGGAATAGCCTCCTGAGATGGCTAAAATCATGATCTCCAACTTACTAAGGAGGAATCAGAACCTGGGGGATGGAAGGTCATACAACTGCTCCAGGTCACAATGGAACCTTGGCACACTCTCAAAATTTAATCCCACCAGTTCCAGTCTCCTTCCCACCAGCAATCGCATGCCAAGCAGGTCTGGAAAGCCTAGCGCCCCAGGCTGCCACCTTCCATCTGGGGCCAGGCTCCTTCATGGCATATACCTATCTGGTGCCTCCCAGACCTTGCAAGCATGTAGAACCACACAGGTGAAGGGCTGTGTTTTACATCTCATGGGAGGGGAGAACAAAGGCAGGGAGGGAGGAAGGTTGGGGGATGTGCTCCCTGGGCTTGTTGCCCCACCTACTCCATACTCTCCCAGGCTGTTCATCTCCAAATACGACCCCAAACAATCTTCCATTTTCAAGCACCAAACCACTATGCCTGCCTCTAAAGGGGGCCTGTGGTCGGTAGGTAAGTTTGAACCCCCCATATTGGCCCAGAGCACATATGCAGAGTGAGCATATGTTGAACAGTATCGTGGGAATCAGGAGCTCCAAGAAGCACACCCAACGACAAGTAGAATTTCTCTTTTTTTGGCAGTGCCAGGGATAGACCCCAAGATGCAAGACTTGTAGCCATTACTGAATCACCTCCATCTCCCATACAGTTCATCTTGTTGGATAAATCCATTGAGAAAGCAATGGGGCTTCCCTTAAATGGTTCCTTTATTAATTTTTGTCTTTGTCTTTCACCTTTGCCCTTCATGACTGCACAGAAGCCCGTTTCGTTTTTGTTTTTGTTTTGTTCTGTTTTCCTATTCCTGGAATCCAAAAGAGGAAGCCTGAGGAGGAGGAAGCCTCCTGGCTTGGAGGCCTGTTTTTGGCTTCTGCGGATATTTAGTGACATTACAATCAAGGTCTCAAGATGTCCTGCTGCTTCCCTGACACCCTCTTGGGAGCCAGGAAACCACCAAGAAAATAGCTCAGTCTAGACTGCTAATGGGGAAAGCCATCTTGGGGCACATGAAGAGCCCAGCCTTCCAGCTATCCCTCCCAGGACCTTAAAGGTAGAGAGCCTGGCAATATACCCTGGCATACCAGAGAAGAACAAGCAACCAGCTGAACCCAACCAATCCTCAAGCAGGAGAAATCATAAATCCTTGTGGTACTAAGTCAAAAAGGTTTAGGTGACTTATTACACGGCAACAGAAAATCTATCCACTGCCCACGGAGCAGGTTCTACTCTTCATTACTTTTTTTGTTTTGTTTTGTTTTTGGGGGGCCACACCCAGCTGCACTCAGGAGTTACTCCTGGCTCTGTACTCAGAAATTGCTCAGGGACTCTATGGGATGCCCGGGATCAAACCGGCGTCCATCTTGGGTCAGCTGCATGCAAGGCAAATGCCCTACCGCTGTGCTACCACTCCAGCCCCTCTTCACCACTTTTTACCTACCCTTTTACCTAGAGCCTTGCACTGGACTGGAAGGGGAGATCAGTACCACCCAGTACCACCCTTTCATCTTATCGAGGCCCCAGCAGAAGAAGGAATTCAATGAAGACCAGAAAGAGCTGGGGCAGATTCTGGGGTTAAATGCACCTCCAGGGGCTGGCAAGGAAGGCACTGCAAGCTGGTACGAGTTACCCTGAGCTCTGACCACTGGCACATACTGTGTGAAGAGCAGCCACTCCATGACTCCAGTCACCAGTGGCCATGCGGGAATGTGGGCCCAGATGGTCTGACTTTTTGGAGAAGCCAGAATAAAAGCATTTCTCTGTTAAAAAAAAAAAAATCAAAACCTCTCCATGTTAAATGTTGGCTAAAAATTCAAACTGAGGGACCAGCGTGATGATGATACAATGTGTAGGGTTCTTGGCTGACCTGGGTCCAGTACCTGACACCCCATATAGTCAGTTCCCAGAGTCCAGAAGGAGTGATTTCTAAGTGCAGAAGATCACCAGATGTGGCCCCAAGCAAAAACAAACAAAAAACAAAAAAATCAAATTGGATGGACAATCTCTGGACCATGGAGACTGGTCCTGGGCTTCAAGCTTGTTTTGACTACCAGGCAGAGAGCAAGTCAGGCAATGGGTAAGTCACATCCTTTTCCCAGGCCTCAGTTTCCTCATTTTTGAAATGGGAAACCAAGGCCCCTGCTAACTTAGCCAGTTTCTGTGTGTCTCAATGAGCAAATGAGTTTGGAAGGCCAAGCAAGCAGGCCAGCGACTGTTCCCCAGCTCACTCTCTGCAGAGGCGCCCCTTACAATGTAACAACTTAACACTCGATTTGTCTAAGTTAGAGTAACATTATTCTGACCATTATGACAGAGATTGCCTTTTTATGGCAGGTTTGTGAGTTCCAGACCCTCCCCATTGCATTATCTCCGGATACTGATGGAGTCAGAGCTGGACGGCTGCCTCAGAGACCCTCGCCAGAGGCCAGCTCTTCCTCTGGGCTGGGAGGCTGCGGGGAACAACGAGAGCTTGTGCCCACCCACCCACCCACCCCCACTGGGTTCCAGTCTCTGGCTCATCGCTCACTAGTGATGTGCCTTGGGTTAGCCCTGCTCAGCATTTGAGTTTCCCCATCTATAGAATGGGCAGAGACGGGGGCCGGAGAGATAGCACAGCGGTGTTTACCTTGCAAGCAGCCAATCCAGGACCAAAGGTGGTTGGTTCGAATCCCGGTGTCCCATATGGTCCCCTGTGCCTGCCAGGAGCTATTTCTGAGCAGACAGCCAGGAGTAACCCCTGAGCACCGCCAGGTGTGGCCCAAAAACAAACAAACAAACAAAAAGAATGGGCAGAGAGAACCAAGCTTCCACAGTGGGGGGGGGGGGGGCGGGAAATGGAGCAGTTACACAAGAAACAGTGGTTCTCAGCATGGTTGTGCCCAGCAAGCAGAGGGCCGGGAAGGAGGGCACAGCCACAGAGGATGCAACCCCTCTCCTGTGACTAGGGAGGCCAACCTGGGATGGGCAAGAGGCATTTAAGGACAACCTGAATGGGAGCCAGAGAGGCAGGCTGTGAGGAGGGCACTCTCGATCCCCTACAAAGTCCCAGAACTTCACTGTACTTTTTTCCCTGTGGGAAGAGCAGGAAAGCTGAAGAGAGCACACATGTGTGGGAGATAGCACAGCAGGGAAGGCATTTGCCTTGTACACATCTGACCAGCACCAGCAACCCACATATCCCTGAGCACCACCAGGTTCCTTGAGCTCTGCAGGGGCTGGCTCCCAAACAAAACAAACAATAAATAAATGGGCACCCATGTCTCCCAACCCTGATCAGGGTGCCTCTAGGTCTGCCTGAGAACAGCCACACTTCATTCTTGGGCATACTCAATCTAGTAGATAATGCTTTGGGGGGGGGGGGTCTGGGGGGCCTTCCAAGCAGTTCTCAAGGGTTTTTGAGAGACCCTCCCAGAGATTCTTAGGCAACCAGCCCTTGCAGTTCAGTGCAAAAGCCAAAAGATGAGGTGCTGCTCAGGCTCTGCAGTGTCAGGGACCACCTGAGTCACCCAGAAAGTCTGGGGACATCCAGAGGTGTACCCAGCTAAGTTTGCAAGCTGGAGATTAACCTGAGGTAGGTATCCTAACCTCTGTACTATTGCCTGGTCCTTGTGGGTTAAAACTTTTATTCCTTATAACTGTCTAAAGAGTGGGACTATATTTATTTACTTTTATAATTAGGCAAAAAAGTGTGTGTGTGTATATATATATATACATATATATGTTTTTACTGTAGTTTAGGTACCATGGTTACTCTAGAGTCAATGTTTATGGTTTGATGTACAAAATTACTATACCTTCACCACCACAAAAAACTCTAAGACCTTCCATTAGTGTCCTTATGTCACTTCTAATATACCTCTGTGGATCTTTTTTATTTCTTTTTATTATTATTATTACTATTGGTTTGTGGGCCATACCTAGTAGTGCTTAGTGTTTACTTAGGTCAGGTTTGGTGCTCAGGGAATCAATCCTGGTGACACTCAGGGGACCAGTACATATTCAGTGTTAGGAATGGAACCAGGGTCAGTCATGTGCAGGCAAGCATCTTAGCCACTATACTACCATTCTGGCCCTTAAAAACCGGGCTTGGTGGGGAGAGTGCCAAACCTGTGGGTGCTCCGGAATTACTCCTGGCAGTGCTTGGGGGACCATATTGGATGGAACCAGGGATCAAATCTGGGTCAGCACAAATGCCCTACCCACCGTTCTCACTTTGGCTCCATTCGGAGCTATTTTAACCCCCACATTTAGAGAGGAGAAAACCACAGTTCAGAGAGGCTAAGTACCCAATCGGAGGACACACCAGAGGGACTAATAGCGAGAAAGCTAAGCTGGCAGGGCCATGTGCTGAGATTCCCTAGTGACCCAGTCTCTGTCTACCAAGTCTCAGTCATCATTCTGGAGCCTGTCCACTTATAGCAGAGGAAATAAGGCCCACCAAGCCCATCCTTGGTTCAGGCCACTGAACAAATATTCCTTCCCAGGGCATTCTTTCCTGGGACCTCAGCAGGGAGTCAGGGGGCTCCCCTTGCAGAGCTGTGGCAATGATGACCTCAGTGAGCTTCCAGGTGACACAGATGTATCAGGGAGACAGGTCTCCCCTCTCTACCAGCAGAGCTTCTCAGGGCCCTTAAAATGTTTTCAAGGCCACCTTATCAAGCTGATCCCAATCAGGAAACTTCCAGGGACAGTAGGCAAAGGGGTGGCCACCCCTGAGAACTGCACAAACATTCTTGCCACCCTGCTTCTCCCCCCCACCACCACCCATCTCAGGCTCAGCTCCCCACAGGCAGGCAGCCCGGCCTGTGGGCAAGAACTCTGATTGATTTCACTTCATTTCAGTCTTTTCCAGTTTCCTGCTGAGGTCTCCCGTTCTCTCTCCCAGGAGCCCTGTGTTTTATCTCAGGCCTCTGGGGGCCAAGTCTGCTGGCTGTGTAAAGAATTGGGGAGTGTGTTAAAAATACAAGACCTGTGCTGGAGCAAGAGTACAGCAGGTAAAGGGCTTACCTGGCACACATCCTACCCAGGTTCAATCCCTCACCACCAAGGTCTGGCAGGAGCAATCCCTGAGCACCAAACTAGGAAGCAGACCTGAGCATCACCAGGTGTGGTGCCACATCCCGCTCCCAAATATATATGACTACCCTTCAAAACCACACAAGCTACCTACTCTCCACTAAATTCAGCAAAACAGATCAGACCATAAGACTGAGCCTTGGTGGGAGCACAGGTACCTCCTCTGCCAGGAAGCTTTCCAGAGAGCACCCTTCCATCTTCAGAGGCAGCACTTCTCTCATGCCTTGTTCAAGCCTCCCGTCACCTGCCAGATCCTTTTGTTCCATCCCACTGGGGTCACTCTGTAGGGATCAGAGGGACCCACCCTCAGCTCTGAGTCAGAGGCCAATTCTGGACAGTGAGAGAAGCTTCCCAGACCTTGTGAATACCCAGCATAGCCCCCAACCCAACCCCTCTTGGAGGATGATGCAACACCAGAAAGACAAAGGCATCAGAAAGATACCACAAGGAGAGACTTAACCCCTACAGGACAGCAGTGCTGGCAGAGGGGACAGAGAGGGGCACGGAGAAGCAGCCCCTCCTCCACTGCCCCTCTCTGTGCCCAAGTGGGGGTTCATGTTTTTACAACAGCTTTGAGACTCCTCTGAAAGCGAAGGTCTAAGAAATTCACATGAACATCTAGTATTAGGTATTATCATTTCAGCGTGATCAAGATCTCCAAAACTCAGGGGGTTGGTGGATTCTAATTGAGGTGAAGAAGCCAGTCCTGGAGGGAGGAGAGGGAGGGGTTCTGGGGCCCAGCACCCTGGCAGCAGTTGAGAATCCACAGGATGGAAATGGCAGACACTGAGGTCTGATCTGTGACCTAGACAATACAATACCATGGAGGAAGGCCCTCCGGAGAGATATCACAGTGGTAGGGCTTTTGCCTTGCATGCAGCCGATCCAGGACATACAGTGGTTCGAATTCCAGCATCCCATATGTTTCCCCATGCCTACCAGGAGCAAGTTCTGAGCACAGAGCCAGGCTTAATCCCTGAGCGCTGCCGGATGTAACCCAAAAACTCCCCAAAAAATAAAAATTAAAATTAAAATATAAAAACACAAAGATTTGTCTCTCTTTCTCTTAAATTCTACTTAACAAATGCTAAGAAAGGGTCTGGAGTGATAGCACAGCAGTAAGGCATTTGCCTTACACACAGCCAACACAGGATGGACCCTGTTTCGAATCCTGGTATCCCTTATGGTTCCCCATACCTGCCAGGAGCGATTTCTGAGTGCAGAGCCAGGAGTAACCCCTGAGCACCACTGGGTGTGACCCCCCCAAATACCATGGAGGGGACATATTAGGGCATCTCTGACCACACCAGTGGGCACTTCATTGAGAGAGGGAACTTAGTAGAGTCCTCGAACCAGCTAAAACCTTGGACCTCGGTGTGTCCTCTACCACCTTGGAGAGAAGACAGACCCCAATCTAATCACACATTCTCCAGAGGACACAATATGCAGTGCTCAAATTCGAACCCAGGCCTGGGCTCCCAAGGTTGTGCCTTTCTCTACCCTGCACTGGGAAGTCAGAAGCACCCTCTTCCCAGGCAAAGTTGAATCACTGCCCCCACACCAGCCCCTGACAAGCAGCTCTGGTAACTCTTTTAAAATGTGCGACTGGATGGAGAGATGAATGAATAAGTCAACTTGCTTTTGAATTCTACAGCATTTGGGTTTTAAATCTAAGCCCTGATTTCCTGTCTAAGAAGATAGATGAAAGCAGCCTCCTTTAAAAATCGAGAAGCAAGAGAAACAAACTTAAAAGGAAAACCAATTCCAAATTAATCCCACTGAAGGTCTTTAGGTCTTAGATAGGGAAAGCCCAAGAGGTGGGTTGCCCTGGGCTGAGAAGAGGTTCGAGAGAGGCTCCCTCCTACCCTAAGAAGGGACTTGGCTAACACATAGCTGCAGCTGGTCCACTGGAATCCTTTGCTCTCTTCAGCTGAACCCATGGGTTTATGAGACACTCTCCAGGCTGCTTACCTCTCCCTCCTTCCTGAACATTTCCTCCATCTCCCCCAGAGGACCGCTCTATCACTGTCTGTCACGTAACACAATAGATTCATTCATCCTGCATTTATTCATTCATTCATTCATTCCACATCTCTTAGCTCTGTCCTCTGTTACTCAGCCCACCTGGCCATATACCTGAGCACTGTGAAGACAAAGCAAACAGAGCAGATACCTATCCAGTCCCTTCTGCAGTATGATTTCTCCAGGACATGCTAGAATTAAAACAAGACAATGAACAACTCTGCTAAGTTTCAGGCGGTAGCTGGAAGTAAGATGTCAGGCAAAGCAGAGGGGATGGGAAGGAGCAAAAAGAAGGAGGGGGGTAGGAAGGGTCAGAACTGGGGAGTGGTGAGATTAGGGGATCCGGGAAGCCTCTGAGGAAGTGGCATTTGAGCACAGCTCTTTACTATAATGGTGGACACAAAAATCGAGCCAATGCCCTTCCGAGGGGAGCTCCCAGAAGAGCAGGCAGCAAACGAGCTGGCTTTTCCTTGACCATGCAGGACCAGGTCAGATCGATCACCATCAGACCACCAGAGTCAGTGATCTTTCCAAACAGAAATCTAACAGGTTACTCAGGACCTTCACGGTTCCTTAAGCACCTTCAGTGGTTCCCCAATGCCCTCACTCTGCATCCAAACCAAACTCCTCAGCCCTCCATCCCGGACATCCAGACAAGATCAGACAAGATTCGCCCAGTCCTCACTTCTCAGCTTCATGCCCCTTGCTCTACCCACACCCACACTCACACCCTTTGGTGCCTAAGTAAGTCCTCAAACCTCATGCTGTATGGATCTACACCTGCTGCTTCTTTTTTCAGGCAAAAAAAAACCACAAAACAAAAAATAAGTAATTCTCAGATTGAATCTTTTACTTTTGAGAACATGGCTCAACTCGTTCATGTGACAGGTGGCAGCAAAGGTTTCGCAGAAGGAATCCGTAGTGAGGGAAAATAAGGCAAAGAATAAATACATAAAAGACGGAACCACCACCACCACCCCTTCTACTAGAAACCGCCTCTGCTGCCCCAGATGGCTCCTGGCTCCTGCTGCCAGCACCCCTGCTGTCAGCATGTTCTACCTGGGCCCCTGTTGTCCCTACTAGCATGCCTGGCTGTTCCCCCTCCCCCCACCTTCACCCTGGGCCCCAGAGTGCAGCAGCTCACTGTCAGCCAAGGTGGAAACACCATAAATACTTGGAGACCTGAAAAACAAGTGTACGAAGAGACTGCTTTTCTCTGAATCTTTCTCCAACCTTGGGATTCCATCTAGTGGCTGGTCTGCCACTTCCTCTTCTCTTGTATCTGTCCCCGAGGCACTTCATCCCCTCACATGCTCCAGATGGGCCCCTTGTAGTGGAGGGGTTGTCTCATGGCTGGCAGGAGGTACTAAGTTCACCATCCTTACTGAGAAAGCCCCCACACAGCCCCTCTGCAAAGCCTGGTGTTTCCAGCATCAAAAGGCTCAGGACAAGTCTTGCTTCTGCAGGACCTGAGGATGGGGGGGGGGGTGGGAGCACATAAAAGGAGAGGTATCTAGGCTTCCTTCTATCACCCCAACCTTTAGTCCTGCCACTCCAGAAGGTAAGGGGGACCCTATTCTCTCTCCCCGAAGCTCTGCCCATCCCCATCTTCCACCACAAAGGTCATATTCAGCTCCCAGAGAGGGGCTTTCCCTTTCTATTTCCTGCTTGGAGTCACACTCACCAGAACCCCAGGCAGGATGGACAGGTGCTGGCACTACCTTCCTTGACAGATAAGGAAACTGAGGCTAAGAAGCTTGCTTAGTCAGAACCCCAAGAGATTAGCTAGATGGTTTCCCACCCAGAGAAACTAAGGTCCCTAAGGGGACAGAATCCCAGAGTTTATCAGGAACAAAACCTCGGATCTCCTCACACCGCACCCATCATGTGGCCAGCTCCTTACTGACCTCTAATGAATGGACTTTCTTCCAAACATTCAGAGAGTAACAGAAGATTGTAAGATGAGGTTCGGGTGCCCGCTACAGATATCCCCACCTGCCTGTGAGCAGCGGCCCCAGCAGTCTGTCCTCCTATGCCATCACTAGGCTGGTTAGAGCCATTTTTAGGGATACGGACAGCAGACACAGCCCTCCCAGCTACTCCACAGTAATTAGAAACACACCGGGCCTCTAGCAGCATGAGAGGGGCCAAGTTTCTCCCCCTCCAGCACTACTGACTGCGACCTAAACAGCAATATTTATGCCAAGCTCCCCATAATACTGTAAACATCCCCAATGTATAGCAGGCCAACTCATGAGTCATTTCCCCAAAGCCAAAGTTAATCAATGGTACCTCAGCCATATTTCAGAGTGTGCCCGCCAGCAGTGGGGTCCTTGGGCTGCATGCCACACCCAGGGTCCGGGACACCTTCGGTGCCCCTGGACCCACTCTGGGAAACCACAGCCAGCCACCATATCCTCCAGGAGCTGAAGGACAGCTGCTCAAAGCCAGGAATGATGGCTGGCATTCAGGAACACCCCTGAATCCTCTGAACTGTGGTCCCTCCAGTGTTCTGAACTGAGAAAAGAATGAAAGTTACAGTCGAGGTTTCCCAGGCTGCTGTTCTCAGAAGCTGCAGCTCTCCTGCTTTTTTGAGTTCTGGGTTGTTTCTGTTGTTGTTATTGTTGTTATTTTGTTTGTTTTATTTTACTGACTTGCAAGAGGGGAAGGGCTGGAGACGAGGGTCTTTACATTTCACATGTTCAGTCCATAGTGGATCTCCTGGAAAGTATCTCCGTGTTTAGGAGCCAGAAGAGACCTATCTGGCTGCAGATAGGCCTGGCTTTGCCTTCCTCCCCCAATGGCCCCGGATGACACGCTGACTTTTCTATCCTGGCACTCCCTCTCTACTCAGATCGGATGGGAATCCACCTGGCTTCCCTGGATGCCTAATTTTGGAAAACTTGAACAAAATTGTGGGTGAGAAAGCGTTCTGTAAAGCTTCCAGTACCCTGTCAATGGGTGTAGCACGCAGTGAGGGAAGCAGCGCTGCGGACCTAACTGCACAGACACTTCACAAACGATAAAGCTGCGGAGAGCAGAGTTCTTCACAAACGGTAAAGCGACGGACTGGGAATCCATAGGAAAACCATCCCTTAGACTCATTCTACACTCTCCAAGCTCGGCCATTTCTGCTAGACACACCCAGACCCCATGAACTTTCCTTTGGGAGAGAGCTGGCTCGGACAACAGGGCAGCCACGCTGTCCCTTTGGGGTTCGGGGGTAAGTAGCCCATGAGACCATGGGGACAGGGCCCAGAGACTCTGGCCAAGGCCAACACATGGCAAGAGCATCTGGTCCGGCCTTGGCGGCAGCTGGAGAGTTCCCGGGGCTCCAGCGACCACGCTGAGCTCTGCCACCAGCCGGGCACTGGCTCGCAGGGGTGCCCGAAGGCCCCCCCCCAAGCTCTGCAGAGATGCCCACCGACCCATCCCCCCTTATAGTCCTCCCGGGGAAGGGACCCCCATTGTACATCGCGGGTGATGGGCAGGCACCAGCGCGGAGGCGATAGGGCGCAGTCAGTCACTTCCACTCCATAGTCCCCTCGCTTTGGGGGGGAAACCAACCCGATCTCGGGGGGCGCGGCCGGGAGCCCCCACCCGGTCGGTGCCCCCCTCCTGCTCCCTGCCAAACTTTCCAGGCCCACCCCATTCCACGGCCGGCACCCCTCCAACCGGTGCCCGCAAGGCCAGGCAGGCGGGCGGGCGCGCAGGGGGCGCCCGGGTCGGGGGCGACCAGCGCGCGTGGGCAGCCCCCCGGCCCTGGGCGGCGCTCGCCTCGCCGGGCTGGCTACAAAGCCTCGGCAAGATGGTCCCTTCGCCTCCTCCTGGCACAGTCAATCAGCGCCCGCCGCTCCCCCAGACAGAGCCCGCGGGGCCCGCGCCCTCCCGCGCGGCCGGACACACCTCCCCGCGGCCACCTGCGCCCAGGGCGCGCCAGCCCCCGGGCGGGCAAACTTTGCGGGCCGTGGCGCGGCGGTGGGCGCCGCGGGCCGGACCCCGGTGCCCGGCGCTCCCCGCCCCCATCGCTCGCCCACCCGCTCACCTTCCACGGCGGCGAGCAGCGGCAGCAGCAGCAGCGCGGCCCCCAGCCTCCGCAGGGCCATGGCTGCGCTGCCCGGGGCCTCGGCGAGCCGCGACGCCGCGGGGCTCGAGCGGCCCGGAGCGGAGCGCGCGCCCCGGGCTCGGGGGGCCGGCGGGGAGCGGCGAGGCGCGGCGCGGCGCACACACAGCCGCCGCCACCGCGCAGCCAGCAGAATGAGCCATCCAGCCCGGGCAGAACGGGGACCCGGGCTCCGCCAGCGCCGGGCACAGCCCACCTGAGCGTGGGGCGCAGGGGGAGCCTGGCTGGGCCCACGCCCCCCCCGCGCGCGCCCGGCACTCCCGCGCGCCGCGCTCGCGCCCCTCGACCCCGGCTCTCCACGGCGCCGAGGACCCCCAAAGGGACGGCGAGGGTAGGAGCGCCGCGATCTCGCGCGCCCGCGACGAGGAGACCCCCGGGCTCCCCCACCACGCCGCAGTGGTCTCTCCCGGAGCTGTGGCTCCTCCAGATAAAGCAGCGATTTCAGCCCAAATGTTTCTGAATTTTTATTGAATGCTGCAAAGCCCGAGAGCGTCTGGCGCGGCTGACAGGGGCAGGGGGCGAGCGGGGACCCTCGGGGAGGGCGGGGTCCCAGGCGGCCCCCAAGCCGGGACAGGCCCTACCTGTCAGGGTCGGGAAATGCCACCCCCTCGCTCCTGCGGGCACCCGGGTCCCTGCGGCTCCGAAAGGACCCAACTGCAATGAATGAGAAAAAGGGAGAAGGAGGAGAAGGAGGGGGGCGCTGGGCGCTGGGAACAAAACAGGCGGCTTTCCCAGGCGCTGGGTCTGGGCTGGGGCCTCCGCCCAGGAGAATGGGCCTTGGCGCTCACCCAAGGGGCCTTGGGGAGGTGGGGATGGGTGTTCGGGGGAGGTGTCAAGCCGGCTTAGGTGGGCCGGGGCCCTGGCCTCCCTGCCTCCTTCTCTGTCGGCCCGGCCGGGCACCCTCCCTTCAGACCTTTCTCTCCTACACTGGATTTCTGCTCTGTCCATCGTGCTCCCAATGCAGTTTTGGGGTGGAGGAGGCAGATGGGGCTGGGGGGGGGGGGGGGAAAGGGACGATGGAGCTTATCTAGGGGAGAGTCCCCCTAGGCCCCTCCCAGCCCTGGAGCACAGCATTGTACGTGGTTGTCCCTTCCCTTCCTGGAGGACCCAAGCCCTTGTTCCCCCTGGTGGGCCCAGCCCTGCTGACAGTCTTCATCACCATCATCATTAACAGGCGTTGCCAAGGCTGGAGGGTGGGGAGAAGGCTGGGGACCAGTGGGAATCGCCCAGACAGGGCTCCTGCCTTTGGGAGCATGGTTCTTGATTAATAAGACCTCCCCAGAAGCTTTCCTTTCAGAGGAGACTGGGCTGAGTGTCCATGAAGACTCAAATGGCTTACATTCCCTCTTGTCCTTTTAGCCCCCAAACTATGGCCCTGTCCCAATGATGCTATCCTTCAGAGTCCATCCAACAGTCCAGACCACGAATTGGGCCTCAGACTTTGAGACTCCCCTCCCCATCTGAGACAGGCGCAGGAGGCCCTGGAAGACAGAAGAAATGCATGCAGGGAGAGAAGACAGATTGGAAAGCAGGTTTCTGCCAAGTCTAAAGTCCTCTTTAGCTAGAATTTTTAATTTTTAGTTCCTAATTATTAGACCTTCCAGGGGACCCAGGATGAGAGCAACCTTGAGCTTTGCTCCTATTGAGACTGAATCCTGTCTCCTAATCCATGACACTAACCACTGCCCACCCCAGCATCTCCCATGTTAGGAAATGCCTAGAGCGTCCCCAGTCCAAGAAATCTCTATTAAACACCTAAGAAACATGTGCCAGGTGAATTCAAAGCTTTGACTCCACTTTCTGCTCATCACTTATCTACCCACCCCACTGAAGGGTGAGCTCCTTCACTGACTCAAAAATAGGAACCACAGGAATATGGGTTGTTTTGTTTTTGTTTTTGTTTTATTTTTGGGCCACACCCGCTGACGTTCAGGGGTTACTCCTGGCTATGCGCTCAGAAATTGCTCCTGGCTTGGGGGGCTATATGGGACTCCGGGGTATTGAACCGCGGTCTGTCCTAGGCTAGCGTGGGCAAGGCAGATGCCTTACAACTTGCGCCCCAGCTCCAGCCCTACACAGGAATATGTTTTTAAAGGTTTAGATAATGGGGGCAGAGTTAAACTTGTCTTAATTCGGGGCCGGAGAGATAGCAGGGAGGTAAGGCGTTTGCCTTTCATGCAGGAGGTCATCGGTTCGAATCCTGGCATCCCATGTGGTCCCCCGTGCCTGCCAGGAGCAATTTCTGAGCCTGGAGCCAGGAATAACCCCTGAGCAATGCCGGGTGTGACCCAAAAACCACACACACACAAACACACACACACACACACACACACACACACACACACAAAAAACTTGTCTTAATTCAAGTAGGTGCTTGACTGAACTTTTCAGATGCTGAAGCCTGAGCTAGAGATGACCTAGCACCCAGGTTTGATCTCTGGCACAGCATGGTCCCTGAGCACTGCTGGGTGTGGCACCCAAACATCAAAGTCAAAACAGGAAGCTGAAGTAAGGCCAGGGTAAGTGATTATTCAAGGTCACACAGCAAGTCCAAGCTAAGATGCAATGTGGGACTGATCCCCTCAGTTCTCCCCTGAATGCAGAGTTCAGCATATCCTCTCCTTAGCTTGTCCCCATACCTTCTCTTCACAGATGAGCAAACAGGCCCCAGGAGTGAAATGTGTCACTTACTATGATAAGAAGCAAATGAAATAGGTATCCTTGGCAAAAAGAGAGAGTTATAATTTTAAAAAGACAGACTCCTCAGGGCTGGAGAAATACTATAGCAAGTAGCAAGTAGGGTGCTTGCCTTGCACAGGGCCAATCTGTGTTTGAACCTCGGCATTGCACATGGTCCCCAAATACTGCCAAGAGTTGTCCCTGAGCACCATCAGGAGTAAAACGTGAGCACCACCAGGTGTAAGCTCTAGCCAATGCCAAGTGTGGCCCCATTCTTTAGAAAAGGACTTCTCCTGGGTCAGAGAGATAGTACATAGGTAGTGTTGAACCTGAGTTTGATTCCCAGCACCACATAAAGTCCCCTGAATCCTACCAGGAATGATCCTTCCTAAGCAGAGCCAGGAGTAAGCCTTGCGCCCCATCCTCAGAAAAGAAAGTGTCTTTCTCTCATGTCTTTTTTATGTGGGACTCTGCACTGCACCAGGGTTTCACAGTGAGACCAACCCCTCCCCACTGAAGGGCTTCAGCCAGTACCAGCCGGTGTCTTTGTCCCCGCCCTGCTCTCTCTCCACCTGGCTGCCCTCACCACTCTCTCGGCCCCATCCCACCCCAACTGCGAACCTTTAATTCACAAGGGCCTCCCATTCCTCAGAACCCTTTGTCCTTATTATCTATCTCCAGAGAGGTGGCCCACCCTGCACACCCCAGTCCAGGCTCTCAGAGGGTCAGAGAGTTTTGTCAGTCCAATTTCCATCTTATCTCTTCCACCCCTGCAGACTGTGAGCTGCCTGCAGGCAGTGCCCGAGAGAACAATACACGGGTAGGGCAGGAGGGGGCCCCCTGAGAGCCTCTGACCCAGTCCTCTCCTCCGCAGAGGAAGAGGCGGCTTAAGCTTCATTTGTCTAATGACAACAGCTACTCGCATTTGCAATCACGCTTTAACAGTTTACAAAGCAGTGTTCACACCCATCAGCTTCATGGATGCTAATTCAACCAGCCTAGTCTGCCAGCCAGCCTGGCAGCACCAGTCAGCTCCATTTTTCAGAAGGGGAAATTGGGGTCTGCAGAGGCAAAAAAAAAAAAGTACTTGCCCAAGGACACTTGGCAGACTTGAGGGTAAAGGGTTAGTGGGGAATGGGAATGGTGCAGCTAGAACTAGGCTTCATTAACCTGATTTGTCCTTGTCGCTTTCAATCTACTTTGATTTAATAAACATTAATTGGGCACTTTCTACATGTCACATATGGAGGAACAGAAACTTTTTTGTAGGGCGAGAGCAATAGTAGAGTGGGTAAGGTGCTTGTGTTGCCTTGATCACTGCTGACCCAGGCTCAATCTTGGCCCTCTGTATGGTTCTTTGAGCCCACCAAGAGTGAGACCTGAGCACTAGAGCCAGAAGTAAACCCAGAGTATAGCTGGGGATGATCCTAAAAACAAAGCCCCCACACAAAGCAAAACAAAAAGAAGAAGAAACATTTAGGACAAGTTCTTGCTTTTTTAGAACTTGCATTCTGTTGTAAGAAGATGCGGGCAAGATTACTATAGTAAGGATAAATTCTAGGAAGACAAATGGAATGGGGTGGAGGGCCACTGGGAGAGGAGGAGGCCCCTAGGCAGAAGTGTTGAAGAAAGAATGTTGGGAGAAGAAACAGCATATGCAAAGGTCCTGTTGTAGGAACCTGCTAGGTGCTTTTGGGAAGAGTTTCCAGATAAAGCAAGCATTATATCAGGATAGATCTGGAGAGTAACAGGCTGAGTTGAGTTATTCAGTAAGGAACTGACACAAAATGATCTCTATCCTATGTGAAATCTATAGAGACAAAGTAAGAGTATATAACAAATGAAACAGAACTGGAGAATAGTTCTTCAGCAGAAAGTTTACCACAGGAGAGTGAGGATGGGGGGAAGTGGGGAGGGACAGTGAGACAACAGTGGAGAAAAGTATATGTATACTCTTATGTGGTAGCAGGTATGATGCTAGAATATGTAGTGATGGCTCCTATCACTAATGGGATTGTAAGCCACAGTGCCTAAAATAAAATTAAATAAACAAAAAAATTAAGGCAAGTAGCTAGAGGGTAGAGTTGAGATCCTAGAAGAACCTAGTTATGTTTTAATGAAGGAGGGAGCTATCAAGGATCTGATTAGAGAATGAATTATAGTGTGTGTGTGTGTGTGTGTGTGTGTGTGTGTGTGTGTGTGTGTGTGTGTGTGTGAGAGAGAGAGAGGGGGTGCTAGATTTGGTTGAGCAGAGGCTGGGGCAGCCAGCCCTCCTTCTTCCTACTCTAGGGTGCTGGCCTGATCCTTACACCTTTTTGTTTGTTTGTTTGTTTTTTACCACATCCATCATCACTCAAGGGTTACTCCTGGCTCTGTGCTCAGAAATCACCTCTGGCAGGCTTGGGGTATCATATGGGATGCCAGGAATCGAACCAGGTTAGCTGCATGCAAGGCAAATGCCCTATCGCTGAGTTATTGCTCCAGTCCCTGATCTTTTGACAGAGACCACGTTTAGACAGAGATTTCAGCCTTCTCTTCCTTCACTATGTCACTTTGAGCAGAGCACTCACCATCTCTGGGTCTCACCTGCCCTATCTATAGGGAAATGAAAAGCTGGGCCAAGGTCACTTTCTGTCCAGACTTGCTCATTGCCATGGGGGCAATTCAGTGGGATCAACAAAACTCATGATCCCATCTCAGTCCTCCCAGGGGGATGCCTATGAGCTCTGAGCCCCTGGGCTTTTTCTCTGACATCTTCAAGAGGAGGATGTAAGCTCCTCCTGTAAAAAGGAGGAAGGGGGCGTGGCTTCTTAGCAAATGAGCTCTGCAGCCTGACAGAGTTCTCATATAAAGGTCCCCTCTCTGGGTCCCTAGGTCTCTGCCTCTCATCCTAGAGCTTTCCCTGTTCAAATGCAGGATAATAGAGTTACATGGCTACTTGTGGATCTTAGTGCACTGCAGCTGCTGAGAGGGAGTTACTTAATGGAGATCTGGTCCAAGTTCTCGTTGTTCCATTCATTGCTTTGCTTTGTGATCGCCTTCCCTTCTCTAGGCTTAAACAGGCAGAGTCCCATCTACCTTCAAGAACCAGCACTGTTCAAAATGTATAATATAGGGGCCGAAGAGATAGCATGGAGTTATTGCATTTGCCTTGCATGCAGAAGGACGGTGGTTCGAATCCCGGCATCCCATATGGTCCCCGGAGTCTGCCAGGGGCGATTTCTGAGCATAGAGCCAGAAGTAAGCCCCTGAGCACTGCCAGGTGTGACCCAAAAACCAAAGAAAAAAAAGTATAATATAGATTCCATGTATAATTTTTCTGGCTTTTTGTTTGTTTTGGTTTTTGTTATGGGGTCACATTTTGTGAAGCTCAGGGGTCATGATGCTTAGTGACCATATGGTGTCAGATTCGTCATCAAATCTGACCCTCCTATGTGCAAAATATGTACTCCAACCTTCTGAGGCATTTCCCCATTCCTCCCTGTCATTTTTCACTTAGAAAAATGTTAAGAAACAGCATAAAGTTAATCTGAATTTATTTGTCTGACCTAGTATATTGAAAGTATCATTTCAACATATGACTAATGAAGCATTTTACATTTTTTTTATACTCAGTCTTTGAGTTCTGGTGTGTATTTCATATTTCAGCATCTCTTGGTTCACATCAAGTCACATTTCATTTGCTCGGCTGCCCCATGTGGGTAGGGGTTACCACATTGAAAAGCGGAGATTTTAGATACTGACAGCAATAATAACCCTATGGAGTGAAAAGTGCTTTTTCATAGAGACTGTCCAAACCCTCTATGGGCACAGAGGAGGAAGTCACTGCCTCTGCCTAAAGAAGAGAAACTTCCTGGAGAAGGTGACAATTAAAAGATATAAAAATCTTCAGTTACTATCTTGCCTTCCCTTTAAAATATGCGTATTCCTACCTCATGATACAAGGAGCACATACTCATTGGAAAAGTAATAATAATAAAGAAGCTTAATAAGGAAGCCAAGTACTGTCTAGTTTGAATGCCTCTGTTAATGTTTTGATCCATTTCATTCCAGACATTTTTCTGGGCACTGGGGTTTTGTACATGACTTGCTGTAGGCACAGTGCTATGTATCTCATTGTTTTCTCACCTCGCACTGTGGAACGAACATTTCCCTGGATTCTTTTTTTTTTTTTTTTTTTTTTTTTTGTGGTTTTTGGGTCACACCCAGCAGTGCTCAGGGGTTATTCCTGGCTCCAGGCTCAGAAATTGCTCCTGGCTGGCACGGGGGACCATATGGGATGCCGGGATTTGAACCGATGACCTCCTGCATGAAAGGCAAACGCCTTACCTCCATGCTATCTCTCCGGCCCCATTTCCCTGGATTCTTGAAAGCTCTCGTGCAATACCATTGTGATCATTCTGTGCTTGGCCAAGGAAGGCCAGTCAGAAAGCTGTTTATCTTACACTTTCTGCTTCAGCTGAAAGCACCTGCAAACCCAGTTCCTCTTTGGATACACCATTGCATCCAGTACTGAAGGCTGTAGGGAGTGGAAGAGGAGCAACCTGTGGGGGAGAATGCCTTGAAAACCAACCTGGGCTAAGTCCTTACTGCCAGCCCTGGGTCTTTGTGACTTGGAGCTGGAGGAGGTTGGGCTGGGCTGTGGCTGTAGGCAGTGAGTGTCCCTATTGCCATCTAGTGGCTCTGAAAGTAAGTGTACTCTTCAGTAGAACCAGCAGGGTTTAGGTCAACCAAAGCCCACATTTCCATATTCTTCAGCATCTTCCACATTGGAGGGGACCCGAGTTTTTATTCTGGAAGACAGCTTCCCCCTTGATCTCATTCAAGAGGTTTTGTAATTTGAAAAGAGGGCATGCTTGGGTTCAAATCCCATTCCTCCTCTATGAGCTTTATATCCTTAAACTAGCCACCACACTTTTCTGTGCCTCACCTTCCTTATCTACATCATGAACTAACAATAGTGTTTGCCTCCAGAGCAGTGAGCCAAAGGGAGAGGCTGTGTGCCACAGTAAGTACACAGTGTTTTAACCACTGGATCTCAGATAGAAATAAGCTTCTCCTTTCGTTAAGTCTTTGCTCATAACCCTTCTGCCCTATGGAGGGGGTTCTCTGACATTAGAAATCTCTGATTGGGGACTGGAGCAATAGCTCAGCAGGTAGGGCGTTTGCCTTGCATGTGAACGACTGGGACGGAACTGGGTTTGATCCCTGGTATCCCAAAATGTCCACTGAGCCTTCCAAGTGCGATTTCTGAGTGCAGAGCCAGGAGTATCCCCTGAACACACCGGATGTGGCCCTAAAACAAAACAAAACAAAGAAATGTCTAAGTGGATAATTCTTCTGCTCAAAAACTTCAATGGCTCTCCAGTACTGTCTGTAATGCATATAAACTCCCTAGATTGACATTCAAAGTTCATTGAGCAGGGACCCAAACTGCCTTTCTAATCTCCTCTCTCTCACATCACTTCCAGGTACTCTCTGCTCCAACAAAATTGTAGTCCACAGAGCATAGATGCTTCCTTTATGTCCCCCCACCTTTAAAGTCTTTTATCCTTTACTTCTTTTTTTGTTTGTTTTTGTTTGTTTTTAAACCACACCCAGTGGTGCTCAGGGATTACTCCTATCTCTGTGCTCAGGAATCACTCCTAGCAGGCTTGGGAGACCATATAGGATGCTAGGGATTGAATCCAGGTCGACCATGTGCAGGGCAAATGTCCTACCCTCTATTGTTCCTGCCCTACTTCTCTCTAGACTATGTTTTCCCCTTCCTGTCTTCCATCCTCCAAAAATCTCACCATGAGCCATCTCTTCTAGGAAGCCTGCTAGAAACCAACATTCCCTCTTTAAAAACTCCCCAAGATGCTTAGAACACCCACCCCAATTTCTTTCATCACTTATTTTTGCAAGGCAACCCCAACAACGTGGAAAGATTTGGGGCTGTGAAATTAAGAAAGGCAGGTAGGCTGGAGCAGGGAGGATATTTAATGTCTCTAAGACTCAGTTTCCATATTTGTGAAATGGGCCTTATCCTCACAGGACTGCAGAGAGTAGGAAATGAAATAATGCAGACTATCTCCTTTCTCTGCTATCTCATAGCCCTCTGGAGGAAGGAAAGCTGCATCCTGTTCATTGTGGAATCCCAAAGGCATGAGGATACTGAGTAACTGCCATAACTAAGCTAAACTCCTCTCCCACCAGCAGGAAGACACTTCTTGGCATTGGAAACATGTGATAAAATTGTGAGAATGAGCCAAGAGAGTTACTACTGAGATTCTTGAAGATACTTCCCCTTGGGACCTGGAATAGCCTAGAGTATTTGGAGGGACTGGTTCTTTCAACATGGGAAAGGCAAGTCAATGTCTCCAGATGGGCAGCCTGTTCGCCCTACTAGTCTACAGCATTATCTGCTCCTATAATAGTCTCCCCATAGTCTCTCTTGGAAGCCCAGTAGATCCCTCCACATTACTGTGGAGGAAACAGCATCCAGAAAAGGAAGTGATTTAGCTAAGGCTATTCCACAGGCTTGGGAATGCTGGGCTGGGATCCAGTGCTCTTAATCTGGAACCCTAGATTAACACCCTTTGAAGTTTGTCATTTCAGTAGGGTTGGAAAGGGTCTAGATGGAATAGTAGGAGTTCAGATCTCAAAGCTGCTGTTTATTTTTCACAAGTTTTCTGATGATTGTGTCTCAGATGCCATGTGACAGGGACTCTGCTGGGAGATGAAAGGGTCCAGTTGTTAAGAAACACCTCTGGGCAACTGTAGAGTGGTCTTGCCAGGTGAAAGGTTGTTCAGTTGCTTGTGGAGTCTGTTTTGTTCTCAGCACCAGACAAGAGTACATAGGGGTTTATTGACTGTTCAACTGCCTTGCTGTTTCCTAAGTTATCTGTCTTTTGGAGTTTAATGAGTGCCTGACAAGAGTGGTCTAGTAGGGCTGGCTTGCAGGGCTGGTGAACTGAATGTGGAAGCACTGATGACCAGAAGAGTTGTCTGTAGAATAAAAATATTATATGTAAAGATAAAAATATAAAAATAAAAAGATAAGAATATAAATATATAAAGAGCCACATGTTGAGTGAAGCCGCCCAGGCACTGTGTTTCTAACCCCTTAGCCAACGGATCTGATGAAGGGTACTAGTGGAGAAATAATTCACAAGCAGTCAGTTAAAGTTTCATCAGAGTCAGCTTGCTTTTATTCATGGTCTTTCTCTGCCATATGGTTTTTCTCACATGTGCTTCTCTGCTAGCTTTTGCTGCTCCCCTCGCTCTTTGCTTTTTGCTGTTTCTCCCTCTGTCTCCCCCAAGCCAGATTTTCTTATTCCTTATTTAAAACAGCCAACCTCATCACAGAAGTGGGCAGGTCTGATCATCCAGGTGGGATTAACATCTCAAAAGAAGAGGTTAGGGAAACAGGAAGTTGGGGGAAAGGTTTCCTTACAGTTGTCTATTTAGTAACAATCAGAAGTGGTCTTACAGGTGACTGCAGAAATACAGAGAGCCAGGAATTCTTTTTTTTTTTTTTTTTTTTTTTTTTTTGGTTTTTGGGCCACACCCATTTGACGCTCAGGGGTTACTCCTGGCTATGCGCTCAGAAGTCGCTCCTGGCTTGGGGGACCATATGGGACACCGGGGGATCGAACCGCGGTCCGTCCTAGGCTAGTGCTGGCAAGGCAGACACCTTACCTTTAGCGCCACCGCCCGGCCCCGAGAGCCAGGAATTCTCTAAGGACTCTTATACTTGAAAAAATATTATTGATTCAGGTATAACTGATTTCTTTGCAAAGATTCTAAGATAAGATCCAGTAAGGCAAGTTTAAAACTGGCTCACATCTAAAGAAGACCATATTGGCACATTATTGACTTACTAGCTGATTGGATAAATGATTCAATGGGTGGATCTCTAGATGAAAAGATGAATGGATGGATGAATAGGTGAGTGGATAGATGGATAGATGAGTAAATGGATGAGTGAGTGGAGGGGGTTAATGGGTAGATTAATAGTTGAGTGAATAGGTAGATAAATGATGGATGGTAGTAGGTAAATGGATGATTGAATGAGTGAGAGATGGAAGGAAGGATGAATAGATAGATATTTGAATGTGTGTATGATAAGTGGATAAGAAGGAGGATTATAATAACATGAAGGCTTCCAGAAGGTTGCAATATATGGCCTGTGATCCTTTTCTGGATGTTATTCTTCAGAATTCTTACATTTGACAGTCAAAGAACAGGCTCTTCTGTGGTTAGATTTTTTTTTTTTTAACTTTTGGTTTTGGATCACACCAGGTAGTGCTCAGGACTTACTCCTGGCTCTGCACTCTGGTATCACTCCTGGTAGGGCTCAGGGACTGTGTGGAATGCTGGGGCTCAAACTCAGGTTGGCCACATGAAAGGCAAGTGCCCTGCCTTACCCTATGTACTATTGCTCTAGCCTCCTGAGAAGTTTCTTTTTTTAATTATTTATTTAAAGAAAATGCAGCACATAGTTGACATAGTTGATCATAATACATTTTGTTTCCAGATAAGTGAAAGCAAAGTTATTTTAAAAAAAGGAAGAGAGGGGGCAGAGAGATAGCATGGAGTAAGGCGTTTACCTTTCATGCAGAAGGTCATTGGTTCGAATCCCGGCATTCCATATGGTCCCTGAGCCTGCCAGGAGTGATTTCTGAGCATAAAGCCAGGAGTAACCCCTGAGCACTGCCAGGTGTGGCCCAAAAACAAAGAAACAAAAACAAAAACAAAAACAAAAAAGAAGAGAAGAGAAAAAAGAGTGAAAGATAAAGGAAAAAGTACAGTAGCAAGCTCATTTGTGAAAATTATTGTTATCACCAATGAAGTCATTAATATAATGGCAGAAGGTTTAGTAAACACTTGTTATGTATCCAGTCTGTTCAATTGGAGTATTCCTTTAGGGATGATGGCATCAAATAAACGAAGTTATCCAGAAATTCAAAGCTAAGATACTATGAATTTTAAGGGCATGTATTCAGTTGCAGGGTCTCCTGGAAGAAGGCCAAGTTCGAACATGGCGACTATGTTCCAGCTTGGTTCCAGCTGCTGGGTTTTCCAGGAAGAAGGAAGATATGCGAGAGGGTGACTGCAATTGCTCCAAAATTTCCCTGGTGATATCAGCCTAACAACTAATGAATCTGAAGTGTGGTAAGATCAGCATCCCTACAGAGAATTGCTGAGGTCAGTGATGAGTTAGGCCATTGAGGAAATGGTGATCTGGGTGAGGGAGGCAGCAAGCAGGGTGGGGGCTTGTCCCACCCTCTCCTCCTGATGACCAGCTTTGTGCTGTGTGAGCCAGCTCAGCCAGAGTCTTTCACAACTCAGTTTACATCTCCTTTGAGAGAAGAGTAGTCTATGGTGCTACCCAGATTGAACATGGCTACTGCGTTTGTGGGTGAGGTTATAGCTCAACCTCCCAAGAAGTTTTTCTTCTTACCTTCCTCTCCTCATCCATAATACAGGGGTATATCAGTATTCACAGAAATGTTGCAAGTCCTAAATGAGTCTATAAGGATCCCAGAACAGGACCCAGTTCTTTACTCAAATGCTCACTGTTACATCATTCCACTCTTCTTTTTTGTGTGTAAACTTCATTGTAATCATTAGAGTGACACCCACACTTTCTTGTGAATTATATTTATTAGTTTTTCATATAGGCCACACATAGTAATGCTAGGGCTAAGGGTTACTCCCAGTGATGTGTTGCCTAGGGGCCCATGCTGTGACAGGGAACAAACTCAGGGTTTTGTGCATGCCAAGTAGGACCACCACCACATAGAGCATATCATTGGCCCACACAGTTGGTGAAGGTTTGGCACACAGTTCTAGTGCTCTGAATGGGGTTTGTACAGCTAATTATGGTGCTTGCACATAGCCTGGGTCCTGGCTGTGTGTGCTCTGGAATGGTGGTGCTCAAAAGGCCTGTATTGTTAGTACAATGTCTCTCCATGCTTCTGCTCTGTGTACATTCTGGCAGGTGCTGTCATTTATGGCCCTGGAAGGCATCCCATCAGTTAGTGTTAATGCTATTGGTCCCACATGGGGAAGGCAAAAGAGCAGACAATGGATGCTACTGAGAAGGGTCCTAAGCATTTAAGATTTCATCTCGTTCCACCTCATGTCAACTGTCTAATGGGACCAGCACAGCTTTCATACAGAAGAAGGACCCTAACATTTGTCAGGTTTAATCTGTCTATTTCACAGTCAGCCACAAACTACGAATCAACTTCCCGGGTAGGCACAGTAAATTAAAGGAATAATTGATAAAATGAAAGAATGGGTCCAGAACAACATAGCTGGTAGGGTGTTTGCCTTGCATGTGGCCGACTCTAACTGATGGGTGGTTGCTAGAAGTTGGCATTCCTGGGTGGGCATAAGGCCCCATCTAGCAGCCAGGCCCCTGTGAGCCTTGCAGCACCAGGCCCTGGCAGCCTTGGACCTCTGCAGCCTTGCCCTTCTGCAGCCGTACAGCAGCCAAGCAGCTGTCCGACTTGCAATTTATTGTAGTAAGGCCAGGTTCGAATATGGCAACTATGTTTGTGGGCTTGGTTATAGCTGCCAGGCTTTCCAAGAAGAAGGAAAATATGGGAGGAGGGTGCCTGCAATTGCTTCAAAATTTCCCTGGTGATATCAGCCTAACATCTGCAGCAAGGGATTCTACAAAGTTCTACAATTTTCTACAGGTTTCTGCTCTGACTCTGGTGGAAATTGTACCAGAAACAATAAGAGGTGGCTACCCATCATTCTCTGGGCTCCCATAGCACTCACTGGCATCGGATTCCAAGCTGTCACAATGTCTGTGAAATTCTAAAGAAAGTCTATTTCTCTGGACCTCAGTATTCTCGTCTCTCAAATGGAAAGAATTCTGCAAGTGGATTCTTAAGAACTTTAAGCTGGAGAGAGAGACACATAGTGGTCTGTTCGCTGTGAGGAAATGAATTGCAAACAAAATTTGGCCTTCAGGACCAGGGCTTACCTATCAGATCCTGCTACACATTTTCACACTACAAGGACTTAAAAGTTTGTCCCTATCCATGGGATGGAGGCTCTTTCCTTTCCTTCCAGGTGGAAGGGATTTAGGACTTGGTTTGTAAGTAGTGGTATAAAGCAAACAAGATGACCAGTATTAGAGATGAGATAGTATGGAGGTAAGACGTGTGCTTTGCATGCAGAATCCTGGTTCGAATCCTGGCATCCCATATAGTCCCCCAAGCCTGCCAGGGGTGATTTCTGAGCGTAGAGCCAAGAGTAGCCCCGGAGCACTGCCAGGTGTGACCCAAAAACAAAACAAACAAAAAACAAGAAAAAACAGGGCCCGGAGAGATAGCGCAGCGGCGTTTGCCTTGCAAGCGGCCGATCCAGGACCAAAGGTGGTTGGTTCGAATCCCGGTGTCCCATATGGTCCCCCGTGCCTGCCAGGAGCTATTTCTGAGCAGACAGCCAGGAGTAACCCCTGAGCACCGCCGGGTGTGGCCCAAAAACAAAAACAAAATAACAAAACAAAACAAAAAAAAAAGAAATGAGGTAGCATTTTGAAGTTGTTTTATTGGGTGGAACCACACCCTGTGGTGCTCAGAGATTGCTCCTGGCTCTGCACTCAGAAATTTCTTCTGGTAAACTGAGGGAACCAAATGGGATGCTGGGGATAAAACCTGGGTTGACTGTGTGCAAGTCAAGCACACTACCCACTGTCTATCTCTACAGTCCCTGATGAGGCATTTTGACTTTCTTCTCTTCATGGGATGTCTCATTTGGGGCAAAGTTAGCTGTAATGTCTTGAGGATACACAGATATGTACACAATATGTACAAAGCTTAGGTTTTTATGTCTGAACACAGCCAAGTCTCCAAGATGACAGAATCCAATTATTCTGTTTCTGCCTCGGTTATCTCTTGAGAGGTTTATGGTGTTTGAGTGAGGGATAAAAAAAGTACATTGCTTATAAATTATTATATGTTTATTTCATAAATTTTGTTGGGCTTGCCATAATTTCAGCAAAATCAGTAATTGTGCTGTTACCAAGATTTTCACATAATTTCTGTTCTGTTGATCATCGTGTGAAATTAGAAAATCTTTCTTGAGTCATTGTATTTCTGAGATAGTTTTTAGTTAATTTCAGTTGGGAAATACTTGCTCTGTTGAGGATGTAGCAACCAATTGTCAATAATATTCTTAAAGTAATATTTAGTTTAGGAAATGAGCCATGAATTCTACATAGCAAGCTAAATGTAATGGGGCTGTCTGTGATAAATTATAATCATTGTAGAAAATTTTACAAGCTATTTAAATTCTTTATATAAACCCTAGTACATATTTTCCTGGTTTTTAGTGTCTCAAAGCACTAGATAGACCTAATATTCATGTAAGCAAGTAGTATCATGTTTTCAGCATATAGACCTACCAATATATGCAAAGGAAAGGATATCACAAATCATTGAATATTGCGAAATGTTCCTTGGTGACCCTGTGCAGTCCTTGCAGTTAATATGCTTTTTTCAAACTTTTATTTATTTATTTATTTATTTTGATTTTGGGCCACACCTGGCGGTGCTCAGTGGTTACTCCTGGCTGTCTGCTCAGAAATAGCTCCTGGCAGGCACGGGGGACCAAATGGGACACCGGGATTCGAACCAACCACCTTTGGTCCTGGACCAGCTGCTTGCAAGGCAAACGCCGCTGTGCTATCTCTCCGGGCCCAAACTTTTATTATTTTTAAGAATCCCACTCACTGCTGCTTGAGACTATCAGGACCATCTCAGGGATGCTGGTGGTAGCCATATGGTACTAAGACTTGAATTCTACCCCTTTTTTCTTTGTTTTTGTGCCACATCCAGCAATTCTCAGAGATTACTCCTGGGTCTGTGCTCAGGGCTCACTCCTGAATGGGCTCAGAGAACCCTTGGGTTCCAGAGATTGAACCTGGGTAGGCAGCATGCAAGACAATCTCCCTTACCACTGTACTATTACTCCAACTCCTGAACTGTTTTCCAACCTTTTCAGGTTTGTTCTTAGCTGCATGTGTGTGGTCTGGCAGGTTGACAGTGGGCAGAAACCTGGAATATCTGACAACTTTCATAACAAGATGGTGTAATTCTTGGTCATTTTTTCTAGTACCTCATCTTTTTAGAATTATTTTATAAAATGTCTTGAGACAAATATGTTCTCTCATTTCCTGCACAATTTTAGTACTGTTGTTTTATGAAACCTTAACTGTCATTTAAATAGCACTTTCTATATTGCAGCTGTATCATTGCAAGCTATAGAACTTGTTTTATTGTGGTTTAAACCACATAACCTGGTATTTGCCACTGTAACCATGGGTAAGTGTTTCATTCAGTAACAGGAAGTATATTCACAGTGTTGTGAAAGGACCTCTAAAACTTTTTCAACTTGCAAAATAGAAATACTCTTCCAACAATTAGTGCCTTTCTCCTGCCTCCCTTCTCCCCAAATCCCTAGAAACCACCAATTAGCATTATGTTTCTATGAATTAAATTAATTTTTTTCCTTCTTCCCTTGGTTGTCATCACTATGATCTGTACTACACATTCTATTTTCATTTATTTATTTATTTATTTATTTATTTATTTATTTATTTATTTATTTATTTATTTTGGGGCCACACACGACAGTGCTCAGGATTATTCTTGGCTCTACATTCAGAAATAGCTCCTAACAGACTTGGGGGAACACCTAGGATGCCAGGAATTGAACCTGGGTCCATTTGGTTTGGCCACATGCAAGGCAAATGCTCTACTACTGTGCTATCACTCTGGTCCTTCTATTTTCATTTTATTTTATTATCATTATTTTTATTTTGGAGCCACACCCAGAAAAGTTCAGGTTTATTTACTCCTGGCTCTGCTCTCAGGGATCACTCCTGGAGGGGCTCCAGGAGACCATATGAGTGTCCCAGGAATGAGCCCTGTTGGCTACTTGCAAGGCAAACCACTTACTCGCTGTTCTATCTCTTTGACCCTAGTATTGCACACTTTATTGATTGTGTTCACAAATGGTAGAGCTGCTGGAATTGTCCTTGGCACATGGAAAGGTGATCGAAGAGCGAACTAAACCTCATGCCTGCCAGACTGGGGCTCCTGGCTCCTGAATTTGACTAATTTAGTCTGCAACTAATTGGAACTTGAAAAAAAGCAAGTGTTCCTTTGGTATTATTTGGGAAACTGTATTCACCAAGTGCAAGGTGAAAGCACAGGCAGGTGGATTAAAGACATTTTTGATTCATTTCATGGGACTTCAGTTTCTTTGAGTGTGAAAAGGGGTGATAGAAAGCTGGAGAGAGCCCAATCAGCTGAGGACAGGCTTTATACATATTAGACTCAGGTGCTACTGGAATAATCTCAACACAGACCTGGGAGCAGTCCCTGTGCCCTTCTGGGTGTGGCAAACAAATAAAGCAAAAATTAAATAAATAAAGCAAATCAAAAATCAAAAGGCTGGTCAGTATTCTGAGTTTTTGCCCTGGGAGCTCTGGGAAATTCCTGTCAAAACTGGCTTTTAGGGATGGAGGGGCAGCAGGCTGTCCTCCTCAGTCCTTTCCAATTCCCCTTTCTTTTTCTTTTTTTTTGTTTTTTGGTTTTTTGGGCCACACCCGTTTGATGCTCAGGGGTTACCCCTGGCTAAGTGCTCAGAAATTGCCCCTGGCTTGGGGGGACCATATGGGACGCTGGGGGATCGAACCATGGTCCTTCCTTGGCTAGCGCTTGCAAGGCAGACACCTTACCTCTAGCGCCACCTCACTGGCCCCATCCAATTCCCCTTTCAAGCATTGAAGATCTGAGTCTCCACCAACACCTGGTTTCCATGGTCACAGAAAGGCCTTCTGGTACGTGATATATATGGACTCCTCGAGCCACTCCCGTCCCAGGCAGAGGCTCAGGTACTTTCTCACTAAATCACATTCCTTTCGGGCTGCCACACCTATTTTCATGATTCATCCTTGGGCTGATGAGGGGGCACTAAGGGGACACAACCATGTTATAGAATTTCAGAGATGAAAGGACTTAACCTTCCTTCCTTCCTTCCTTCCTTCCTTCCTTCCTTCCTTCCTTCCTTCCTTCCTTCCTTCCTTCCTTCCTTCCTTCCTTCCTTCCTTCCTTCCTTTTCTTCCTTTCTTTTCTTCCTTTCCTTTCTTTTTTATTTTTTGGGCCACATCTATGCTCAGGGGTTGTTCTGCCAGTGCTCAGATGGGACCATGCAGTGTCAGGGACCTGGGCCTCCTGCATGCAAAGCATGTTCTCTAGCTCACTAAGCTCTCTGTATAATCCTATTTTTTTATTCACAAGTAATATACAACTACTACAAAAGAACCCAAAAAGACAATATATGTATGTATATATATACATATATATATATAAAACACATGATAATTACCCATAATCCCAGTATCCACTAATGACCACTTTTAGCATGTTAGTCAATATCTTGCTTATTTCTATATGTATTTAAAAATATTGCTTTTATTGTTTAACCCTGCCTTTCCCAATCAACCATCTTTCTCTCCCCTCCACCCCCTGCCCACCCACCTCTGCACTGCTACATCATCAATTTGAGTAACTGCAGAGTTTATCATTGTTTTTTTATATTTTTGGGCCACATGTGGCAATGCTCAGAGATTATGTCTGGCTCTACACAACAGGAATTATTTCTGGTGGTGTTTGGGGGACCATATGGGATCCTGGAGATTCACCTGAGTCAGTTGTATGCAAAGCAAGTACTTTACCCACTAAGTAAAAGAAATATACCCTTTTTTGTTTGTTTGACACACCTGGCAGTACTCAGGGATTACTCCTGGCTCTGTACTCAGAAATCACACCTGGCAGCTCAGGGAACCATATGGGACATCAGGGATCAAACCCAGGTCAGCTGCATGCAAGGCAAATGTCCTACTCACTTGGCGCTATTACTCTGGACCAAAAGATACCATTTAAAAAAAATACTTTGGCTATAGGATTTGACAGTATCAATTGACTATCTTTTTTTTTTTTTTCAGTCACACCCGTTTGATGCTCAGGGGTTACTCCTGGCTAAGCGCTCAGAAATTGCCCCTGGCTTGGGGGGACCATATGGGACACCGGGGATCAAACCACGGTCTGTTCCTTGGCTAGAGCTTGCAAGGCAGACACCTTACCTCTAGAGCCACCTCACCGGCCCCATCAATTGACTATCTTAGCTAAAATATGAAGAGTGATGATGATTTCAGCTCATGCTTGCCAACACTGATATTATAATTTTTAAGTTCAGTATTATTTTCTGTTGTATTTCTTTGGAGCCTTTGCTTATTGGTCAATTTGACTAAAATGAATTTTGCACTTATCCACCCAGGGGTCATATTTTAATAGTCAAAAAAGCAAGCAGAAATGAGTGTAACCCCCTCAAACAGCTCCCCCAAATAAATTAAAGGCAGATTGAGAGGTGAGGAGCTCCTTCCCAGGCAATTTAGACAAAGACTAGAACAGATTACAGATTGCTCTATTGCCTTTCCTTCCTTCCTTCCTTCCTTCCTTCCTTCCTTCCTTCCTTCCTTCCTTCCTTCCTTCCTTCCTTCCTTCCTTCCTTCCTTCCTTCCTTCCTTCCTTCCTTCCTTCCTTCCTTCCTTCCTTCCTTCCTTCCTCCCTCCCTCCCTTCCTCCTTCCCTCCTTCCCTTCCTCCCTCCCTTCCTCCTTCCTTCCCTCCTTCCCTTCCTTCCCTTCCTTCCCTTTCCTCCTTCCTTCCCTCCTTCCCTTCCTTCCCTTCCTTCCCTTTCCCCCTTCCTTCCTTCCTTCCTTCCTTCCTTCCTTCCTTCCTTCCTTCCTTCCTTCCTTCCTTCCTTCCTTCCTTCCTCCCTCCCTCCCTCCCTCCCTCCCTCCCTCCCTCCCTCCCTCCCTCCCTCCCTCCCTCCCTCCCTCCCTTCCTCCCTCTCTCCCTCCCTTCCCTCCTTCCTTCCTTCCTTCCTTCCTTCCTTCCTTCCTTCCTTCCTTCCTTCCTTCCTTCCTTCCTTCCTTCTCCGCCTCCTCCTCCATTTATGAGATGAAAAATCCCAAACCTCATACATGCACATCAAGGACTATACCAATGAGTTTTGTGTCCAGCCCTGGAAAGCAGGTTTTCTGATATTAACATTTTCCATGATTCTGGATCCCTGAAATTGGCCGAGAAAGAAAAGTTATGAGCCCATTATATAAGAAAAAAACCCCATCTGTGTCAAGAACTACTGTATGATATTAGCTGCATAACTCCTCCAATCTGACCTCAGCTTCCTGTGAAATAAAAATTGTTCATTGCCCAGGGTTTGGTCAGCTCTACGAACAAGGCTTTCTGCTCTCACAGGTCCCTTCACAATTCCAACAAAAAGCTTTCATGTGCACAGCTTTATGGTTGCAAAACATTTTCGTGAAGTGGACAGGGGAGATTTTGTTATTTATGCCATCTTGCTGGAAAAGCAAACGGAGGCTCAGAGAGTTCAAATGGTTTAACCTATAAAGAACTACTACAACTTTAGACAAATCCCTTTGCCATCCTCCAAAATACTATCTAACAAGTTCACTTCCTCAGTGCTCCTCCAATATAAAAATGCTGCATCTGGACTGGAGACATAACACAGTGACGTTTGCCTTGCAAGCAGCCGATCCAGGACCTAAGGTGGTTGGTTCGAATCCCGGCGTCCTATATGGCCCCCCGTGCCTGCCAGACACTATTTCTGAGCAGATAGCCACGAGTAACCTCTGAGCACTGCCGGGTGTGGCCCCCCAAAAAAATACTGCATCCATCTGGATCCATCCACCTGATACAGGTGAGTTTTTCATCAATTTCACAGAGTGGGGCGGAGAGATAGCATGGAGGTAGGGCATTTGCCTTGTATGCAGAAGGACTGTGGTTCGAATCTCAGCATTTCATATGGTCCTCCGAGCCTGCCAGGACCGATTTCTAAACGTAAAGCCAGGAATAACCCCTGAGCATTGCCGGGTGTAACCCAAAATTTTTTTTTTCACAGAGCATCCAACTCTGTGCCAGGCTCAGAGGAGACACCCCCCAAAAAAAAACATCTCCGAGGATGACAACTACTCTGAATGTGCTCAGCATGAATACTGGGAGCCTGAATCAGAGGAGAGACATCAGGACAGACTTTCTGAAAGAGGTAGAGCCTGACTGCCATCTTGCAGAGGGAGTGAGAGCCAAGGGAAGGGGGATGAGGGTGTTTGGGACAAATCTGGAGACTAAATAGGGAACAATACCTTCAGGAAGACTTAAAAAGGTGGGGAGAGATAAGGCCGGAGAGATAGCATGGAGGTAAGGCGTTTGCCTTTCATGCAGAAGGTCGGTGGTTCAAATCCCGGCATCCCATATGGTCCTCTGAACCTGCCAGGAGCGATTTCTGAGTCTAGAGCCAGAAGTAAACTCTGAGCGCTGCCGGGTGTGACCCCCCCCCCAAAAAAAGGCGGGGAGAGGCAGAGAGATAGTAGATAGGGGTTAAGGTATTTGCCTTGTACATGACTGATTCCAGTTGGATCTCAACCCCTAAGCATAGAGACAGGAGTAAAAACCCTGAGCACTGCCAGGCATGGCCCAAAAACCTTTAAAAGGGGGAAGGGGTTAGGGCCTATGTGATAGCACAGTAAGTAGGGCATTTGCCTTGTATGCGGCCAACGTGGGACCAATCCAGGTTCAATCCCTGGTATCTCACATGGTCCCCTAAGCCTGCCAGGGGTTTTTGGTTTTTGACCACACCGGTGATGCTCAGGGGTATGCTTTGCACTTAGAAATCGCTCCTGGCTCGGGAGATCATATGGGATGCCGGGAATGGAACCGAGGTCCGTCCTGGGTTAGCCGCGAGCAAGGCAAACACCCTACCGCTGTGCTATTGCTCCGCTCCCCGCTGTGCTATTGCTCCGCTCCCCCTTTTTAAAGTAAATAATTTCTTTATTTAAACACTGTGTTTACAAACATAATTGTAGTTGGGTTTCAGTCACAACAAGAACACCCCCCTTAACCCATGCAACTTTCCCATCACCAATGCCCCATCTCTTCCCTTCCCTGCCCCATGCCTGTATTCGGGACAGGCTTTCTACGTCCCTCCATCACTGACATAGTTATGATAGTTCTCAGAATAGTTATTTCTCAAACGGCACTTATCACTCTTTGTGGTGAACTTCGTATCTTGAGCTGGTCCTTCTAGTCCTCATCTCTGGGAATTATTTCAATGTCTTTAATTTTTCTTAAAACCCATAGATGAGTGAGACTATTGTGTCTCTCTCTCCCTTTGACTAATTTCACTCAGCATAATAGATTCCATGTACATCCATGTATAGGAAAATTTCATGACTTCATCTTTCCTGATGGCTGCATGATAGTCCATTGTGTATATGTACTACAGTTTCTTTAGCCATTCATCTGTTGAAGGGCATCTTGGTTGTTTCCAGAGACTGACTATTGTAAAAAGTGCTGTGATGAATATAGATGTGAGGAAAGGTTTTTTTGTTTTGTATTTTTGTGTTCCTAGGGTATATCTCTAGGAGTGGTATGGCTAGATCAAATGGGAGCTCAATTTCCAGTTTTTTGAGGAATCTCCATATTGTTTTCCATTAGGGCTAGACTAGATGGCATTCCCACACGCAGTGAATGAGAGTTCCTTTCTCTCCACATCCCTGCCAGCACTGATTGTTCTTGTTCTTTGTGATGTGTGCCAGTCTCTGTGGTGTGAGATGGTACCTCATTGTTGTTTTGAGTTGCATCTTCAGGAGCAATTCTGAGCACAGAGCCAGGAGTGTCTCCTGAGTGCCACCAAGAGTAGCCCAAAAACCAAAAAAGAAGAGGCTACTGAGTATAGAACCAAGGAAGCAGATTGAGAAAATGTAAATGTATTTATAAACTCACTACAAAGTAGGAACAGTAAACCCAAAATTTGTCAAAAATCAGTCGCACTACTTAGGAAAGAGCCATATTTCCCAATAGGATCATGGCAGCTGTGGTTGTTCAGGATTCATTCCTGTCAGTGCTGGGAGAAAGGCCCAGGGCCGGTACCTCCCTGTGCTCAGGGTGCCACAAGGAGGCTGGGATCGATCAAACTCAGAGCTTCCCACACTCAATCCTGTGCCCTCCAGCTCCAACTCCCATCTCCAGTGCCATGCATGTTTTTTTTTTTTTTTGATGCCTGCCTGATTGTTCTGAGCAAACTTCAGTCTGCTAGCTTCCTGAAGCTCTCATGGCTCTCCAGAGCTGACTGAGGATGATGAATTGAACGAGAGGAGCCCAGGAGCTGAGGGACTGGCCAAAAGGTAGCTTGTGTAGTTTTGCTTTTGTTCTGGGTGACACACCCAGCTGGTGCCCAGAATTACAGGACACTGGTGATGGAGCTCAGGGCTCCCAGGAGTCGAGTATGTGCTCCCGCCCTCTGAGCCAGAGGAGAGAGCTTTGGCACCCCAGGCTCCCATGAGGCAGAGGGGTTGATTGAAGCCCAGAGAAGAGCAGGGTTGCAGATTCTGGTGTAGGGTCTGACTTAGGGCTGCAAGCAGGCTCTGTCTCCCAGGAAGAGGCTGGACACATCTGCAGTATTGGCCTCTGAGTTGGTTCTGCATTCAAGCAGAGACAGGAGATGGCAAATCCTATTGGAGCTTGTTGCATTCAGAGTGTATGTGTATACATCTCCACAGCCAGTGTATGCCCACACCCAGAGATGGGAGCCTGTTGCAAGGAATGAGGCTTCTAATGAGTGGGGAGGCTGGGAATGGACCACCCCCCTGCGCTCAGAGACAGGAAGGCTCTCAGATTCTCCAAAAATGGTGGAGGGGGGGGGGTGGCTGCCTGCTGGGATTCCCGATTTCTGGCCTAGGAGCTAGTGAAGCAAGAGAAAATGTTTCTGCTGCTGTGAGCTGATCTGTGGGACTCTGCTGGGTCCCTCTGGAGAGTGAGGCATCGTCAGAGATGGTTTCATTTATTGATGTGTTTATTCTCCATCCTTCTTCCCAAGCAATCAGCTCTAGGGGCCAATGACCATCTGGTCTCTGTTGCTGCTGTGTCCCCTGTGTTCGGAACAGTCTCTGTTCTTAGTAGATGCTCACAGAGTATCTGCTGGATTGTAGAAAGTGCCTTCACCCAGCCTTTTCCCACCTGCTCTCAGCTGCATGGCCTTAAGTCCCTTCATCCACTTCCTAGAATCAGACACATTGGGCAGCAGGTCCCCATCTCCCAATGTACCCTCAGACACACATTTACCCCTACAAGGGTAGCACAGCCTTCTGGGGACCAGCGTGGAGGCATAGGGGCTCCAGACCCAGTTTAAACTTGGGTTTGCCCCATGGCCTGATGCAGAGGATCACTGAGCCTTTCTTTTCTCCCACCATCTTGACCCCTACAATGCAGGGGTCCTCAAACAGTATGTTTAAGTAACTCTCCTTGAACATACTATCTTCTTCCCCTTCCCCTTGAAACTGACACTTCTTCTTACAGGAAGCCCTTCCTGAGTACCTCTGCCCCTACCCCAGGTCATCCCAACACAGCTCTCCTATTCCCTTCCCACTCAGCAGTCTACCTGGAATCATCACAACTCTTTTTGTGCCTATATAGCCAGTCTCCTGGGCTGCCTCAGATCGCAGTCATGTTTTAATGAGGATTTTCTTTGTGGATCAAGAAACAAGCTTTGATCTCCCTTCTGGAGTTGGCCGTCTTTGATAGTCTGAGCAGAGTGACTGCTGATAGTCAAGCTAAAGTCAAGTCTTGACGCTGCTGTTGCTCCTGATAGGACCTTGGCAGTAGCTTCACTGCTCCCAGCCTCATTTCCCCATAAGTAGAAAGGCTCCAGGCAGACCAGGCATTCTGTTGTATGTAAATCATCCACCTGAGATCCAGCAAAATGCCACCCAAGCCCATTTGTTTGCTTAGGTTTCTGTGTTAGACTTATGGATGCATGAGTAAGGACCCAGTGCATGGGGAACACAATGAGGCCCAGAGATCTAAGAACTCCCACTGGGTAGGGCACACAGGAGGTTTAAACCCAGAGTCTGAGCAATTGAACAGCAGTTAGGAAGGGCACTTAACTTGTGTGTGGTTGAATCAAGTTCAATTCCCAACATCCTATATGGTACCCAGAGCACCCCAGGAATGATCTTGAGTGCAGAGCCAGGAGTAACCACTGGGTACAGCTGGGTTTACCCCATCCCAAAAATAAAAAACCAAAACCCACCCCAGGCTGCCCGACTCCTGGTCTGGCTTATTCCTGAGACCTTCACAAGCCATGATGAGCATTGAGTGTCCTGGCTAGGAAGTGAGCCTTGGGGGAATTCAGAATGAGGCAGTCGGAGTGGCTGGACTGGAAAACCAGGCTGAGTCACTGAAAATGGGATCTCTGGTAACCCAGGGAGCAGATTTTGGGGATGTGAGGAACCAAGTGTGGGACGAGGGATGAGCGGAGCCCTTAAACCTTCATGACTGCTCTTGGGTCCTGCTGTAGGTCTCCCTATGCACTTGCACTAACTGTAGTCACCCTGGACTTAGAGGGCAGCAGATCTGCGTTTACTCCCAGGTGGGGTCAGCTGGCTCCACTCTGCACCCTGCCTACTCCAGCTCCTCCCTCCATCTCTTCCTGCACTTCAGACAGACCCCACTCTGGGAAAAGAAGGCCTTGGGCTCCTTTGTGCCTTTAATAGGCATAAACTCAGTGTTTCCTTCTGTCAGGGACTTGTCCTGTCTAAAACATAAAATCCATCATAAAATCCATAAAATCTCATCTGGAGAGATAGCATAGAGGTAAGGCATTTGCCTTGCATGCAGAAGGACGGTGGTTTGAATCCTGGCATCCCATATGGTCCCCATTGCCAGGAGGAATTTCTGAGCATAAAGCCAGGAGTAGCCCCTGAGTGCTGCCGGGTGTGACCCAAAAACCAAACCAAACCAAACCAAAACAAACAAACAAAAAACCATCATGTGCCATCCCTCGACCCCTCCTTAGTCTCCTTCATGCCTGTCCTGGCATTCCTTACTGCTGGTCCTTTCCTCGGGCAGGAAGTGGGACCTATATCTGGGGCCAGCCCGCCCCACCAGTCAGATGACAGAGCGAGAGCACCAGGGTCTCCTGCAGCCCTTCAGTACCGCCTGGACTCCAGGCCCATAAGGGAACTAAGCAAGTGGCCAACAGCTCAGTCTAGGACCTGGCACTGTGGCTGCCCTTAAGGACCCTCCATCTATGAAGCCTCAGATTTATTGGCAACAAAACAGAGCATAGGCACTTTCCACTTCCCCAACTTGGGCTTCACAAATAATAAACTAACATGCCCTATTTTGTGGGTCTGACACCCCATGGTACTTGGAGCCCCCTATTCCTAGCTGTGCTTAGGAGGAACACTTGGTGTGGTGCTAAGGATCAAAACCACGGCCTTTCACATGCAGGGTAAATGCTTTCTGAGTTGCCTCCTCAGTCCTGATATCTGTAATGTTACAACAAAATTTCAAGAAAGTTATTGTGGTTGTGCTTGTTTGGGTTTTGGTGATGATGGGGATGTTTGGGACCACTCCCAACAGTGCTCAGAGGCTACTCCTGGTTTTATGTTCAGGGTTTTCCTGGGATGCAAAGGGGACCACCTGGTACCCGGGATGGAACCTGGCTTCTTGCATGAAAAACCTGTGCTCCAGCGTGGTTGAACAATTTCTCTGGTCCCAGAGGCAATTAATCTTATCCTATTCTTTATATATATATATATATATATATATATATATATATATATATATATATATATATATTTTTTTTTTTTTTTTTAACATATCCAGAAGAACAGTGAGGTTTCTGGACATTAGCTTGCACATGGGGCTAAGGAGGTGGGACTAGAACTCAGGACAGAGCCAGGACATTGTCCCACAGCAGATTGGCTGCTTCTGGATCTCAGTTTCCTCATCTGTCACAGGGTAGCAGTGAGAAACAGAGGGCTGGGGAGGCCTGGCTCAGTGGACCTCAGTTTCTTAGAATGGATTATAGATCCACCCTGAGATGAAAGTAGCTCAGTCTTGCTGAGCCCATTTGTAAAATGAGAGGCTATAAGATCAGTAACGGCTACAGGTAAAAGTCATCTGAGGAGGACTGGGCCCGGGAGAAGAATTTTGGACCCTGCCCCTCCCCCAGCTGGTTGCAGGGTTGTGGGAAGGCCCTGGGGATTAGACCCCCTCCTGGGATGTCGCTTTTAACCATATTCTCCCCAGGGATCAGCCCTGCCCCCTCCCAGGCCCTGAGCCAGGCCTGTGTTTGCCATGGGGATCTGTGCTGGCCCAAAGGCTTTCATTCCAGGGGCAGCTCTTTGCTTGCTCTCCGCCCTGGGCCGAGCCGTGGGTTGTACTGGGCTCCCTGAGAGCAGATGGGCCGCAGTGGGAAAGCAGAGCGGCCTAAGAGGATTGGAGTCTTTCTTCCCACCCTTTGTGCCGCTTTGCCTGTACCCAGACCACAAAGGCCGCTTGTTGGGCCTCCTCTGGGGGCACAGGGGTCACAGCTGACAGCAGCGCCCTTGGAGACGGTGGCACAGTGTGAGCAAGACCCAAGCACCCAGGCCCTGGGAGGAATTGTATGTCCCAAAGACACTGGGGTTCGAGGGAAGCACTTTTGTCTGTAGGAGTTTAGTGCAGGGAGTGGGGGTGGGGAAGTGAGGTGGAATTGTCTAGGTGGTATCTTGGGGGTACAGCCCAGCCATGTCTGAAGTCCCATGTTACACACACACACACACACACATACACACACATACACACATACACACACACACACACACACACACACACACACACACACACACACACACACACACACACACACACACACACCGTCTTCTCACCCAGCTTGAGGGCTGGGATTCAGCCACACTACACAGCAGGTCAGTGGCCAGCTGGGTCGCCAGGCCTCCAGGGTTGGGCATGCTTCCTGCACTTCGGGACTTTCCTCTCCCCTATGGGGTGCTTCCTCAGGACTCTGGCTCAGGGGTTTCTGAGTAGAGGATGGGGCAAAGGAAGCAGAAAGTGGAGGGACTTGATTAAGCTGATGGAAACCTTCAGACCCAGTAGGATCCCCAGGAGTGACCTGAGACCTCCATTATTTATATCCCAGGGGAGAGGAAAGAGCCATGGTGTTTTTTTTGCATGGGGCCAACTTGGGTTTGATCCTCAGCATCCCATTTGGTTCCCCTAACACTATCAGGAGTAATTTTTAAGTGCAGAACCTGGGGTAATCCCTGAGCACCACTAATGGGGGCTTAAAACAAAAAAACAGATTCATTCTGTCACTGCAAGCTGATTACAGAGGTTGCTGATAGAATGGCAACCCAGGGTGGGGAGGAGGATCACAGTCTTGGAGAGACAGGTTGCTGTGTACCAAGCTTCAGATCAGGGTTCCTCAATCCCTCATGATCAATATCTGGCACAACTCTCTCCTCATGGGGCCTGACTGTGCTGTGAAGGGTGTGGGACAGCACCCAGCCTCTCTCCATTAGGCTCAGCAGCTCCGCACAGCACAGCTGTGACCAGCAAAACTCTTTATAGGTGTCATCAACAGGTCTGCAGGAGGGACAACAACCCATGATAACCTTTGGGGCTGGAGAAGCACTTCTCCATCAGGATCATGGGTCCCTGTGGGCCACAGAATAATCCTGGTAACATCATCCACCTAAATGGGGGTGGAAATGGCATTTGAGACTAGTGGGCCAGCTGGTTGGACAGATCAGAAGGGGACCTATTGGGAAAAGGTTGAGAAGCACAGATTATAAGGATAGCCTATAACCCTGGTCATGCTCTGATTAGTCACTAGACATATTTCTTGTTTGTTTCTGGTGAAGGGGCGACCTCCTCACACACAGTGCTTGAGCCTAGGGGCATCAGGTCAGAGTCTTTATTTATTTATTTATTTATCTATTTATTTATTTTGGTTTTTGGGTCACATCCGGCAACACTCCGGGATTACTCCTGGCTCTATGCTCAGAAATCACTTCTGGCAGGCTCGGGGGGGGGGGGGGGACCATATGGGATGCCGGGATTCGAATCACCAACCTTCTACATGGAAGGCAAACCCATTACCTCCATTGCTATCTCTCCAGCCCCAGGTCAGAGTCTTTAATGCTAGTCATGTGGTGCCACTAGGTGTCTCTAGGGCTATATTCTAGGGTGCCAGAGGTCAAATTTGAGTTCATGTTGCTCTAAAGCATATATCCTAGATCTCTGAATCATATCCCAGTCCTCAACCTTTCTGGAATTGTCCATGAACTATATGTACCCTGATTTGAACCCCGGGGTCCAGCCATGGGGCTGCAGGTGTTCTATTCATGCTTTGTGCATCTACCTCCTGAAAGAGAAAGGCTACTGTCTGTGGTGGGGAATGAAGGGCTAGGTTACTGAAAGGCTCCCAGAGAAGGGGACATTCAGCTGGGTTTGGAAGGATGAGTAGCAATAACTGGGACAGAGAAATAGGAAAAGGAACATTTGGGCAGAATAAGATGGAATGGCCTGGGACTTATGGATCCACTGCATCCTGCAGGGCATCTCTGAGGACTAAGACATACCCTTCAAGCAAGATATTGAGTCACATAAACAAAGAAGGGTCTCTTTATGTCCTGTCTGGAGCCTTTCTGGGGACTGGAGAGTTCTATTCAGAGCAAGGGAGACAAGGAGATGAGAGCTAAGTCTTGGGCTGAGCAGAAAGCAGATAAACAGGCAGATATAGGAGAAAGGAGATGGTATGGCTCAGACAATCTATACCTTGGATCCAGAACTCAAGAGAGTAGAAGACTTTGAAGATGAGGGTGAAGGAGTTTGCAGGGCCAAGGACATGGGGATTCTTTTTTTTTTTTTTTTGTGGTTTTTGGGTCACACCCGGCAGTGCTCAGGGGTTACTCCTGGCTCCATGCTCAGAAAGTGCTCCTGGCAGGCACGGGGGACCATATGGGACGCTGGGATTCGAACCGATGACCTCTTGCATGAAAGGCAAACGCCTTACCTCCATGCTATCTCTCCAGCCCCGGACATGGGGATTCTAATGCAATTGGGGACTTATTTTTTTAGTTAGATTGTGTGTGTGTGTGTGTGTGTGTGTGTGTGTGTGTGTGTGTGTGTGTGTAGGGCACATTTAGCTGTGATCAGAGCTTACTGCTGGTGCTATATGCAGGGATCACTCCTGATGAGGCTCTGGGGACTATACAGGGTACCAGGGATTGAACCCAGGACAGCCACAGGCAAGGCTAGTGCCTTACCAGCTGTACTATCTTGCTGGCCCTAGTGAAGGGGACTCAAAGGACTCTTGAACTTCATTCAGGAGCCATGTGGGAGCCTTGCACTGTATTTGAGTAGGTGAAGTCCGAAGGGGACAGAGCTCTAGAGATCAGGGTAGTGGTGAGCTTGCAGAGGTGAGACAGGTCCCACTGTCACTGAGGTGAGACCTCTAGGCTATGGGTTTAAATGTGAGGATGCAGGGCCAGAGTGATAGTATGGTGGGGAGGGCTCTTGCACTGCACATGGTCAACTCAAATTCAATTCCCAACATTCATATGGTCCCCCAATCTCTGCCAGGAAAGATCCCTGATCATAGAACTAGGTGTAATCCCCAAATACAGCTGGGTGTGGCCCAAGAACAAATATGTGTGGGTGTAGGGTCTAGAGGAAGCACCTAGGCAGATTATGGACACACAGTAATGCAGCCTGGAAAAGAATCACAACAAAAAGACCAAGGAGAGGAAGATGCTCCTGTGACTCTCAGAATACAAATTATGCTAGAAACATTGCTCTCATGCATCATCTTTAAATATTAATCACCGATGATTTTAAGCACTTAATTCTATGCCAGACACTATTCTAAGAACTTGATGTGCACCAACTCATTAAGTCCTCACAGCAACCCAATGAGGGAGACACTTTTTTTTATCATCTCCATTTTGCAGGGAAAGAAACTGGGCCACAGAGTCAGTAAGTGACTCGCCCCAGGTTATAGAGTAGCAAGTGACTGGGACAAGATTTAAAGCAGGTGGTCTACCCTGTGCAATCTGTTAGACTGACAAAATGTCGAGTCTATTTAAAACTTGATTAGTCTCAGCCATTGATGAAGTCCCTTAGCCTGAATATATAAGTGAAAAAGAAGATGGTGTGACATTTTATAGGTTGCAATGCCAGGGTGTAAATTGGGAAATTCCCTGCTGGAGTCTCAGGGAAACAGGATTCCCTCAGCAGCAAAGACCGCCACCTGGTGGCAGTGTACCCCAAGTGACAGAACCATAATGAATGAAGGCCAGGCTCAGATCTGAGCTGATGTGATGAACTCTTGTTTTGTTTTGTTTTGTTTTTTGTTTTTTTGGGGTCACACCCGGCAGTGCTCAGGGGTTATTCCTGGCTCCAGGCTCAGAAATTGCTCCTGGCAGGCACGGGGGACCATATGGGACGCCGGGATTCGAACCGATGACCTCCTGCATGAAAGGCAAATGCTTTACCTCCATGCTATCTCTCCGGCCCCGATGTGATGAACTCTTTTGAGTCTAAGCACGACTATGGTGAAGATATATTCTCTGTTGGACAAGGAGGGAGGAGGCGGGCCCGGAGAGATAGCACAGCGGTGTTTGCCTTGCAAGCAGCCGATCCAGGACCAAGGGTGGTTGGTTCGAATCCCGGTGTCCCATATGGTCCCCCGTGCCTGCCAGGAGCTATTTCTGAGCAGTTAGCCAGGAGTAACCCCTGAGCACCGCCGGGTGTGGCCCAAAAACCAAAAAAAAAAAAAAAAAAAAAAAGGAGGGAGGAGGCCAGATTCCCAATGTCCAAGCTTCAGGCTACTTGCATATGGAAGGACTGTGATGGTGGCCTTCAGCATGGGGTAGCCAGGTCCCCGTCTCTAGGACCCCACAGTTCCCTAGACGACCAGTATCAGGCATTTCTGGAACAGCTGGTGGGAGCCAGGGGTGGGGTGGAGTGTTGTTACTCTGCAAACATGGGCTGTACCCATGACCCCGACCTTCTAATCCTAGGGCTTATCTGACTTCATTAACTCCAGGGGGCTTGAGAGAGACTCCCCACCCCACCCCCAATCATTCTCTGCCAAACCACAATCATAAAAGTCCTGTTCCAGAGGGCCCTGCTGGAAAGCCTCCTGTCTAAGGGCAGAGGGCTGAGGTGGTGACCCCAGCAGATGAGCCTAACAGTATTGGTCGGCACCCACACCCCCACATCACTCCAGCCCTGCCTGCAGAAGGGCAGTGAGAGAGAAAACTGCGTGAAAGTAGTGCATGCTGGGTAGCACCCAGCCTCCCACCCCCATCATGGTTGCCGTGACAACCATATTGGGGAGGGAGGCGGAAAGGAGACCATTTGCCCCTGGGACAATTGGATTCTATTCCAAGTCACCCTTGGCCTCTTCTAGGACTGGCTTGGAGTGGCCAGGAATTTGGGGTGTTTCATAACCCTGTGCTCAGATCAGTTCTGGGGGCCCCTGAATAGTATTTACAGAAAGAATATTCTCCCCTAGACCAACCCCCTGGATCAACCTACCCTGGACCCTTCTTCCTGGTCCCCCTGATCCCCCAGACAGGTATGTTGCAGATTGTTCCATCTATACTCTGAGCACCTCATCTTCTCCCTAGAGGAGTCCAAGCTAGTTGTGGAAGAGGAGAAGCAGTTGTGGGGGTGAGGTGGTGAGAGCAGCCTCTTTGGAGATGGATCAAATATTTTATAAGTAATTTAATATTGAAGTGTGAATTTCTGAGTAATAAACCCACTTGCTGTTTGGTCTAGGGCTGGTCTGGTCCTCAGGCTGCAGGGAGAGGCTGAAGGAGTAGAGGACAGGGTCATTTAGTCTTTGAGGGTCTTGGGAGGGAGTGGAGCACCTGGCAGGCTACCACAGAGGAGGGGGCCTCTGTTGTGATCCTTTAATGCTGTGCATTTGGGCCTAGGAGAAGGGAACAGGCCTGGGAAAAAGGCACTGGCTTTGACACTCATGGCCTTTGGAGCAGCTAAGTGTGCAACTTTGAAGTGGTAACTTCATTTGACTGGGTCTCCGTTCTTTATCCTAAGCTGGGGAAGAGAAGAATGATCCATGGAGCCAGAGAACTAGTACAGGGATAGGGCACTTGCCTTTTACACAGCTGTCCCCACTTTCATCCCTAATACACTATAATGCCCCCCCCTCCAAGAACCACTAGGAGTGAGCCCAGAGCACAAAGTCAGGAGTAAGCCTTGAATCCCTGTGGACCTCCCCCCAAAAAAGAGAAAGAGAGAGAGAAGAAAAAAGAAATGAAGAAAGAGAATAAAAAAGATGATGAGTTTATATTACAGATAAGAACTGGGCCAGGCAGAGCCAGAGTGATAATACAGTAGGTAGGGCTTTGCCTTGTATGTGGCTGATCCAAGTTGGATCCCTGGCATCCACATGGCATCCCACATGGTCCCCTGAGAACTACTAGGAGTAATTCCTAAGCAAAGAACTATGAGTAAGCCCTGAGCACTACATGGTGTTGCCCCACAACAAAACAAAACAAGAACTGGAAGCAGGTTTGGTAGGGGCCTTGGTGATGGAGCTCATGGCTAGCAAGTGTGAGACCCAGTTCCATCCCCAGCACTGAACAAAATAAAAATAACCTTCTGGGGACAATAGGGAAACTAATGTGTTGGGGAACCATAAGGGATGCCAGGGATCGAACCTGGCTTGCAGCATGCCTTACCACTGTGCTAATGATCCAACCCCCTGAGAGTCAAATCTGATAGTGCTTTGAGGACCTACCAGATGATATTGAGCAAAGCCTGCACTCAATCCTTGGAGTATCCCCAGCTACTCATGACACTGATGCTGTGTAAATCTCTTGGTGACTCTTCTAGTCTCGAAGTATCCCTCATGGGGCACCCCCACCACAGTAGCTGTGATCCAGACTCTCCTCTCCTGCCCTGGAGTGGGTCCTGAAGGTTTTTGACACATTTTGCAAGTCATGGTTGTGTTCCCTTATCCCAACACCTTCTCTGTTCCTTGGAATTTCCTAGAGGGTCTTTTCCAGCCTCTGTTATGACGGGTTTGTTATGAAGCCACCTTCTAGCTCTCTCCCCAGTATCTCATCCTCTCAGCCTCATGGACTTCTATATGAATATGAATCAGTGAAATGATACCCTCTCACTCAGGTGGTGATGGCAAGTGTAAATTGTGGTCTAAATATCACTGTGTGAGGTCAGCATGTGTCTGTCCCCTGCTGAAACTTATGCCATATTGATTTTCTTTTTGGGGGGTCACACCCGGCAGCTCAGGGGTTACTCCTGGCTTTATGCTCAGAAATCGCTCCTGGCAGGCTCGGGGGACAATATGGGATGCCGGTATTTGAACCACCATCCTTCTGCATACAAGGCAAATGCTTTACCTCCATGCTATCTCTCCGGCCCTTACCATATTGATTTATTGAGAGAGTAGCTCCAGGGCAACACTCTCATGCTCCATGTCCCAGCTTTGCCAGGTTCCAACTTTGAGGCCTTAGCCAAGCTACATTACCTGCCTGTACCTTTGTTTCCCTTCCTGATGTTCACCCCCCACCTCAAGAGAACAGGAGATTACAGCTATAAAATTGCCTTAGGACAGGTTGGAAAGGAGCTCAGAGTTCTTGACACTTCTCCTGTCCTCCCCATTCTGTTCTGGGCTCTACCAGCAAGTCTTCCTGAGCCCCTGTATTAGGGTCTTGAGGTTACTCTTCCTACTATACATGCCTTTAGTCTTTTTTTTTTATTTTGGTTTTGGGTCTCACCCTGCTATACTCAGGAGTTACTCCTTATTCTTCACTCAGGAATCACTCCTGATGGTGCTCGGAAGATGATATGGGATGCTGGGGATCGAACCTAAGTTGGTCACCCGCACTGCCTTTCTGGACCTGTCTTTAGTCTTAGCATGGGCCTCTTCTAGGCACCCAGGGTTTTGTCTCACCGTTTTTTTTGTTTGTTTTTGTTTTTGGGTCACACCGGGCAGCGCTCAGGGGTTACTCCTGGCTCTACGCTCAGAAATCGCTCCTGGCAGGTTTGGGGGACCATATGGGATGCCGGGACTTGAACCACCGTCCTTCTGCATGCAAGGCAAATGCCTTACCTCCATGCTATCTCTCTGGCCCCCTTGTCCCACCTTTTAATCCTGCCCTCACTGCACTGGCCTCTCACTCTGGTCTAATCTCTTTGATCCCTCATTTCTTGGAAAAAATTCAATGTGTTTGAGGAAGCTGGAAAGGTAGTATAGGGGTTAAGTGCTTGCCTTATATGTGGTTGACCCCCAAATTTAATCTCTGGAACTGCATATAATCCACCAGCACATCCAGGAATAATTCCTGAGCACAGAGCCAGGAGTAAGCCCTAAATATCATAGGGTGTGGCTCCAAAGGCCCCAAATGAAACAAAATAATAAATTAATTTGACATGGACCAGAGAGATAGCATGGAGGTAAGGCATTTGTCTTTCATACAGAATGTCATTGGTTCTAATCCTGGCATCCCATATGGTCCCTGGAGCCTACCAGGAGCAATTTCTGAGCATGGAGCCAGGAGTAACCCTTGAGCACTGCCAGTTGTGACCCAAAAAACAAAACAAAACAAAACAAAACAAAACAAAAAAAATTAATTAATTTGACATGTTTGAGCGAAAGTGTCCCAGAGATGACCTGGCCTACCCTCTTCATTTTAGAGATAGGGAAACTGAGGCCAGGAGGGGAAGGGCAGTTCTCCAAGTGGTATATTAATTAGTCAATGCTCAGGCTGTAAGTGGGACCTCATCTTATGCTTTCTTCACATGTTGCCTCTGGGGGCCTGGCCACCAGAACTGGCTCCAGGAACTCAAGTCAGTCTTTTGTGCAAGTGGAGGATAGGAGACTTGGGTGCCTGACCCACAAGCTCACCACCAATGGCAGGGCTGGGTGGTCTTGTGGGAAAATGGGGCTCATGGTAGGCTTGAGGAACCTTAGCATCTGAGCAGTCTCCATGCCCTGTCTTCCAAGGCCTTACTGGCATCATCATGGTGTTTCAGCAGGAAGACGCAAAGAAGACCAGAAATAGCCCTGCTCCCTACTCTCCAAAAAAAAAATTTTCAGTCACTCCTTAAGTTCTCACAGCAAGTCAGGACTGGCCTTGTGCCCCTACACCCACCCACCCCACCCTCTATTTGTAATGTGGGAATACTCTAAGGCTCTAGTCAGTTGGGCCTGCCTGAGGGATGACCCTGGAGTTGCTGAGGTACAAAGTAGGCAATTTCAAGGCTGCTGTTTTCATTACTGCTGCAGTGAGTCCTCTCTCCCCTGTGCCTAGGCACTTGCATATGTTATCTCCATCTTCCCTACAGCCCATGCTGAGTGTCATTGGTCCCCACTGTATTAGGGAGAAAACAGGCCCCATGTGGGTCCCTGACACCACTCACTCAGTGCTACTCCTAGAAGCTCCTCCTCAGTCCTATTCAGTACTTCACAGGTTTGCATCGGCTACAAGTGGCTGGGCTCTAAGTTACAGGACAGAAGGAACAAAGACACACCTGGGAGGTCTGTCTGCCTGGAAACCTGCTGGGATGGGCTCTACAAGGCTGACATTTTCCTTAATCACATCAGCTGACATTCCAAACAAGGTTTGCAGACACCTTTAAACAAGGCTCCCGCTGTCTCTTTTCTGGAACCAATGCCTGTGGGGACAACTGCCCCAGAGATGCTCAGACAGGCCTGCCCCTAGGGTGTCCATACATCCCAGCTACAAAGGGTTATGGAAAAAAATGAGAAATGTTTTCTAAGACAGGCCTGAAACTTTCCATTTGAAAAAACTTTTCTGGGCTGTGCTCAGGGCTTACTTCTGCCTTTGTGCTCAGGGATCATCCTGGAGGAGCTTGGGGGATCTGATTGGGTGCCAGAGATCAAATCAGGGTCATCAGGATAAGGAAACAGAGACTCTCATGGCCTCTGGTCAGCCATAGTGGGCTACTGTCTTTAAGGGTGAAGATGTCAGTTACCAGATGCCCTCACCTTAAAACTGCCACTGGGGGGGGGGCAGTTGGCCTGGGGGTATATAAAGCTGGGACTGAAGTGCTAGGTGTTGCTGTCGAATTGCTGGAGAAACTGATTGCTGGACTCCCTGCTCCTGTTGCCTTTTGCTGACTCTACTACTGTTTCCTTTTGTCTGTTTCTTTCCCTGACTGACTCCTTGCCCTGGTCCAAACATTGGCTCTATTTCTCCCTGTCTCGGCCTAGGGAACTGACTGTAAGGCCACTGGCCTTCCTGCTTTGCCTCTCCCTTTATTAAACCCTATTTCTAACTCTCTCTTGTTGATTGACCCTGATTGACCTTGATTGACCCTGACAAGCAGTATACCAGCAGTAAAGCCACTATTTATATTTCTCTTCTTGTGGCTCATTGCACTGCACAGTACTCACTTGTCTCATTTTCACACTGCCATGCTAACATTTGGGTCAGGTGTGGCTCCTTGTAACAACCATTCCTGATGGTGTGGCTGCTGTGTGTCCTGGAATAGAAGTCAGGATGAAGGCTACCAAGGAAATGTCCACACAGATCTATACATTCACTGCTGGGGAGGGGGGGGGTCCCCAAGATTTTTAGATGAGAATTTTCCTCTGAGAAATCTCAGACGAGGAAAGTTCCTTGACTTAAAAAGTACCTTGGGACAAGTGTGAGGCCATGAGCTCAGTCTCTAGCACCACCACTGCACTGCACTTCCAGGTAAGGGAGGACAAAAGAGATTCACAGGCCTCACTTCTATTTATTGTTGCTGGGAACCTTGCTCTGAACAGGATGACCATGTCCATGTTGGAAGGTTGTCTAAGGAATTAAATTGGTTGGAGGCTGACCCACTCACAGGGCCCTGCTAAGGTTCACCTTGCCCTCCTGCCTCTGTCTCCCTTGGAAAGGCTGATCCTTTCCATGGCCATTGTTCCAAGGCCTGGGAATCATTATCACAACCCCTCTCTCAACAGAACATCATGTTGACATTCTTTCCTTCTTGCTTTTTTTCCTTCTAGTCAACAGCCACTTACTGAGCAGCTATGCTGTGTATCTTTCCCAGGCCCTGTGCTCTCTGGAGTAAGAAAGATTCATCACCCTGTTAATTAACAAACTCCCCATGCTTCCCTCAAACTTCTGATATTCATGTATCTTCTGGGCTCTCTGGTCTGAGGAATACCCATTTCCAGTCTTCTTGGTCTCCTCATGGGCCCTGGCTCTGTTCCTAAGTAAGAATTCTGAGTAAGTGAGTTATGTGGGGATGGGATCACAGCTTCCTGCCTGCCAGCTACATGAACTGAGCCCTCTCCCATTTCCTGTGTGTCACCTCAGGCAGCCAATTCCTAATTGGTAAGCCTGGCTGTCTACCAGGTTCTTAATCAGTAGGTTTAGGGCAGGCCCAAGAATCGGTTTCTGACAAAGCAAATCTCCTGCAGTGGATCTAGTTCCTTCCCCTCTTTCTCAGAGGGAAGCCTGAGGTCCAGAGAAGGGTTATGGCTTATTTGTATTTACACAGGAAGCCAGGCTCAGAGACCAATTTAGAACCAGGATCTCCTGAGTTCTGTCTAGTATGTCTTCTGCTCTGCCAGGACCCCTCACTGTGGGTGTGTCTCCCTGGGTGGGCCTTCTGGATTTCTTGAACAAACACCCTCATTTTCCCTGCATCTGGCTAACAGCATTGTCTAGGAGAATGCATCCTGGCTAGGGGCAAAAATAAATGAAGCTTGCAGCTTTCTCTGCTGTGTGTGTGTGTGTGTGTGTGTGTGTGTGTGTGTGTGTGTGTGTGTGTGTGTGTGTGTGTGTGGTGAAGGCAGAGTATTTGATGTCTCCTTGTTAGTGAGAGACCAGAAAGGGAGGACATGGAGGAGAAAGGGAAGAAATCCTCAGTACTTAGACCTAAGTTTGCCACACATATGGGGAAATGAACTCATTCTTATACTCTCCATGGTCTGCTCATGAACTCCCTTGTTATCACCATCAAATACCATAGTGATGCCCACAGTGACAGCAATAACAGTCAGGTTTACCTCCCAAGCTTGCTGTCTACCATGGGGATTCTTACCCAGGCTGGGGAGAATTCCAGTTCACAGCAGAACAAGCTGACCCCACTACTCCTAATAAAGAGTCCTTGAAGTATGAATCTTGCTGAGCCATACCAAGATCTCTGGGAATATTTCAAAAAGGACAATTCCCAGCCCAGCTCCTACCCAGTCCCCACCCCACTGAATTAGATGTATTTAAAGCATGGTGCATCTTGCCAAATCCCATATGTGTTTTGTGTTCATTTCTCTTTGGATGTCCTAAACCCTGATCCTGGTTACCACTAGTTTCCCATTGGTAACCACAGTAAAAGTTGTGAAAATGTTCCCTGTATGTATGAGGGATGGGATGGGTTTTGCACTCAGAATCCATTTAACTCTCATCAACTTTCCCAAGAGGATATGATTATGAAAACTGCGTGTTTTGTTAGTCTCAGGGGCCTCCCAAGTAGTGCTCACGGACTCTGGGGGCCAATCCCAGCAATGCAAGGCCAGCTGGGTCAGAGGGTTAAATATCAGACCTGAGAATGTGCTGCTGATGGAGCCCTGAAGTTCTGGGGACCATCACAGCCACTACCTACAGAGATTCTTAAGGGGCCTCCAGCGATGTCCCCACTGGTCTTTGGTGGAGTCATGAGGTGCTGAGAATTGAACCAGGGTCCTATGTAGGCACAGCTGCACCTCCCACTCCTTTGCCCTCTCCCTAGCCCCTTGCCTCTGTGTTACCTATGAGGAAACCATATTCCAGAGAAGTTAAGCAGCCAGCTTGAGCTGCACACACAGCCTGTGAAGGCCTCCCCACAAAAAATCTCTCATCTTGTCCCTGACTGTAAAGTGGGTCGTGCTATACCTGCCCTGTGAGATTGGATGAAGAAGAGCATCAGTCTGGCCAGGCCCTCTTGTTGCATTTTTTATCTTATTTAGGTTTCACAAGAGGAAAAGTCATTTTCCCTATCACCCTTTCATCCTGTATACACAATGCCCCCACTCCACTCCAGAATCAATGAAGGATTGTGACATTGGTGACCAATGTCAAATCCTTATACTCAGGTCTTTCCTGAAGCTGAGGCCTTCAAATACCCAATATTTGAGGAAAGGACTCATTCAAGTCTGCAGAATAAGAGCCTAGATATCAGGGGGCAGAGATTAAACATCAGCAAATTTTCAGAGAATTCTGGTAGATCCTCAAACCAATGCCTCCCCAAAGTGATGACCCGTAAGATTGACACTCCTCCAAAACTTATGCCCTCCCAAACAGAGAGCCTGGCCAGAGTGATGCTCTTCTGTATCCAATCCCACAGGGCAGGAGGAGTAGCTGGATCCACTTCACAGTCAGGGACAAGGTGAGATTTTTTTTTGGGGAGGTGGGTCACACAGTGGTGCTTAGGGGTTATTGCTGGCTCTGTGCTCAAAAATCACTCTTGGCAGGCTCTGGGGACCTTATATGGGAGGCCAGGGATTGGATGTGGGTCCGCTGCATGCAAGGCAAATGCCCTAACCTACTGTGCTGTTGCTTCAGCCCCAGATGCAAGATATTTTGTTCTTGTTTTTGTTTTGGGGTCATACCTGGTGGTGCTGGAGAGATAGCACAGTGATAGGGCATTTGCCTTGTATGGAGCTGATCCAGGACAGGTGATGGTTTGAATCCCAGCATCCTAATATGGTCCCCTGTGCCTGCCAGGAGCAACTTCTGAGCACAGAGCCAGGAGTAACCCCTGAGCGCCACCAGGTGTGACCCCCCCAAATAAAAAACAAACAAAAAAAATCAAACTATCAAAGTTTGATCTTCCTTTCCCCATAGGGAATCCATGGGAATTTAAGAGAAAAATCAAGGTCACAGACCAGGTCATTTATTGCCTCACCAATGATTTCTTGGAACACAAAATAGGAAACTGGCCAGTCACTTGGTCATGGTCACTGGGCTGGTGAGAGGCAAAGGCAGGATTTGAGCTTTGGACTGTCCACTTGTGCTCAACCTCAATGCCAGACACATGCTTGGACTGTGGCATAGCCCAGCATAGACAGACCTGCCTGCAGAGGCTTTATAATGTGGATCTTGAGGCTGACAGATACCAGTGAGAGACAGGGGGACCACTGTGGAAGGGAGTTCTAATGGAAGTAGGTAACAAAGGTGAAGCATACTTTGACAGGAACAGAAGCAGATTCTGAACCTGGCTGTATACCTGTTGTGTGTCCCTACACGCAAAGTGCTTACCTTTTTGAGCCTTGAATTCTTATGTGTAAAAGGGGATTATGCGGTACTTTCTAGGATTTGAGATGAGGTTTGAGTGAGCTAATAATATACCTAGTGCATTAGGTACAAAGTAAACTGAATTGCAGTGTTATTATTGCCATAACAGCTATTTTTACTAAACTCAAACACCAGGCAGATAGTTTGCATGGTCAGAGCAAGTTGTGAAAGAAGCTCAGGGAGCTCTGTAGAAGAATTAAGTACTTGCAGCTGACACTCTCAATCAACCCCCCAGCACTGCATGGTTACCCCAGCACAACTAAGAGTGATCTCAGCTCAGAGCCAGGAGTAACCCCTGAGAACCAGTTGGCATTCATTCCCTCACTCCACAAAGAAGATCCAGTTCCTGTGGAAAAGGTTAATCGCCTTGTTGGAGATTTTGAGGTTAAAGCAAGTTAAGAAAATTGGGTCTGAGGTCCAGGAGAAGGAGCGAAAGCTGCATTCATTGAATGGACTCCTGAGAAACAAATTAGCCAAAAGGAGGCTAGATTGGTTCCATGGCCCTGTATGATAGACTGAAGTACTGAAAATCCCTTCCATCTCAGGTCACAATGAATCAAGGTCAGGAGGAGGGGTAGCAGACAGCAATATAGGACTGGGTGTGGGAACTGATCTAAGTCTATGATCTTGCCAGAATGTGTCTGTATTGAATGGTACTGTGCTACTAGAGCTCTGTCAGCCTGCAAAGTAGATATGAGGCCTCGCTGGGCAGTTGGGGGAGTGTAAAGCCAGAAGCAGGTTCTGATTGCTGAGACCTGAATGAGGAAGACTGGAGTTTACAGGTCAGAGGATCAAGTTTGGTGGATTGGAATGGTTGGACCAGGGTCTCAAACTCAATTTACCTGGGGACTCCAGGAGGCAAAGTTAGGGTGATCCTTGAGTGCAAAGTCAGTAGTAAACCTTGAACATTGGGGGGTGTGACCCAAACAACTAAAACAAAACAAAACAAAAAAAGATGGGCCCAGAGAGATAGCACAGCGGCGTTTGCCTTGCAAGCAGCCGATCCAGGACCAAAGGTGGTTGGTTCGAATCCCGGTGTCCCATATGGTCCCCCGTGCCTGCCAGGAGCTATTTCTGAGCAGACAGCCAGGAGTGACCCCTGAGCACCGCTGGTTGTGGTCCCAAAACAAAAAAAAACAAAAACAAAAACAAAAACAAAAAAATAAAAAAGATTCATCTAGGGCAGGGCCACAAAATGCTGTACGGAGGGCTGCAAACGGCCCGCAGGCCGCGAGTTTGAGACCCCTGGGTTGGACTCTGGTGGGAGATATGACTTGAATGAGGCATTAAAGGATGGTCAGATAGAAGACTTCTAGGAAGGAAAACAATGAAGAGAAGGGCTCCAAGGCAGAAAGGTGAGCCTGTTGAGAAGACAGAGAATTACTAGGTTAGATTGAGGACCTTCTTTGTCCAGGGGAGAAGGAGAAGAGCCTGCAAGGCCACTCCAGAGATCCTTGAATGCCAGGATCTTTTGGGCAAGGATGCGTCCAGCTGGCAGTGGGGAATCCTTCAAAAGTTCTTCAGCAAGAGCAAAGTTTATTCTAACTGGATGCTGAACATGCTGGATGCTGAGTTGGGGAGATTGTAGGAGTATGTGGGTGCAACCAAACTGAGAAGGGCTTTAGTTCCAAGGTCATTTAAGACTCTGGAGGATCCCTGGATCCCTTGGGTGGGAGGTATATGGCATCACAAGCAGAAAACCCCTGCAGGAGGATGGCTGATTTAGACTTGCTTCTTGAAAAAAGATCTTATCTCCTCAAGGTATAGACCTGCCCTGAAAAACCAGCTTGACTACACAGCCCTTTGTTCCACAATCCCTCAGTTTCCTTCTCTGTAAACTGGGCATGATGGACCCTATCTTCAAGGCAAGTGTGTGATGAATGAGAAGATGAAGAAAGAAATATATTAGATCATAGTAGGTGCTGAAGGGAAGGTGTTCCCTTCTCATTTCACTGTATGCAAACACTCAGGGACAGACACTGGCCTTCCAGTCACTTCCCACTGTCTGGAGCTCTACCTTCAGAAGTCATTTCATTCCTTTCGCCTGACATTCATTGTTCATTCAACCAGCACTCACACTGCATTTCTGAGCACCTGTTCTGTGCCAGGTGGATGACACAGAGTTACGGTAGACCCCTGCTCCTTGACCTTCAAGAGTTTATTTCCTCATCCATTCAGCTATTCATCAGGAGCCCCTCTACAGGCTTTGGGGGGAAGGCAATGGGGTCTACTTGGAGGGCGGAAGTGAGCATTGTGGATTGAATGGGCCCCGTGGGTCATGCATCTGCATCCGGGAAGAGAAGAAAGCCAGAGAAGACACTGTTGGCCCCCTCCATGGCCACTAGGGAATTTTTCTCGGTGGCTTGCAGATACACCTGCTCCCGGAGGCCCAGCTTGAGGACCACGCCCCCCGTGGTGACCTGGAAGGAGCTTTGGACATAGTCACAGAAAGTGACCACTTTCTTCATGGGATTGATACCGTGGAGAAGGTTCACACACAGGTTCCCCCGTGAGCTGGCATGGTAAGTGAAGTAGTAGAGGCCGGGCACAGTGCAGGTAAACTTGCCACTGCGGGGTTCATAGTTGGCATTCTCGTTGGTGATCATCTGGTCGAAGCGGATGACCTGGTCCTTACGCAGAATGCTGTTGATGGTTCGCTTGGCCGAGAAGGCGATTTTCTGAGTGGCCTTGTAGTCTCCGGATTCACCCTTAAGGCCAAAGGGTCCAGGGGGCCCTGGGGAACCTTTGGGGCCAACGGGGCCCTTGGGACCAACTTTTCCTGGATTTCCTGGATTTCCTACATCCCCCTTCTCTCCAAGTTCTCCATGGTCTCCAGCTAATCCTGGCAACCCTGAAGAAGCAAAAGCGAGTGATATGGGACCTGAGATCACAGAGAACTAATGTAAGGAGGCCTGTAGGCCTGGCTGTGTGGCCTGGGGTGGGTCCCTAACCCTTTCTGGGTCTCCACTTTCCACCTGCGAGAAGGAGCAGAGTTGGTTTGGAGGAATGATCAACCGGGGTCTCCAAGTCTCTTTTTGCCCCATCTTCTTGAATAGGGATGTTACGACAACAGCTCCCCCAGAAACTTCGGGACTCCCCTCTGCAGCCTTTCCCTAAGGCAGATGTCCTGAAAATCAGCCACATCCTCGTCTGCTTAACCTGGAAATGGGTCACAGTATCTTTCTCATTCCACTCTCCATGTGCCCTTGGCTTGACCTAAAATTTTATTCCAGCAAAGCTCTATTTGGGCAGCCTGGCGATGTTTATGGGAGGAAGGCCAAGGGCTGGATGTGTGGATAGGATTGACAGCTAGCTGTGTTTCTCATATGACATTTTCTTTAAAAAATTTAAATTGAATTGCCCAGTTAAAAATTGTTTTAGTTGAATAGTGGTGAAGTACAAAGTTACAAAGTTATTAACTTTTAGGTATATTATGTCACATTTTTTAAATTGTGTCCCTGGACTGAGTCACCTTCTCTGAGGCTGCTGATATTTGTGGGATTATGAGGATAAAATGAGATTATGTAAGGAAAGTTCATGGCTAGAACCTCAGGTTCAAGGAATGGATTAACTATGATTATGGGTTTATGTATGGGGTTATGGCAAGAAGTGTAATCGGAACCCTGTGACACCTCACAGCTGCATTATTGCCCACATTTCACAGGTGGTAAAAGGAGTTCCAGGAGGTGGAGGTACCGCAGAGCTGCGTGGCTAGAGTGGGAGGAATATGCTTTCTACCTGAGGTCAGAGTCTCTGTCTCAACATTTACCAGCCTGCCAAGGAAAGTCTCTTTTGATATCCATTTTCTTGCCTATAAGTTGGGAATCAGAATTCCTACCTTGCTGAGTTATTGCCAGGGCTTATCAAGCAGCAAGAACTGCCAACTTTGCCATCCTAAGCTGTCACTTGGGAGGTAGGAGCTGGGTTTTTGGCCTGGGAATCCACAAAATACCTTGATCTCCCTTTATCCCTGGGGTTCCAGGTTTGCCGTCGGTGCCAGGTATTCCAGGGATGCCTGGGATGCCAGGGATGGCCGAAGGTCCGGTGCAGGTGCTCTGGGCCTGGCAGGAACCAAGCAAGGCTAGGATCAGCAGTGGCAGCAGTGCCAGGACACGGTCCCTTGAAATCTTCATCACTGTCTTAGCTGCTTCCTGTGGGGGCAAGAAGAGCTTTCAGCTCGCTGTGCCCAGGAGTGCCAGCTTGTTTGCTAACTGAAAGTGTCTGATACAAATGGGGTTGGTGTGGGGCCTAGGGACACAGAGATGAGCACAGCAAGACACTTCCTGCTTCTGGAGAAGACAGACTGTGAACAGGTCAGTACCTGAGCCCAAGGTATTGTCTGAGAGTGCTGGGTGCTGCAGCGCAGGTGAAGGGTGAGTAGGAAGGGTAACCACTGCAGAGGTGGGATAAAGGTAAGTAAGGTTTTCTAATTGAGGTTGCAACTCTGGAATTGATGTTGAGAATGTAAAGTTCAGGAAAGGTCCAGGCAAGAATGTTTCTTAGGAAGCAATATGCATCCACATCTTGGGGCCACCTGCATTTCAGCTTGGGATAGGTTTTGTGTGTGCTTATTTTTTGTGTTTGGATCACACCCAGGAGTGCTCAAGGCTTACTAACCTGAATCTATGCTCAGAAATCACCCCTGGTAGGCTTGGGGAAACTAGATGTGGTGCAGGAATCAAATCAGGGTTGGCCTCATGCAAGGCAAGCACTCTTCACGCTGTACTAGCCCCTTTCTTTTTCTTTGTAGAGTATCTTAGCTTTCTCTACTCTACTATTTTATTAGTGAAACACACATATACTCACTTTCTTTCTCTCTCCTCTAAATAAAATGTTTAAAATTAGGATGGAGGGGCCGGAGTGATAGCGCAGCAGTAGGGTGTTTGCCTTGCACACAGCTGACCCAGGAGGAACCTTGGTTTGATCCCCAGCATCCCGTATGGTCCCCCAAGCCAGGAGTGACTTGTGAGCCCAAAGCCAGAAGTAATCCCTGAGTGTCACCAGTGTGGCCCAAAAACCAAAACAAAAACCAAAAGAACCCCCCAAAACAAACAAACAAACAAACAAAAGGACTGGAGTGAGAGTACACTATTGCTATAGTACACAATGGGTAGAACACTTCTTGTACATGGATGACCTGTATTCCCTGGCATCCTATATTATTTCTTTTCTTTCTTTCCTTTTCTTATTTTTTGGTGCTAGGGGCTACAACTGGCTGTGCTTGTGACTTATTACTGGTTCTCTGCTCTGAGATACTTCTAGCAGTGTTCAGGGACCACAGGTGGTGCTGGATATTGAACCTGGATTAGCTGCATACAAACCAAGTATCTTACCTGCTGTAATGCTTCTCTGGACCCATGAATTGGTTTGCAACCTTTTAAACAAAAAAACAGAGGGCTAGAGAAGTAGTACAGTGGGTAAGGCATTTGCCTCTTCAGGAGTAATCTCTGAGTGCAGAGCTAGGAATAAACCCTGAGCCCAGCAGATGTAACCCCCACAAAAAAATTTAAAAAATGTGCTTAGAAGCCCCCAGGCCACAGTCAGCTAAGTGGCCTAGGGGGGGAATGTGGAGATGTGGACTGAACTCAGAGCCTGTGCATATAGGTATATGCTCTGCCACTTGAATTATTCTCTAGCCAAATAAAATTATTTCCTTTTATACCTGGAGACCAGAACCACTCTATAATTGGTGGTTGAAAATCATTGAGCTAGTAAACTTGTGTTCTAATACAGGATCTAGAGTCAGAGGCCCCAGAAATGAGTTGCTCTGAGCCTCGCTGGGTCCAACCCTAAGGCCCAGAGGAGAGTTTGTCACTGTGGCTGTGGGACAGCTCCCGCAAAGGAACACAGTGGCCAAGGTCCAAACTGGGTCTCTGCCACTTCTCACTCAGAAAAGTCATGCCTCTCGTCTGGTCACACTTTCCTTTCCTCATAGTGGAGATAGTGCATTTCTTGACCTTGCAGTGTTGGGGGAGGAGCAATGACTTATGGCTTGCATGTTGGAAATGCTAAATGAATATAAGCAATGACAACATATTCTCAACATGATCCAAGAATCCCTAAATTTGAGGGCCTGAACATAAGATGGTGGGAAAATGAAAGGTTCAGCTTTTTTTGGGAGGTGAGTTTTAGGAATCCGGGCTCCCTCATGGGGACCATGGAGATAGGGCTCTTCCACCAGCTCATGGGGGTGTAGAGAGATCTGGATCCTGATACATTTTAGGCACCACTGAGTCTCAAGCTTAAACCCCCATCTGATGGCCCCACCTTAATCAGCCCACATCACCCATAGCTCTCTTTCTCCTCCCTCTTTCCCTTTCAGCTGTACCCAAGCTCCATCTCCACTGTTCCTCATGGCATGACCCCAAGCAGAGTGAATCTAAACCCTCTAAACCAGGGGTCTCAAACTCAATTTACCTCAGGGCCACAGGAGGCAAAGTCAGGGTGATCCTTGAGTGCAAAGTCAGTAGTAAGCCTTGAACATTGGGGGGTGTGACTCAAACAACTAAAACAAAACAAAACAAAAACAAGATTCCTCTAGGGCAGGGCCACAAAATGTTGTATGGAGGGCAGCAAACAGCCCGCGGGCCGTGAGTTTGAGACCCCTGCACCCAGGGTCAGCTTAATTTCCTGTGGGATTATTCCCATTTGACCTTTTCCCCCTCCAAGAAATTGTTATGCAACTCTGGCCGATATATAGGACTATAAAATAGGGGGACCAGAGAGACAGTACAACAGGCAAGGCACTTGTCTTATGTATGGCTGACCCTGGTTCAATTTCTGGTACCCATATGGTCCTCCGAGCCCTGCCAGGAGTGATTCCTGAATGCAGAGCCAGGATCAGGCTCTGAGCACTGATGGGCATGATTCCAAAACCAAAAATAATTTAAATAAAAATATATATACATACACACCCAAACATATACTGACAATAAATTGCCAAGAAATTTATTTTAAGACAGATCCCATATATGACCCACAGTTTAAGAAGCACTTTCAGAAGTCAGTGACTCTAGGAGAACTTGGATTGAGATTAAGTGACAAGCCCAGGAATAACTCATTCTCAGGGCCCTCAGTCACTGGGTCTTCATGGCCTTGGAGTCCTTGGACTCTGTTTCAGCTTCCTGTCTTCCCTGCATTCCTAAATTGCCCCATAGAGTCGAAGTCCCAAGATTGAGCATTGGGACCCACTGGCATCACCACCCTCCATCCCATTTGTCCTGCTGGCAGCCCTCCAGGCTCTGAGTGCTGTTCTTACCTGGGATCCGTGATATCTGGGGCAGGGACTGCACAGCAGAGCAGGACAGGAGCCGGGAGCCTGGTGCTCAGTCCCAAGCGGAAGTTCCATTCTGGGCATGAACGACTTTCCCCTCACTGCCCCCCTCCCAGACTTTCCCATCACCCTGTTCTCAGGGTTGCTGCCTGCTTGCAGTTTCAGGTCCCATTTCTATAATCTGGAGGGGCTGACCGTACTTGTTATGGTGAGTGGTGAGTTTGGTTTCGCTGGCTCAGCAACTGTGGGGTACACAGCTGTTGGGGTGAAAGGCCCTTACCGGGAACTAGATTCAGCTTGGGGTCAGCGGGCATAAGACTCTCCCATGACACGGAAACTTGAATGGTCCAAGACTGAGTGTTGGATTTGTGGTGGAAAACTTAAATTCACATTCCAACTGAGTCCCTTACTAGCCAAAGGTTCTTAGCCAAGGAACCCCAATATCTCTGCTGGATAATGAGATTGTGACCCCAAGTGCCCTCCTGACCACATGGGACACATGGGGTTTACACAACATCTTGGGAGAAAGAAGGGAGAGTAATCTGTGAACTACAGTGCTCATGTTCCTTGTTCATATCACTTCCTGTCCCAGCCTTCCCCTTTCTGGCCTCATCCTTTCTCCTTTCTTCCCATTCTGCACCCGTGCTCTGTCCCTCTTCACAGAAGATAATTTAATAATGAATTTTAAATGTGGTCATTATTTATTTATACTCCTTCCTCTGCTTCCAGCAGGGCTTGAAGCTGATGGCAATAATAGACACAGGAAGGGGCCTGTTGCTGGCTGATCCTGGAATTACATCCAGTTAGCACTGGACAAGTCCTGGGAGGGCACTAGTCTGTTCTGGTCATTTTATATAGGAGAAAACTGAGGCCTAAAGGTGAGTGGGTGGGGCTGAAGAGATAGCACAGTGGTAGAGCATTTGCCTTACATGCAGCTGACCTGGGATAGAATGGGGTTCGATTCCCAGCATCCTGTATGATCCCTTGTGCCTGTCATAAGCCATCTGAGCACAGAGTCAAAAGTAACCCCTGAGCACCACCGAGTGTGGCCCCCCAAAAAACAAACAAACAAAAAATAAATAAAGGTGAGTGGGTAATCGTCATTCAACAAATACTTGTAAGGGTCATTTAGGAGCCAGGTCCTGGAGACAGAGCCACAAGCAAATCTGCCCCAATAAAGTGTCGTTTGTTCTCCAGGGGCAAATGAATGTGAAGCATCTATGTGGTCTCATTTCTCCTGAGCAAATGTCGCAAGAAAAAAGTGACTGCTGGACCCCACACCTCTTGCAAGTGGCAGATAAGACTCACAGCTAGACACACTGGGCTCTAGTTGCCAGGGATCCGTCTCTTATGGGGCTACAGGAAGATCTTGCAATGCTCTACTCAGGGACAGCTCCTGGCAAGCATCAGGAGGTCATAGGTCAGCAGGGTCTACCAGACATCTGAGTTTGGAGAAGGGAATCATTGGGTTTGGATGCTGCTTGTAATCACATGCTGCAGGCAACCACAACAGGTGAGATTTTTTTCATAAACAAAAGAGCTGTGGGCTCTGCCAATTATGGAGCTAAAGAGATCTAGGCTCAGGGGAGCAGGAGGAGGTGACAGGTTCAGGAGGATCATTTTAGGAGCAAAGGCCGGTTGGGATGAAGTCTCTGATTTTTTTTTTCATGATTGATGATCTTGAAGATGAGGTGGGAGCTGCAGAGACTAGGAACTGGGGACATAGAAAATCAGGGTGGGGCTTTGGAATATGTCCATCCCAAGTTTGAGCCCCAGCCCATCTCACTTTGTGGCCTTGGGCAACTTTATTGACCGTATGCCCATATTTTATGTAGGGGCATAGACACCATTGTCATGGGTACCAGGGAGGTTTCCCACCTGTCTGGGCATGCCCAGGCTATAAGGGGGGAATACTATTGGTTCTGCCCTCAGGAATCACTCCTGGAGGGAATCAGGAGATCACATGAGGTACAGCTTCATGCAAGGCGAGTGCCCTATCTACCATACTTTTGCTCTGGTCTAAATGGTCTTATTTCTTTTTGAAGGAGAAAGCCCACACCCAGTAATACTCAGGGCTTACTCTTTTTTTTTTTTTTTTTTTTTGGTTTTTGGGTCACACCAGGCAGTGCTCAGGGGTTATTCCTGGCTCCAGGCTCAGAAATTGCTCCTGGCAGGCACGGGGGACCATATGGGACACCGGGATTCGAACCGATGACCTCCTGCATGAAAGGCAAACGCTTTACCTCCATGCTATCTCTCTGGCCCCTCAGGGCTTACTCTTGATTCTGTGCTCAGAATTTACTCCTGGTAGAGGTTGGGGGAACATATGAAATGCTGGGGGTCGAACCTAGGTCTATCATGTGCAAGGCAAATGCCCTACCCATTGTATTATTTCTCTGGCTATTTCTTGAAAGAGAAAACAGGATTTGTGGATGCTATTTGTGGAGGACCCAGGATTGAATGAGGGGAGCCCTTGATTAGATCTCATTAGTTGTGGGGCTCTATGTCTTGGTTCTAGAGTGGCAGCCATTCCCATGAAATCGCTGACTTAAAGTCCTGCTAGAAATTCCCATAAAATTGATGGCTCCTGTGCAGGGTAGGGAAAGTGACCTGAACCCCCAAATCACATCTTCTCCAGAAGATTCCTGGGAGCTTGGTGTTAGAATAAGAGAGTATCTCTTGCTCTGGTTCCTGTCTCTCACCCACCTACCCTCTCTTGGTCTCCACCCCCTTGGAAAACCTTCTTCAGGTCTCCTCAGCCCACAGACACTCTGACATTTTCAAAGGTATTTCTTCTGACAAAGATAACAACAAGGAAACAATTATGGGAAATAAAAAAGGCAGCAGAAGTGTTGTTTCCACAAATGCAAGTTTCTGATCTGACACTGTGGCTTACATACAAAGCTCATTGATTTTTTTAAACAAAAAAGAAATGATAAAAAAAAAAGAGGTGCCATTTGGAATACTGCCAGGCTGGCTGTTAAGTGGTTGGAGAAGGTGAATAAAGAGGTGATTGGTGGGGCCCGGAGAGATAGCACAGCGGTGTTTGCCTTGCAAGCAGGCGATCCAGGACCAAAGGTGGTTGGTTCGAATCCTGGTGTCCCATATGGTCCCCCGTGCCTGCCAGGAGCTATTTCTGAGCAGACAGACAGGAGTAACCCCTGAGCACCGCCGGGTGTGGCCCAAAAACAAAAACAAAAACAAAAACAAAAAAAAAAAGAAAGAGGTGATTGGTGAGCCCATCTGGGGAGGGCTCTGTGATCCAGCCTCCATAGACTTCTGGGTTATGGGCTGCATTCCTCCCACCCCCTTATTTTGTTTTTGGGCCACACCTGGCTGCACTCGGGTTACTTCTGACTCTTTTTTCAGAAATCGCTCCTGTCTGGCTCAGAGACCATATGGGATGTCTGGGATTGAACTCGGATAGGTTGCTCACAAGGCAAATACACTACCTGCTGTGCTATTGCTCCAACCCCAACCTTCTCTGTCTTTATCATTCCTTCCTTCCATCAGACACCCCCCTGCCCTACTATGTGCTCACATATGACAAAGAGGCCCAGTTCTCAGAAATGCTTGACATCTGGTAGGACATGGGCCAGAGATCTGGACAGCATGAGGCTACGTGCATCTGCCTATCTTGCCAACTGCCCACTCACTCCGGACCTGTATTCTTTCAATCTTTTCAATGTCGACACAAGCCCTAAACCTGCTGGCTACATGTATTTTTGGAGGGGTCATTTTTTTGCACCATATCTGGCAATACTCAGGGGTTATTCTTTTTTTATTTTGGGGGGGGTCACACCCAGCAGAGCTCAGGGTTACTCCTGGCTCTGTGCTTAGAAATCACTTCTGGCTGGCTCGGGGAACCATATGGGGTGCCAGGATTCAAACCACCATCCGTCCCAGGTAGGCTGCATGCAAGGCGAATGCCCTATCGCTGTGCTATCTCTCTGGTCCCCTCAAAGGTTATTCTTGGGGGCCGGCGAGGTGGTGCTAGAGGTAAGGTGTCTGCCTTGCCAGCACTAGCCTAGGACGGACAGTGGTTCGATCCCCGGTGTCCCATATGGCTCCCCAAGCCAGGAGCGACTTCTGAACACATAGCCAGGAGTAACCCCTGAGCATTACCAGGTGTGGCCCAAAAACCAAAAAAAAAAAAAAAAAGTTATTTTTGGCTTTACACTCAGGAATTACTCCTAGCAGTGCTTAAGAGACCATATAGGATGTAGGGGATTAAACCCAGGTCAGCTGCATGCAAGGCAAGTGCCCTACCTGCTGTACTATTGCTCCGGTTCCTGCTGTTTTGCTTTGAAAGGTACCTGCCTGTCATGGGGTTCCCACATGTGGGACTTTGGCCTCACATGAGCCTTTGTCCATAGTTCTATCGTGGAGAACCATGTTGGTCATACAGTGGGAAGACTACCAAGAGAAGATGCTTGTGCTAAACCTAGACCATCCAGGACAAAGGACACCTCAGTGAAAGCATGTATATGTGGAAAAAAGGACCTGAGGTGATGGATGTGGTGTCAGAGTTTGACTCAGAACTGCTCTCATAGGCCCTTGGTAGCCAGCAACCACTGTGAGCAAACAGGGGTCCTGAAATCCCACCCAGGTCTCTCCATGATGAAGCAGAATCTCTCAAGCCTGAGTGTGTCCCTGTCCTCTCCGACTCTGCCACACAGATCCCAAATCTGCACAGGCCAACCATGAGTCCTGCAGCCTTCCTGAATGGCCACTTCTTTCTCATGCTACCACAGTGGCAGGGATGGGGAGTTAGGCCCAGATGCTCCCAACCTCACAGGGCCTGGCAGCTTCTAGATTCAGACACAGATTCTTTCTCCTCATCCCATCCTCCACCTCTCTCTCTTTCTCTCTCTCTCTCTCTCACCCACACATACACACTTTCATCCCATCTTAGTGTATGCTTATGAATATTAAATGATTCATAAATGGGCTATCATAATGCCTGGTGCCTTCATTGTGAGAGCTCCATAAATGTTCACTATTATGACATTTTATTCACTCATTCATTTGCTCCACCTCTAGTCATTCATTTACCCATTTATTTATTCATTAATTTATCCCCAATCCACTCATTAACTGGATGCAAATTTATGGCACAGCTTGTGTCTTTGCTGGGGCTCACCTGCTTGTGACCCCTCCCTTCCTGGACAGGAGCCCCCAGAACTTAACAGCTGGGTGTAGAAATGGGAATATTTCTCCATTCACATGTGACTAAGTGGGCACCTGTGAGTGTCTCACAGCCTTCCCCCTACTTATACAACTTTTGTCCAAATAACCAAAGGGCTTTGCATGTACTTGCACTGACACTCGTCTTCCCCAAGCACCAGCTCTATGCCCTCTCTGAGTCCAGAGTGCACAAATGCCGGGGCATGCCAGGTGTGAACAAAGAAACATGCTGCTAAAGGAAATGACAGTGAGGACTCTGAGTCAGGTCAATTTATTGATATAACTCTTTATTTATACATTTCCTGGCCTCTCCTGAGACTGGGCAGAAGCCATGGCAGCATTGAAAGGTTTTGGTGATGTGTCAGAATAGAGATAGCCAAGAAGGAAGAATAGAACAGGTGGGGGTGGGAAGTCTGAACAGGCTGCCTGAAGGACATGTCCATCAGGTTGGGCACAAGATGCTGAGACTGGCCCACATGTGGTAGGCTGGTACCGAGAAGGAAAGAAGGTAGGGAAGTGGGGGTGGCCTGGAGGCTGGAGCAGACCCAGCTGCACTAGTCTGGGAAGAGCAGGAAGCCGGAGAAGACGCTGTCGGAGCCAGCGGTGCCCACCATGCCATTGTAATCGTTGGCCACCAGCCACACCTCCTCTCCTCTCTGCAGCCGCAGCAGCACACCGCCGGAGCTGACCTGCTTGCTGTTGGTCATGTGGTCACAGAAGGAGGTCACCTGGACATTGTTGCGGTACAGCTGCACGCACAGGTTGGCCGTGTGTGACGTGTGGTGGACAAAGTAGTAGAGTCCAGGTACTTTGCAGGTGAACTTGCCCGTGCTTGTGTCATAGTCGCCCTGTGGGTTGGTAATCACCGTGTTGAACCTGATTGGGGTGCTGGGCACCGGAAATTGGCTGGTCTCCCGGATGACGGTGAACACTGACTGGTGCTTCTGTTTGTATCTGCCCTCTTCACCAGGTGCTCCGGGTGGTCCTGGGATTCCAGGATCTCCCTGTATTCCTGCGGACCCCGTGGGGCCATTTTTCCCAGGATGGCCAGGCTTGCCGGGTTCTCCCTTCTGCCCCTTGGGTCCTCGAGTTCCAGGAATAGCAGGGAGTCCTGGGGAGAGAACAGGCAGGGCATGATGATATGGGGGAACCCAAAAGGAAGCTGATCAGAGGGGAAGGAGATCCTGGCTCACATCCTGCCTATTCTCTCCCCCTTGCTGAGGCATGTACTATCACTTGGCCTCAGTTTCTCCATTTGTGCTGGGAAGGGTAGACCAACCAGAAGAGGGCGAGGGGGTCTCTGAAAGGGGTCATGGGTCACAGCTTCCAGCCACAGATAGCACGTGGCCTCGGGTAGTTCTGGCTTACATGGTGTTACCTTTCTCTTTAGAGCCCCAAATACTAACAGTATTTACCGGGAAGTCTAGGCTTTCAGGTTTTTTTTTGGGGGGGGGGGGCAGAGGAAGCATACCTGGCAGTGCTCAGGGTTTATTCTTGGCTCTGCACTCAGAAATTACTCCTGGTGGTGTTTAGGGAACCATTTGGGAAGTTGGAAATCGAACCCTAGTCAGCCACTTGAAAGGCAAATGCTCTACCCTCTGTGCCATTGCTCTGTCCCCCTTTCAGTTTTTCTTGATAAAACATGAAAGACTGGTTAGATGCACATTTCCTGGGAAATGTATGAAACTTAAGCATTAGGTACCATGAAGCTGTGCAACCCATTTAAAGAGGGTCTTAGTAGAATTTTCTATTTCTGCTGCTCTCAACAGATTAAGTGGCCTTACACATACTTCCTACCATCACATAGCTGCCCCTGTACTTGGACGACCACAGCCTGCCTCCCCCCCCCCCCCGCCCCCATGACCCCTGTCACCTAGCATGGCCAGCACACTCACCTGGCTCACCCTTGGGTCCCTGAAGTCCATCGTGCCCATCCTTCCCTGGTGCCCCCGGAAGTCCTGGCATCCCAGGGACTCCATAGCAGCTTGTGCTGGCCTGACCCCCAAATGGCAGCGCCAGGAGCAGTAGCAGGTTTAGGCATAGGTGGGGCCGACACCGGGAGCCCAAGTCCATCCTGGGGAAGGTGCTGTAGGGAGAAAGTGGCATGGCCAGTTGACCTCTCCCAGCTCTTCAGCCTCCCGCCCAAGGCTGCCCTTCAACCGTATGGCCTCTTCTCCCAGTGCAGGCCCCAGTTTGGTGGGGGGGGGGCAGACTCTCCTCTCCCCTCACCTTCTCAGGAAGGTTCAGGGGTTGGTGACAGTCACAGGGGCCCAACTGTACCTGGGTGGGAGGCTGCTTGTTCACTCACAGAGACGTCCTCAGATCAGCTTCCCTCTCCCTGGCAGCGACACCGGAAACAAAGAAGGGCTCAGCAGGCCACAGCCCCTTCCCTCCTCGGACCCTCCCCACAGTCCCACATCCCCTTTCCCCTTATTTTTCCTGAGTCAACACTTTCTTTTGGGTGCTGACCCAGACTGACCACAATAACACCCCTGTGGCCCCCTCCCTCAGGTCATGAGTGTCTGAAATGAAGAAATATCCTCATTCTTGGAACTGGTGAGCATGTGAGTGCGTGTTTGTGTAAGTATGTTTATGTGTTTATGTATAAAAGTGTTTACATGTGTGTGAGTGTGTGAAAGCATGCACACATATATGTATGTGTATGGCATGTGAAAGATTGTGAATATGTGTATCTGTATGAGTGAGAGTTTGTGTGTTTGTATGTGTGCAAACTGTCTGAACAGACTTTCCCTATCATCCACTTGAGCCTGTCCACATCTGGCCCCAGAGTTGGGCATTTACTGAGAGAAGACAAGGAAACTGGGTTTCAGGGAGGTAGAAGTCCTTGCTCCAAGTCACCAGCATCTTACTTCTTTTCTTACATTGGGGTGGCATTATAAAGTCACATAACTAAATGTTGACATTGTAAAAATGTTGCAGGCTTCTGAATGGCAATGACAAAACTTCATTCAAAACCAACTGTGTCCTGATTCTGCATATTTCTGGACCTGCTCACTGTGTGTTACAGTTCTCAGGTGAAAAGATGCCATGAGTGGAAAAAGTTTTGTTTTGGGGCCCACACTCTGTACTATTAAGGACTTATTCCTGGTTCTGCACTCAGGGTCATTCCTATGGGTTTCAAGAAACCATAAACAAGTGCCAGGAATTGAACCTATATTTGCCACATGCAAGGCAAGTACCCTACCTAGTGTACTATAAATCCAGCCCCCAAGTCCAACACACTTGGGTAGCCTGCAGCTTGCTGTGGGGGCAGACTGCTCTGGGCAGATCATCCACCTCCTTACAGTCCTGCCACCCCTTGCCCCAAGGCCTTCACTTCCTGGTCTCCAGGCCTCTGTCTTATTATTTGTGCAATGGGAACAGGCAAACTCAGGTTTTGCTTGTTGGTGTCTGATTTTCTGGGACCCTTTCCCCCTTGATGATCCCAACTTCTGTGCCATCTTTTCTCATTTTCCATCCCACTCTTCTGTCCTGGCACTTCTAACTCTGCCCTTGAAACTTACACTGGAGGTCTATTGGGGCAGGGGAGATGTTGCCAGTCAGGGCAAGGGGCAGAATGGAGAGTTGATAGGTAGCAAAACCTTGACCAAACATCACACAGACCACTTATGGTTCAGGTTGGCTTTCTCCCTGAACAATAGGGTTACTCCTCTGTAAAAGGGGGGGGGGTATATCAGAGCATGGTGAGGACTCAGTGCCTGATGCAAATACATGTCTGTCACTGCTGAGCACTGAGCCCTGAAGCTGTCCCTCTGAGCCACATCAGGCTCTCTCTGTCCTCTTCTATGTCTTCACCAGTGGCACAAGACTGCAGAGCATGGGGAGTTGGAAGGAGCACGAATGCACTTAACCCTGGGGGTCTCCATTGCAGGAAGGCCAGGGTGAACTGAGGGTGGGCACTACTTTAGAGGTTCCTGTGAGACTCAGCTCTTTCCCCACTGCACCTCATTTGTGATTAGTGCCCACTTGTCCAGCAGGTGGCAGCCTCGGCCCATGCTCAGCCCTCCTTGCCCCGACTTGGCCAATTCCGCTCAGGCTGGTTCCTCTCCCCAGAGGTCTCAGCTTGGGGCCTGGACAGATTTTTCCACGGGTGTAGGTGGAATTTAGGGCCAAGAGCACACACCGTTTCCGCCCTGTCCCTTCACTTTGGGGACATCTTTTATTGAGTTCCAGTGTAGAAAAGGCTCTCCTACTTTGATCTAGGCTCTTTCAGGCCCTGTGACCTTGGGTACTTGTCCCCTTCTCTAAGCCATGATGCCTCCCCTTCTGCTGGGACAGATGCTTCACCACAGGGAAATGTCCTGCACAGAAACCTTGTCCCTGCTTCCCCAGGAGTGAGCATCTGGGAAGGGTAAAGGAAGAGACCAGATGGAGTTGAGACCTAAAGGTGACAGAACAGCTCTCTCTTTGGGGGACACGCCTGAGAGGGTATTTTGTATCAGTCAGAGGCAGGGGTGGGGTCTTTGTGCTCACCAGGGTGAGATGAGGGATTCTCTAGACAGATGTTAGTGTGTGGGTAGAAGCATGACTAGAATGAGAAACTAGGGGCATCACTCAGGGAAGGTGTCCCAGGACCTATTGGGGATGGGCTAATGGCAGTCCAGGAATGTGGGGCACCTGGTGTGTGTGGGTGGATGGGAGTACAGCCATGCATGCAAGAAGCACAGAGATGGAATCTGCTTCTTGGGGAAAACATACAAGTTATTAGACATTTTCAGGGCTGAACTCCGGTTTCCTCACAAACGAAGGCAAGAGGTGGGCTCCTGAGCACCTTGAGCATTCTAGACGCTCCTATCCCTCTATCTCTACACAAAATGCTCAGAGGTAGCTGGAAATTCAGGGCTGATTCCGTGATTTTTCAGGAGGAAACTTGGGGGGCCCGAGGCCATGAGCCCACCTGCTTTTCTGCTTGAAAGTCAGGAAATGTCATTCATCAGGTCTGTGTGCATGTGGGGGCTGGCAGAATGCTGGCCCCACAGCCATCTTTGGGGCATTTCTGAGACATGGCTGCAAACCCCAACTCTTCCCCTTAACACTGATCTTGGGTTTCTCATTATCCCAGTTCTCCAGTCTCAGATTCGTTATCTATAAACTAGAGTCACTGTGATAACCTTCACAGAGTTTGTCTGTGAAGATGAAACAATATAATCACAATTCAAACTTACATAGGCCTTACCATGTACCAGGGTAACTCTGTAATGTTCCCATACCCATACGGTTCCCATATCCTTCCAAGAAATCTACTGATTCTTCATAGAGTCCATATTCTACAGTACAATCTCCAGGGCCTGTAGTGTTGGGGAGATCCAGGCCACCCAATAGTGCTCAGGGGCCTTCAGCTTTGTATCCAATGATACTTGGAGAACCATAGTAGGTGTTGGGAATTGAACCTGGCTTGATTGCATGTTAAACCTGGGCCTCAACTGCTGTATCATCTTTTGGCCATAGAGGAAATATCTGGTTTGTTTGTCTGTCTGTCTGTCTGTCCGTCTATCTATCTATCTATCTATCTATCTATCTATCTATCTACCTACTTACCTATTTTTGGGTCACACCTAAGATGCCTGCCTGCCTGCCTGCCTGCCTGTCTGTCTGTCTGTCTGTCTATCTATCTATCTATCTATCTATCTATCTATCTATCTATCTATCTATCTATCTATCTATCTACCTTCCTACTTACCTATTTTTGGGTCACACCTAAGATACCTGCCTGCCTGCCTGTCTGTCTATGTATGTATGTATGTATGTATGCATGTATGTATGTATGTATCTATCATCTATCTATCTATCTATCATCTATATATCTGCTTATTTTGGGTTCACATCTGAGCTTACTCCTGACCCTGAAAGCAGGAATTGCTCCTGGTGAGGTTTGAGGGCCATGTGGGATGCTGGTGATCAAATCAAACCTAGGTCAGCTATGTTCAAGGCAAGAGCCCTACTTGATGTACTATCACTCTAGTCCTAAAAAGGAACCAGCCTCATTTTCACATTACAGATTGTGCTATTCCCTGAAGTGGACTGGCATGAAGCTGATCAGACAACTGGTGGTCCAGGGTTTGAAGCAGGCTGCTGAAACTCTCCTAACCTGCTCAGTGAAATATAGAACTGCCTGTGAACATACAATGACTGTACCTCTCAGATTCCCTCTCAGTGCACAGGTTGCCTCTGAATATCAGGTTCAGCAGACAGAAACTCAGCATTTATTCCAGAGAAAGGTCTAAAGAAATGATCTCCCCACAGGCAGTTACAGTAGCAGCACCCACACTTTTGCAGAGCTGAGCACAGACATCAAAGTGGGGCTGTGAGTGGGCCAGAGTCCCCCCACAGAAAGAAGCAGAAGGCTGAGATACTGCCCCCATCCTGCTCTCTGTCTCAGGCTGATGGGAAGATGAGGAAGCCACTGAAGATGCTGTCCGCATCAGGCCCCAAGTAGATGTGACCCTTTGTGGGGTCTCTTTCGATCCAGACCTGGTCTCCATGCTGGAGATGGAGCACTGTGCCTCCAGATAACACCTGGAAGATTCCTCGGCTGTTGGTGTCACAGAAGCCCAGGGACCGCTGCCGTTGGCCTCGGGACGAGGACACGATGGATAGGCAGATGTCCCGCTGGGACACCACCTGGAAGGTGAAGTAGTAGTAGCCGGGCACAGCACAGACAAAGAAGCCGGAGTGGCTCTGGTAGGGGCCTTCTTGGTTGGTGATGACACTGTCAAAGATGACCACATGGCCACCCGTGGGGGGATTTCGGCGCACAGCTGAGAAGGCTGGCCGTGGCTGATCCTTGATGTTGCCTGGGTTACCTTTGATGCCCTTCGGTCCTGGATTCCCAGCGACCCCTGGGAGGCCACTGGGCCCTGGGAAGCCCATTAACCCTGGGACCCCAGGGGAGCCAGGCTCTCCCTGGTCTCCTTTAAGGCCTTGGATGCCTGTCCGAATGCCAGCAGCCCCTGGAGGGAGAAAGGCCAGTCACAAGTAAGAGTCTAGTGTCTACCAGTCCGCAGGGAGATGACAGGGATCCAGATCTGTGGTGGCAGAGAAGGCACATGGTGCCCTTAAGACAGGGATTCTGATGGACTGCAGCTATGGACATCTCAAAGCCTCATCTTTACAATATAAAGACAAGTGTGCAGAATCCCCTGGGAAAGGGTCAGGTTGCAAAAACAGTAGGACACTCTCGCTTTTTCCTGTGCTCCTGCCATGCATCCAGCACCACCCTTCCTTTTGGGCCCTGAACCAGCTTCTTCAGGCTTGGGGGTCACATGTGGGACCTCAGGTATGTATTTGGCGAATCTCCTGCAGATCTTCCTGGTCTACTCTAGATAAGGAGTAACAGAAGGGTTCCACCGGACTATCCCTTCTCGCTCTGCCCTGTCCTCCTCCCCTGCCCTCTACCCTGGCCTTTTTTTCCAGAATGTGAGTGTTTATGAAATCTGACAGTTCTGGGAAGTGGGAGGAGCTGGGGTCCTGGGAGGAAACACAAAGGGTCATTGACATTAGAATCCTTTTCTATGACTAGTGGAGGAAACAGGCTCAGAGAGAATCGGTAATTTCTCTAAAGTCACACAGCAAGACAGGGCCTCTGGAATCTAGAGTTGAGGCCCTTCAGTGTTCCCAGAACAAACCAACCAGTGCTTGGGGTCCTTCAGATTCACTGATGGCAGCAGTTCCCCTGCTGGAGGAGCAAGGGGAGATAAGGAATGAGAATGCAGGCAGGCAGGGGATTATGGAGAGGCCTAGGTAGTTTAGGACATGGCACAGAAGAAGGGTGCATCCTCCTCCATCCCACAGCTCTTGGGGTCAAGTGCACCTTGGAGGCACTTCATGCAGAGCCCTAGTACTTCTTAGTGCTATACTCAAATCTCCAGCCTGGAGCCTAGACTAGGCCAAGAGAAGAGGAGACGGGATACAGAGGCAGCCTCTTACCTGGTTCCCCTCTCTCCCCTTTGAGGCCTGGCCGCCCTGGTCGTCCGGGTGCTCCTTTAACCCCATCTTTCCCATCTGTGGCTCGGCACACATCCTGAGTCACTGCAGAGCTCAGGGATGTGGCCAGCACAGCCACCAGCAGCCAGTCCCAGGCAGCCTCCATGGTGTCCCTGCGGGGAGCAAAGCAGGACACAGGCAGCTGACTTTGTGGCCTCATGCACACTTGAAAACAGCTGCCCGCCCCCAGTGTACACCACACACACACACCAATGCACACACACAGCACACTATTGCATGCACACAGCCCCCTCTCCACACAGCTGCAGCACAGAGCAAGCTGACTCTACGCTTCCACTCCACAGTCGAGGACACGTGCACTGACCCCGCTCACCCGGACACACACATTCATACACTCCTGCAGATGATCAATTCCATTAAACAAATATTTACTGAGCATCTGCTCCACATTGAATGTCATTCTCGTCCAGAAGCAGAGCTGGGCAGACACAGGAGTCTACAAACCCCCACCCCCACCCCCACTCTGCACTTCTGCTCCAAGCATACACACTTGGGTTCTCAGCTTCCCTGTCCTCTGCCTGGGGCACTGCACTGGCTCTCTCCCAGTTTCTTGTGTGTGGAAGGGTCAGAACCCAGATCTGATGGTCTGATCATGAAAGCCTCCAATTCCTCCAAGATTGACCTAAGGTACCTGCTCATCCACATGCTGGGTCCTGGATTAGTGTCCCTCCCCAGTTGCTCACATTCTTCTCCTGTCTTAGGCTGCTGGCTGGTCTCCCCCCAATCCCCCCTTGACCAAACAGCCTTCTAGTCCACCTGATGCTCCCTTGGCTTCACAGATGTAAACACCCTCAAACCCCACCCCACCCCAGCTACCTTACCTGCTTCTGTGGCCAGCCCTACTGGATGTGTTTGCCTTCTGCTCAGGGAACACTGAGGGGCAGAAAGTAGAGCCAGCTCATGGCCAGGTTTCACATCCCTTCCCACTTCCTCTTCTCCCTCTGCTGACCGGTCCCATGGCCTGGCTTGGTGGTCACAGGCCTGCCAGGGACATTTTGAGCAGAGCTCAGCAAGACTGGGACATTGTTCTATGTGAGTCACAGCTGGTGTGGGGGTAGGCACAGCTGGGCGGAATAGGGTGGAAGGGTACCAGGTAGCCCTGGGAGAAGAACTTTCAGGGTGAAAGGCATCTTGGGTAACTTGCAAGCACTTTTCTGATGGTAAAAGCAACATGTACATAGGGTCAGAGCTTGGTACACGGACAAGTACAGTGAAAGATCAGTACCCACATGTTTAGGTACTTGGCAATAACTTTCTAGAAGGTGTTTTGTTTTAGCTAATGGCCCTGGGAAGGGATTCAACCTGGGACCTCTGCTGGCTTTCTTTTTTTTTTTTTTTTGGCAGTGTTCAAGGATTACTCCTGGCTCAGTACTCACAAATAGCTCCTGGCAGGCATGGGGGACCATATGGGATGCCAGGATTCAAACCATCATCTGTCCTGTATCAGCTGCATGCAAGGCAAATACCCTACCACTGTGCTATCTCTCAGCCTCTTCCTTTTTATTTTAGTAAAGTAAATGGGGCTTTTTTAGTAAATATGAGAGAGACTCAGTGTGTGTATGTGGGTAGGGGTCAGGAATCAAAATCAAAACCTCAGATATTTAAGGCAAGAGCCTGAGCATGACCCGCATCCTGGTCTAGTTAGTTTTATTACTGGTGAAATAGAATCAACAAAGCTACTTCATCAGAGTTTTCTTTTTTTTTTTTTTTTTGGTTTTTGGGTCACACCCGGTGGTGCTCAGGGGTTACTCCTGGCTGTCTGCTCAGAAATAGCTCCTGGCAGGCACGGGGGACCATATGGGACACCGGGATTTGAACCAACCACCTTAGGTCCTGGATCGGCTGCTTGCAAGGCAAACACCGCTGTGCTATCTCTCCGGCCCCTTCATCAGAGTTTTCATTGAGAAAACGTCTTTGCTATTATTTTTGTTTTAGGGCCATATTGGGCAATGCTCAGGGATCACTACTGGTTCTTTACTTAGGGATCACTCCTACCAGTGCTCCAGGGACCATATAGGATGAGGGGGATCAAACTTAAAACAGCTGTGTATAAGGCAAAAAAAAAAAAAAAAAAACAAAAAAAAAAACAAGCAAACAAAAAAACTACTTGTTGTATTATGACTTTGGCCCCAGACTGAGAAAATTTCACAACACAATAGACATATGAACCATTTGGCCCAAGGTTTAACAATAATTTTTAAACTATTTTTCAAAGGTTATGGGGTGGTTGCTCAGCTGTAGAGCACTTGTTTTCCATGTGGATGATTTGATCCTCCCCCCCCACACACACACATACACACAACCACACACACAGCAGCCACGCCCCATGAATTATTTGCTTTTGTTTTGTGGCCACACCTGGTGATGCCCAGGGGTTACTCTAGCTCTGTATTCAGTTACTACTTCTGGTGGGGATTCGAAACCCATATTGGTGCAGGGATAGAACTTGAGGGTGCTTCACGCAAGGCAAGCTCCCAACCTATCTCTTTGGCTCCAAGCCTCTTGAATCCTGTCACTAGATAATGGCAATTGCCATTTGGATGGATGCTTTAGCCTTATTCCCACTGACAGGAGCTCAGTACCTTTCAGCCCAGCCCACTTTGTCCTAAGAACTTTGCCTCTGTCAGATTGACCCACTGAGTTCCCCCGTCTCACTGACACAGGAGCCATGACCCACAACACACAACTGTTCTGCTTCTCCCCAGGACCACATTTTGTTCCCGTGAATTCTGCCAATAGAGGAAGAGTAAAAAGGGCACAGGTGGAGATTGTCTGGGATGAGAGACTTCATCCTTTCAAGGCTCCTTTGTTTGCCATACTGACTGGTATCCAATAGACCCACACAGGGAGATTTAAGGGGAACAAAGCACTCCACCAGCCCCTCCCAGACTCCCCTGGAATCAGGCGATTAGGAGAACTGGCTTGTCTCCAGTTTACCCAGACGCTACTCACAGTGACCACGGGCAAAACGCATCATTCCTCCATAGCTCTCAGTATCTTTGTAAAATGGGGCTGATGCAGCCTCCTGGCTGGCTGCTAGGGATTATGTAAATGTATGAGGAAGTTGTGGCTTCAAATAGCTCATTAAAATAAGTCCTTAGGGGCCAGAGTTTGTTTTGCACACAGCCAACCCCATGTTCGATACTCAATATTTGTATGGTCCCTTGAGTCTGCCAGGAGTGATTTCTGAGTGCAGTCATGACTAACCCCTAAACACTGACAGGTGTGATTCCCCCCAAATAAATAAAATAAATTCTCATTGTGGCTAAGAGCTGTGTGACCTGAGGCAAGTTCCCTAACTTCTCTGAGCCTCATTTGCTGCATCTAGCAGGATAAAGAAATAGGTAAGAGACTGGAAGGCTGCTTCCATGGTGTCTATTTCCTCCCAGCACCCACCTTAGAGTTTGGGGAATCTTTTGATGTCTTGCTTCCCTGTAGGAAGAGTTGGAAATGCCACCTCTCACTGATGGCCAGCATGGTTGGCTCTATCATTCCTCTTAGTGAGACAAGTCCTGGGCCATAAAGACTTGCCCATGGCCACCGAGGAAGAGTCAGGGTATTTGTATTTTTCTATTTTGATTTTGTTTATCAGGCCATACCAAGTAGTGTTCAAGACTTACTCTCTGTGGTGCACTGAGGACCATATGGGGTGCTGAGAAATCATGCCCATTTTTTTGTTTTGTTTTGGTTTTTTTTGGGGCCACACCCTGTGGTGCTCAGGGGTTATTCCTGACTTTGAGTTCATAAATTACTCCTGGCAAACTCAGGGGACCATATGGGATGCCGGGAATTGAACCCGGTTTGTCCCGAGTCGGCCATGTGCAAGCAAATACCCTACAGCTGTGCTATCTCTCCAGCCCCACAATTTTCTTTTTTAATTCAGGGCCACAGTTGATGGTGCTTAGGGGGCCGCTCCCAGCAGTTTGTCTCACAGGAAGGCCTCCCTCTGGCAAGGCATGTGATCTCTCCCTGGAGAAAGGGGCAGAGTGGCACGAGAGAAAGTTCAATACTGTGAACATCTGCTCAAAGCACAGTTTTTTAAAATACTCAATATACATGTCTTAGAGAAATAATCATCACACATCAATTAGCCCATTCCTTCCCTCTGGCACTGTTATGTTGATCGAAGATCACACACATGCATCCAGGCATGCTTGCTTGTAGGGCTTGTGTGGTAGGCTGGGGTGCCTGCACATCTTCAGTTGTGGTGCTCTCAGTGGGTGAACACTGGTACCACACAGCTGGCATGCTCCTGGCTCTGTTGCCACTGTGGGGGTCCTGGGCAGCCAAGCCAACCAGATGGGCTCAGCAGATATGGGTGGCACTGGGGATCAAACTTAAAGTCTTATGCCTGCAAGGCAGGGATTTCACCACTGAGTCATCCATGGAAGCTGTCAAATTTAACATTTTTGGTAGTTTAAAAATTAAAGTTGATAGGGGCCGGGAAGGTGGCGCTAGAGGTAAGGTGTCTGCCTTACAAGCGCTAGCCAAGAACGGACCGCGGTTCGATCCCCCGGCGTCCCATATGGTCCCCCCAAGCCAGGGGCGATTTCTGAGCACATAGCCAGGAGTAACCCCTGAGCGTCAAACGGGTGTGGCCCAAAAACCAAAAAAAAAAAAAAAAAAATTAAAGTTGATAGAAGGATCAAGCTTATTCGATGTAGGATGAGGAGGAAAATCGTATAGAATGCTACATGGAGTAAAAGAAGAGACCTCCCCCAAAACCTACCCCCCAAATTCGATAATAACAGCCCCATCAAAAGACAACTGACATGAATTTTGAAATATTCATAAAATTGCTAAATTAGATAAAATTGGCTGATGTTCTAGAGGACAATAAAATTGGAATTATCTTGTATTTTGGAAAGAAATCATTTGCGTCTATCAGTCAAAATAATTTTCAATTTGCGAGTTTTCTGCCAGCTATCTTTACAGAGCTGACACTGATCAATGGTAAATAAAAGTACAGCAAAGTCACTTTCCCCTAGAGTCAGCTGACCCTCAGGAGGGTTTACAAAGCAACTCAATCATTTAAGTTTGCAAGGATACCAGCTATCTGTTTGCCTTATTTCCAAGGGTTGGATGATTTTACTTATCAGGCTGTTGCAAGAATCTGCTCACTTGCTGAGAAATCAAGGCATCGATGGTAATGAAGGGTCATTCGTGTGGAAATGAAGGAGTCAGTGATAGCTCTGTAAATATGACAGGGGACACACTGAACAGAGGGAATGAATATCTTCTTCCATTTCCCCAGATCTCAGATTCCATGAGGTGAGGAGACATAGATGTGAGAGCAAGCCCTGTCTGAGGCTTCATGACCTACGAGGTTCATCCACCAGGTCTAGTCTCAGATAAGAGTTGAGCTCTTATCGTAGGACAATGTTTGGACATCAAGGAAGGAACTGCAGAAGTCTGCCCCACATTTCACAGCAGTCTTTATTCTTTGCCTCTTTTGGAAGTTAAATGTGTGTTTGTGAAATGGGGAGGATCATAAACAAAAATGTTGTGAGGGGGCCAAAGTGATAATTCAGTAGGTAGGACACTTGTCTTGTATATGGTCAACGCTGGTTAAATCCCTAGTTAGGCACCACATATGGTTCCTGAGCACTGTCAGGAATAATTCCTGAGTGCAGAACCAGGAAAAATCCCTGAGCACATCTGGGTGTTTCCTCCTCCAAACGTAATTCAAGGCTGGGAAGATGGCTCAGCAGTAGTGCACTTGCCTGGCATGTGTGAGGCTCTAGATTTGACTCCAGGCATTGCCCTGCCTAAATTCACCTTACATTTATGAGATATTGACCTTGATAGGGAAGAGGCCAGATGAAGGGAGTGTTCCAATGTGCTACACAGAAGAATAAGGGACCCCTCCATCTGCAACTCCACCTAGGGTCAAGATTATGGCTCTTATAGGCTAGTCAAGACTTAGCGCTGACTGCCCTTGTGCATCAAGAGCATTCCTGCCTATACCAGAATTTTACTAGAAGTCTGGCTTGACTGGGAGGCAGGGAACAATGTTCTTCTGGATGTTCTTCTGGGTGGTCTCAGATAAGTCACTGCTCTGGGCTTTGGTCTCCCCACTGGTAAAGTGGGGAGGAAATTGACCCAAAGGCATTGTTGGCACCTGATGGTCAGAATTATCTGCAGGAGCTGGTTAGTAAACTTGCCCAGCAATGCTCTATCCACTGGAGCAGAATTTCTGGGCTGGGTCCCGTGTTCATTTCCTGCAAGCTGTGTAGCTTTCTGGAGCCCTGGCAGCAACACAGAGTTTTTCAAGCCTTGATATGTTGCCTGGGCCTCTCCTGGGCCTTTGAGGATGACCTTTCAGCTTTTAACAAGTGGGAAGCAGGAGCTGAGAGGTCTGAAGTCCATGATAGAGGAGGAGAGGAAGCAAGTTGTCCAAGTTTTCTGGGTCAGGATAGAATGAAGGCTGCTCACTCACTCTGCCTGGGATAGGGGCCATTTCTAACTGATGGAGACCCACCAGGTTCCTGCTCCCCTGGGAATTCAGAAACATTTCTTCCTACTCAACTAAGACTTTTTTGTTTTACTGCAGCCCCTGACCACTGGCTTACATGATCCCCAACCAGGTAACTACTAAGTCACAGTTGTCCCCAATGACTGGATGAGAAAACGGAGATGCCCAGAGTTAGGGAGTCTGAGCAGCAAAACTAATACCAACTCCACCCCCAGACCTCAATTTTTCCCCCAGCCCCCTTGCCTCATATTGGTCAAGGAGGTGTCAAGGACAGAGGCGGGCCTGTAGGCCTTGTTTCTTTCTGGCTTGCTCCCTGCAGAGCTTGTCCCCTTCCTAGCTTCCTTAGTTTCAGCTTCTGCTTTCTTTATTGTAACCGGTTAAGCCAATACCTCTGTCCCCAGCATCTCTCTGAGTTCTACACTCCCCTGATGTTTAATTCAGTTCCGTGGGTGGGGATGGGGGGTGCCCAATGATACTGAGGGGTTACTCTTAGGGGTTACTCCTGGCAGAGTGCAGAGGACCATATAGTATCAGGGCTCCAACCCAGGCCTCCCACATGCAAAATATGGGCCCTGCCCTTTGGACTCTCCCCAGCCCACATTCATTTTCCATCCTTGAAGCTGCTCAGGAATTTGGGCTAATGACAGCTGCCAGGCCATTTTCAACCCTTCCCCAGGGCTGGCTGATTACAAATAAACACCCGGTCTACCAGGAGAGTAATTAACTCTCTAGTGTGGGGAGAACTAATCAGCCCAGAGTTTGCTGCAGGTGGGAAAGCAGCGGCAGCGCAAGCTTTCCTAAGTAGTATGCAAATGCCATGGAATATGTGCCCCAATCTTCTGGCACCAGGCACTAGCTGCGGAGGGGAAACAGCCTCTGGGAACAGGGCCTGGCTGCAGGAGGTATGGGCCTTCAGACCTCGGTGGTGCACTGAAGAGATGGAGGTGGAATGGGGAGTTCACCCCAGAGGACTATATCAGGAGCACTGGGGGGAAAAAGAGGGAGAAGCAGGCTCAGAGAACTGATTGGAGTCTGAGTCACAGTCCTGTCTGTGTGAGCTGAGCAAAGCAGGCCCTTTCTTCATTGAAAGATGAAGGTGGTACATTTAATAATAATGATACAGGCTGTTCTGACTCGTGCTGTGCACTGGAGAGTACTGAGACTTTGTTGGATATGTGGAGATGCTCAGAAACAGCGATGCTTATTTGGATGCTTGAATGTACCCTGAGCATCAGGTGGGCCAAGTGCTGCCATGTCAAGGCCCTGCCCTCTCTGAGGCTCCGCCCACCCTGGCCTGCCTTTCCCAGGAGCCATCAGCTAGTGATGCAGAATTTAGAAGCCTTCAAAAACATTCTTCCTGTGCTCAGAGGTTTGTTTTTTTTTCCTTCTCATGCCGCATCTAAAACTCTGCACTAGCACTAGAGAAAGTAGAGTGAGGGTCTGCAGGGGTCCTCAAACTTTTTAAACAGGGGCCAGTTCACTGTCCCTCAGACCATTGGAGGGTCTGACTATAGTAAACACAAAACTTATGAACGAATTCTTATGCACACTGCATATATCTTATTTTGCAATGAAGAAACAAAACAGATACAAATACAATATGTGGCCCGCGGGCCATAGTTTGAGGACCACTGGTAGAGGAAAGATGCCTTAACTATTATTATTACTATTTTTTGAGCCCCAAGTTTTGCTAATTAAAGTGCAGGGTTGGGCAAGTCAGGGAGATAGTTTAGAGGGATTTGCATGTGGAGGCCCAGGTTCTATCCCTGCCATGCTGGGTGTGGCCATAAAAACCCAAATCAGGGGCTGGAGAGATAGCATGGAGATAAGGCATTCGCCTTGCATGCAGAAGATTGGTGGTTTGAATCCCGGCATCCCATATGGTCCCCTGAGCCTGCCAGGAGCGGTTTCTGAATGTAGAGCCAGGAGTAACCCCTGAGCGCTGCCGGGTATGACTCAAAAACAAACAAACAAACAAAAACAAATCAAGTGCAGGAATAGGGAGGGAGGTGAGATTTGGGGGGGGTGATGAAAATATTTTTATCTTAAGGCATCAGTTACACCACTATTTACATTTGTCAAAACTCATGTACATTTATGTTAGTTGCATTGTGTATTCCCTGTTCCTCTAAAATATAATTTATATATAAAACAAGACATAGGTATCACCTGGGAGCCATCACACAATAATGTGCATTGAAGATGACAAAAGCAGCCTGTCCAACCTCTGCTTGAATAGCTCCTAGGACAAAGTACTCACTACCAACACTGCCAACATGTCACCTGGGGGCAGTGGAACAGGGATCTGACCAGGACTTGCTTTCTTGGGCATGCAGCCAACCCTGGCTCAATCTGAGGCATGCCATCTGGTCCCCTCAGCCTGCCAGGAGTAATTTCTGAGTGCAGAGCCAGGAGTAACCCCTGAATGCTGCCAGGCATAACCCCAAAACAAAAAAAAAAAAAAAAAAAAACAAAAAATAACCAAAGACTTGGCTTCTATTCTCCTCCCTTGCACACCTGTGCTCAGGAATTGATCATGAAGTCTAGAAGAGGCATGATGGGAGAATGTTGATCCCTTGGGGTAGGGACAGGAAGTACTCTTGGCCCTCTGGAGACACAGGAGAACAGCATCCTGCACAGCTCCATCCCAGAATTTCTGGGAGTGACACGGGCACACAAACCACCCTCCCATTTGCTCCTGCCTTACCACTTCTGCTCGGGAGTCCCCATGTTACCTTTGGGGGGGGATAGGATGCTAGTGGCCTGTCCCAATGGCAGTCTATGGGAGGATGGCTAACTGGAGGGAGACCCTGGGACCTGCACAAACTCAGTGTCCCACTACTCAGGCATATGGCTTTCCTGTAGCCTCTCATGATTGCTCTGCTAGACAAGCACGAGGGTTGCACAGAGAGCAGGTGGCCCTGATAATGTTGCTGAACTTAGCGTCTTCAGCTTCCTTCACTCCAGGGATGTCCTGGCCATGGGTGACTTCCTCCAGGGAGCCTGTAGGGGCAATCTCACCTCCTTTGGAGCTGTCCATGGTTCTGCTCTCCGCTCCAGCTCTCCACTCCACTCCACTCAGACTTTCTCAGTTCTTCATTGCTCAGGTAGAGTGCCTGGGCTTCTAAAGTGAAAAATACTCAGGCCTGTTTTTAGAGAGCTTAGAGCTGGTTGGAGAAGGCAGACACAGAGAAAACTTATCTTTGTTTGTTTTTTTGTTTTGGAACCACACCAGGCAGTGCTCAGGGTTTATTTTTGGCACTGCACCCAGGAATCACTCTTGGCAGTGCTTTGAGGGCCATTTGGGTTGATAGAGATCAAACCTGGGTTGGCCCTCTGCAAGGAAAGCACTTTATCCACTGTACTAATTTCTCTAGCTCCAGAAATAACTTCTAAAGTGGACAGGTCAGAGGTATCAGAAACGCCCAGAGGTGGGTGTTGCAGTGTGGAAAACTTAGATGGCTTCTCAGAGGCAGAAGATGAGGAGGCACAAAAGAAAAGTATCCAGCCCTTTTTCCATCCTTAAGTTCAACCCATTCACCCTGTGGGACACCAATGGCACCATATTCTCTAGAATCTAGTCATTATCCCATATGTAAACCCCGTAGCCAGGAGCTCCAACCACTCCTCCCTTCCTCCTATAGTTCCTGTGGCCTATTCTATGTCTGCTATAGGAACTGGCTCTCCATAGTCCCTCTTTAAGTGAGTCCCCCAAGACTTCTCTGTCTGGTTCTCCCTACTCCACCTATACAGCTCATGAGTGCTCCTCAGAGGCTCTTTCTTCCATCAAGCCAAGTAGTGTTCTATGGTTCAGAGTCCATTCACCCACCAACAGATATTCAGATGACTTCCACCTTTAGGCTCTGTGGACACTGGGGCACATCTATTTGACAATGATTAGCCTGTTTTTTTTTGTGAGACCTCTGCACTTCCATTACCTTGAGAACATTTCCAATACCTTTGCCAGGACCTCAGAGTTAACAGCCAGACCTCGCCTGGCCCCCCAGCCCACAGGTTGTCTTGCTGCTCTTTTCAGTGTCATCATCCTTCCTGGCATGTCTCTCCCACCATATTCTTAGTCCAGATTGACCCAAGCCCAAAGTTTACCTGGGACATGCCCCTTCAAGAGGCTTCCTCTACCCCCAATGTCCTCTCCTGCCCTCAGTTCTCACATGCTTCCTCCATTCCTCACTGAGCATTACTCGAACCCTTAGTCTGCTGTTATCTGTGCCTAGTTTCATCTGTACCTCCTCCAGGTTTAGGGCATTTCTTCCACGTTGTGAATCATCTCCCCCAAGGAAAAGCAAAATAAGAGTCCTTGCCCCAGAACATGCCCAGCTCTGCAACCAAACACCCATAAGCACATGCGTGTGACAAAACAGGGGTGACTTGGGTCCTGACTCACTTCACTCTGACTTTCCAAGATAGAAAGCAGAGGGAACCCTTAATTGAGTGCCCATTTCTGGGCAGATCTTAGAATGGAATAAGTCCTAGGGAGTTAGATAGGAACCTGAAGGCTGGGAGGTGGGGAAGGAATGCTCACTGCTGGAGGCCCTGCCCCCATACTCTCATCTTATTGGATAGATGAGGGGGAGTGAGGCCACCCTGGGCCCAGGAGTTTCTCACTGATAACTCACAATTGAAATGGCCTAGACACCATAGGTAGGTAGATAGATAGATAGATAGATAGATAGATAGATAGATAGATAGATAGATGGATGGATGTTATGAGGGAAGAGACACAAGGGCAAGGCTCTGCCTACCCCTCAAGTGGCTTTTAATCTCCATGTAAAGTCTCTTGCAATTTGTTTGTGTGTGCATATGGATGAGTGAGTGTGTGTGGGAATCAAGCCCAAGTCCTCACAACTTCAAGGCAAGTAAAAGCTATACTGCTAGCCAACAATATGTTTGCTTGTTTTGTTTTTGGAGCAACATTTAGCAGTGCTTTGGGCCTATTCCTAGATTTGTACTTAGGACTGAGTCCTGGCTGTGCTTGGAGGGGGGTGGGGACCATATGTATCCCAAACTTGTTCATCAAACCAGGGTTTGCCACGTGCATAGCAAACACCCTTCCCCTGTACTCTTTCCAACTCAAAGCTTTTTGTTTCATTTGAGGGGGATCATAAACATGATGCTCAGGGCTATTCCTAATTCTGTGTTTGGGAGTGATCTCTGTCAGTGTGTGACTGGAGTTGGTGGCACTGTAAGTCAAGCACTTTACCTCCTGAAGCATCTCTAACTCTCTAGCCCACCTCTTGCCACTTCTGGAAAGACCAAAGTGAGAACTTGTGCTTATAGCCTCTGGTAAGTCAGGAAGGACTTTAATGGGACTGAGAAGATAGCTCAGAGGGCTAAAGTGCTTAATTTGCATGTGGGGACCCAGGCCTATCCCAAGCTCTGCTTGGTACATAAATATCAGTGGGGAGAATTCTTGAGTTTGAAGTAGTACCTGACCACAAAAGGTATGATCCCAAAACAGAAATGAAAAGGTCCACAATGGACATTAAGTTGCTTAATCACATAGTTGCCACAGCAGATTATGAGTTCTGGGGTTAGGCTAGCATCATCTTTTCTGTTCTGAATAAATGCCTGCCTTAACTCTCCACCTCTCCCCATATCCAAGCCCTGCTCACTTGCCAGAGAAGGATCAGAGAAGGACAGCCTGGGTAGAAACCCTTACATTACCCCTCCTGGAATAGGTAATATCAGTCCACTTAACTTCCTCCTCATATCCTGTACCTCAGTGTGTCCATCTGTGAAACAGATGGAAGCCCCTCTCCAGGGGTGATGAGGATGGATGGAGGATGCATGTCTTTGGAGAAGAAACAAATAGAGCAGAACCAAATACTCAAGAAATAGGGGCTAGAGAGAATAAAGGAAGTAATATACCTGCCTTGCATGCTGTGACTCTGGTTTGAATCCCCAGCACCACATATGGTCCCCTGAGCCCTGCTAAGCATAAAATCACACCCTCATGCCAGGAATAGCTCCAGAACACCATGGGGCATAGCTCATTCCATGCCCCAAATAAATAAATAAAATCTAAAAAAAGAAAGAAGCAGTTTCCTCAGGATGTTGTGGCCAAATGAATGGAAATGATGAGTCCAAACTTCAAAGAGTGGCGCCCGAGATTGCATGGAGCATCTGGGAGTCTCCCTCAAGTCCCCGTTCCCCCCCCCCCCCATCACCCACCTGCAAGGCTATAATGAGCCAGAAGGGGGCACTCAGACTCAGGCTGAAGGCACGACGGAAAGAGCCTATAGTGCTTGCTCAGTGCTTTTCTGCAGAAAGGGATTTCAGAGCAATCTTGCCTGGGGTCCCCGCAAGATTTCTCTGGCCTCTTGACCACTACAGTTAGGCTGTTGCTGGGAGATGCAGTTGGATGAGCAGGGGTGGATGCCAAGGCATAGAGGCTAGTGGAATAAGCACCCCCTCCCTTCATCTCCTGCAAGAACCAAGTCTGATTGGCCCTGACTGGGGGGAATGGAAGCAAAAGCTCATAGTTTGGGTGCTGGGACTGACCCAAGGAGGAAGGGTTTCAAGCTGTTGTTATAATAGACCTGGGGACCCTTTGTAGGGTCCTGGATTGAGAGCTCAGAGACCCCAGCCCTGGGCTGGGCTGCTTAAGCTGCCCCCACCCTTTCATTTGGGTTTGGGGATGGAAGCTCTCTGCCCACCACACACTCTTTGCCACCTGCATCACAGGACTGTGGGGGACCCTATTGGGTTTAATGATCTAAAAGAAGTGACCCAGTCACCAGCACATAAAGCCAAGGACCTCAAAGTCCTGTGAGCGAATGACCCACTCAGAGTCCCTTTCTGGCACACACATCCAAGAAACGGGTCCAAGCATAGAGAAGCTCATGGAATGGAAAGAGGCTGGAAGGGAATTTCTTGTTCCAGTTTCTCTCCCAGACTGCCCAAGGCTCAGTGATTCCATATCAGAGCCTCAGTTTTCCTATTCCCTCTAAGAGATAGTCACGTTGCAGAGGGGGCACATTATATTTCTTTTATTATTATTATTATTATTATTATTATTATTATTATATTTTTCAATATTTACAACTTCCCTGCATGGTGAAGAAGTCATTTCATTGACAGTTAAGAAACTGGAGCTTTAAGAGAAAATGCTACCCATCCTGGGCCATGCGTGGAGAAAGTAGGGGACCAATATTCTAGTGGTGGCCCTCGTGGCACTGTTCTCTCTCTGAGCAGTGGTGGCCCTCATTTGTCAGATCCCATGGCAGGGTTTCCCATACAGGCTGGAGGTATCCTAAGCACTGAATTGAGGTATCTGGGGTTGTGTGAGCCCGGATCGCTCTTACACTCCAGACTCTACCACCCAAGAGGGGGGTGACTGTGTGGTCTCAGCTGGCCTTGGGTGCCCAGGCTTTCTCAGAAACCTCAAGATTCTTGGGAAAGGCTGCCAAATCTAGTTGGTCTGCTGCCTGGCAGTACTTAAAAACCCACCTGGTCCTGGGCAGGAGGCTACTGGTTTGGATAAAATGGGGCCCCTTGTGCTGCCAGCTGTTTCTCAGGTGGGTATAAGCTTCTCCGAGGCTTCCTAAGGCTTCTGGCACCTGTGAAGGGCTAACTGGGGATGTCACACTAGAGCACCCCCTTTGCTTCTCAGCAGGAGGGGGCAGCCGGGTTATTTTTGTGATAAAAGTTTAATACATTGAAAGGCACGGTTTCATTCTGCGGGT